>NW_008825615.1:16208282-16210404 GCF_000699105.1 Pygoscelis adeliae
CTTTGTCAAGTTTTTCTGTTCCTTTGCAAAATTCTGGGGTCATGATGATTTTGGTAGTAAGAAGGTGCTATTACCAGATATATGGGAACACTTCATTATTCAATAATAATCTACATTTTAAAATTATAATGTATAGGTCAGAGTACCAGATCTGGCATTCTGTTGAGTGGACCCAGTTTTATCAGCTTTTGAAGAAGCAAGTATGTACATATGAGCAATGGAAGAATCAATTCAAAAGTAAGAAGTGACAAACTTGTTTCCATATGTTGCTCACCATGCCATAGAACTGAAGCTTTGCAATATCAGATAATACATTAATCTATGTGTGACAGTTTGTTAGTAATTTAAAATAAGCAGCTAGGAATATAAGCTACATCTCATTGGGTGTAAGTTTACTGATGCAGGGTTGGCCTTAGAGGGAGAAGGAGAATGTGTTATGAAACCTGTGATTCTGCATTGCTGTTCTAAAAATTTTTATAATTCTCTTATTTGACCATGCATCATATCAGAAAAAAAAAGTGAAACAGATCAGAAATGCTATAATTTATCCTGTTTGTCTCTCTGTTTTACAAGCAGGTGTAATATTTTATTCCCTTTATTTACTATCCAAAGATTGAAAGTACAATCTACCTTGCTCAATAACTTCTTCCTTCTATATTCTTTTCATATTACTGTAGAAAAAAATATATGGGAACATTGTGATATTGTAGGGCAGTTTATGTCCACTTTCTCATTCCTAAATATAAATGCAACCCAAATTTTCAATAGATGGGTAAACATTTTGTGCCTATCAGGAGTTTAATTTCAAACATCTAACTTGGAAAAACGTCTAACTTTGAAATGGTAATAGAAGACAAAGAATTACTCTAATTCCCTGCATCTTTACTTGGATCTTTGCTTTTCATGTTGGAACTAGGGAAAATCAAACTTAGAACAGAAAGGTGGGCTCATCTGAACATTCCTGAACATTTCTGAACATTCATTCCTGCCTATTTAGTGCTGTCCATAGCAAATTGCAAAAGGCCACCACCAGGGCATCCCAGACACACTAAAGTTAATACTAATTGTGATTCTGACAAGTGCGTCTGCTACCATTTTTTAACATCTTTCCCAGATGAGTCTGATCTAAATTTTGGGTTTCCAGGTAACAGTGCAGCTAACTCACAGTACATTACAGATAAATTGTAGAAGTCTTTCAGCACTTGGGGATTCCTACATAGGCAGATACATGCTGACAAATGACAGTTCTGTTTCCTTATGGGTAACAGAGCTGGGCCCCAAACTTCTTGATGCTGAAGTGTTTTGTTGAGACAGGATCCGAGTAAGAAATTACTTTCATATATATCAGAAGATATTTACTAGGTGTATATAATTCAATCACCTTTCAATGTATAATTTGATACATTAGGATCTTTGAATATTCCCTGATTTCAATAAACAGTTTATTCCTTCATTAACAGCAAAAGCAAATAAGTATTTCAGTTGACTTGCATGTTGTCACTGAGTGAGTGCTGAGTAAACTGTTAGTGAGCTACCTAATTGTACATGACAAGTATGCAAAACTAACATGAATGATAAAGAACGTTCCTGGAGAACTTCAAATGCTTAGGCCAAAAATGTGAAGTATTAAGGTTTGCTAATTGGAAACTCTATTTACTTAATTAAAATACAGTGCCTGTGTGTTAGTACAAATGAGAACAGTCAATATGTAGCTAGCAGGCATAAACAAAAGGGGATTACCTACCTGAAAAACACATTTACCTTAATTACAGCACTCAAATTTTCTAAGTCTGTTCCTAATGAAAATGAGAGGGCATTATAAAAAGAATTGAGGTTAGCATATTATTCATGAGATTCATTAAAAAATTATACTTCTAATACAGTGACTGTATATTTTCTTTGTCATATTCTCAACATAGGAAACATTGTTCAAGAAGTGTTATTAGTATTGTATTGTATTTAAGCTTTAACTTTGATCTAATTTGCTCATATAATTCCCTTAGTGACTCTTGGGGGACAAGAAAGATTGTCCTGTAATTTGTACTAATGATGCCGATAACAGAAAGATCAGTGTGTTCTAAAAAAGAGACACTAATCCAAATATAGCCATCTGCAGTTTGGC
>NW_008825615.1:16210420-16218397 GCF_000699105.1 Pygoscelis adeliae
CACCAAAAGAAAGTGAAAGTGAGATCTGTTAAGGTAAATGTCACTTCCAGGAGCACCACCTTAGGAAGTAAAGTGTCTTGGCAGCAGCACATAGGTGTTTTTGACAATAAAATGTTTTTTATGAAGTTGTTTGTTATGAAAAGCTGTTTCTTCTGAAAGTGACCATGAACTCTGTCACAGACATGATACCTCTCCCGCTGTGAACAAATATTGGAGCTGGGAACAAGCTGCCCTGCAGTATTTGTGATTCAGCCTGTCTTCTTATCTAGTTGAAAGAGCGTGTCAAATCCTAGGACTACATGTGTTTTCATTCTCTACTCCTTCAAATTAAACACATTTAACAGTGGTCTTGGTACCAATGAATTACCATGATACGAAAGAAGAAATAAGTGAAACACCTGTTGCTTGAGTTTTGAATGAGAATATCATTCCAACATGAGGCGAAGAAAGGACATGAAGCTGAGAGCTGCAGAAGTAGTCTGAAGAGGGGCTGCTTCATCTTTCACTGAGGCCACCTGATTTTCAGAAACACTGCACAAAGCCCAGGAATGTCACAAGCAAATGGCAGCGGCTGCAGCTTACCTCTGGCCACCCAACACTGTGGTTCTGCCATAGGAGTGTAAGAGTTCAAGACTGAGTGCCTTTGATTGAAAATTGCAGACTGATTTAATTTCTAAACTAAGTGTCCCCCGATCTTTTAAGAGCCATCTCTAATGGTGCCTTTCTGACGCTTTTCTAAAAATTGGCTAAGGTAAACTTGAAAACATGGTCTTTACAAATGTGTGCATCCAGGCTCAGCCGATGTCTTTCAACTCCATGCTGTCAACACAAAGTAATTGAGATTGCCTTATGGCTGAATTGCAGTAAATACCTTCCCTCTGATCACTGTTGCTCTTTCACAGGCAGCAGAGTTCTTCCATCCCCTTTCTACTTTGAGCCACTTGCTTCCCCTTTGTTGGCAATTCATAGCCCCTAATCGTTGTGCTGACCCAATGGTTTGCTGGCCCCTTTGCAAATCTGCTCACTGGAATCCCTCAGGTAAAAAAATAAACAACAAATTCAGTGGGTGGAGGAAGACAAAACAGGGTGTGTGTGACCATAACACTACTACAACCCCGGACAATTTCAGCTGCTTATAACCACAAACCCATTAAGAGTAATGTCACTACAATTAAGTGGGTTTGGGGCTATAGCACCGGAGAGGGAAGGTGGATGCGACTTCTTAAATCAGAATTACAGTGTAACATTATGGATAAAAGATAGTCATGAGTGAATCCTTGCTGACAATATATCAAAGACAAGTGTGGGTTTTTTCCTTCCCTTCCCTTCCCTTCCCTTCCCTTCCCTTCCCTTCCCTTCCCTTCCCTTCCCTTCCCTTTCCCTTTTTTATTTTGTTTCCTTATCCAAATGCTGTATAGAGGGTAAAGCATAACCTTTTCCCTCTTACTTTGTTGAAGATGTAGGTTTCCTCAATTGGGGCTATCTACCTCCTCCTCTGTGTCAGTGTGCCTGGGGTGTCCATTGTAGGTCATTGCCAGCTGAGCACCACTGGCATCAGTATGTAATATTACCTGTGATTGCATCAGCGAGACTGGGAGGAGAAGGGCTTAATGCTGCCGGCTGCTGTCAGCCACAGTACACATGTATACTTGAAACTTCTTTCCAGCGGCAAGGACTTCTTCCCTAAAAGAGAGGCCCTTATTCAAATGGCAGCTACAGGACTGCAGAGCTGTGTTTATTGCAAAGCTTTTAGCTGCATGGAGCTCAGAAGATTTGCAATGGCATCAACCTCTGTTTAAAACAAATCACCGATGGCCTTGTGTCACAAGATCTTTAAATGCACATTAGTCCGTAATTGGTTTACCCATCAGTGTGAAGTTTTCACTCACTTGGTAAGATCATCACCTCTGGCTTATATTAGTTTATTGCTGCTTTCTCAGAAAACAGCCTGATTATTGCATGCAGGCGTTCATTAAGCAAGCAGCTGGACACGAGGTGGGGACTCGCTGGGGACCCATGGGGCAGGAGAGTATCGTGTGTGTGCCTGCATGAGTGACCTCCTGTCTCTGCCACTCCAAGAGGAGGAGGGGACGGGGCTCTCTGTGCTTACCTCTTATGTCACTCCTATATGTAGGTGCAGTTGAAGGCAGCGCGCTCTCTGTGTAGCTGGCCATGTCCGTCTCCTGTGTGTGTCTCTATGTGTGTCTCTGATACCTGCTCAGCTTCCCTACTGGATGAACCTGCAAGCAGGAAAGTGGCAGCCATGTCCCTCCACCCAGGCAGAGACATCAGGTCCTTGGGGCACCTGTCTGGGCTCCAGCGGTTAGACACGAGGGAGTCCTGGGCCAGGACTGCTGGAGGTGGTGGCTGCTCTTAACATCCCTTAACAAATAATTTATAATACAACTTGTTGCTTAAACCTGGAATTTGGAGCCTATGTATGTGATTTGCATGGGAAGAAATATGAATCATATAAAATTTAATATATTCTGATATTTTTCCTGTTCTTCAGATATATGTAACAATTATGTTAATCCCTATTTCTAGGGGAAAAGAATAAAAACATCATACTCAATCCTGTTTTTCAGTCCACGCTAAACATGGAGCTGATAAAAACCTGGAGGTTTTCTGTGTGATTCTAAATGAGAATGATTAGCTACAAAAATTTTCCTGCAGAGTTTGAAAATTGACACTCCCTGTTGTCTTTGAGAGATATATTGAAAATCATTACAAGTTCTCTGCAATTGCTCAATAGTTTTCTCAAGTTGCTAAAATATACTTCACCCTTGAGCTGCTTCCTGCTCATTGCCTTCTACTTCCAATGCTATCAAAACCCATACACCTTCACAAATGTTCATGACAGTGCTCTGCCTTTCTGGGGTTTGTGCATATCATAGTAAATTATATTCTTATAATCCTCTGCCCTCAGTCTTATATTAAATCAGTTTAGCCAGGCTATTTTACTTCCAAATATTTTGTCCCCTGAAAACTAAGGCTGGGGCTTATCAGATGATCTTGGTAATTAGAAATGAAGCCCATAATAGAAGGACCATTACTGCCTCATTTGGATTTGTTATGTCAGATGATGAGTTAAAATTACAGTAAAATGGCTAATTTGCAGTGCATAAGCATGATACCCAGAACCTAAATTTGACGCATTTTAAGTTCCTTTTGTTTACAGAAATAAAGCCTTTGCTAGAGGGATCGAGCTGGCTCTTGGCATAAACTCTCAATTTTCTTGATAGTTGTGAATCCCCTTAATCCCTTGCATTCTTTGTAAATGATTTTGCATTACACATTCACTTTCTTTCCATTAGATGAGTTGTTTACACAAGTTGTTGATATGGATATACTTTTTAATTTATTTTTAAGTTATTTTTGTTTTGATCATTCAGAGCCAGGCCAGAACTTCATAACTTCAACAAAACAAATTGGGATTTATTTAATATAGATTACAGTTCTTCCTTGTAAGTCTTTAGGAATACTCAGTACTTCTTAATGTTTGGAAACTACTTTAAGCACATGATTCACTGCTTTCTCTCATACAGGTGAGGGGAATATAAAAGGAGGGAAGTGATCGTGCCCCTGTACTCAGCACTGGTGAGGCCGCACCTCAAATACTGTGTTCAGTTTTGGGCCCCTCACTACAAGAAGGATGTTGAGGTGCTGGAGCATGTCCAGAGAAGGGCAACGAGGCTGGTGAGGAGTCTGAAGAACAAGTCTTATGAGGAGCGGCTGAGGGAGCTGGGGTTGTTTAGCCTGGAGAAAAGGAGGCTCAGGGAACACCTCATCGCTCTCTACAACTACCTGAAAGGAGGTTGTAGTGAGGTGGGTGTCGATCTCTTCTCCCAAGTAACTAGCGATAGGACGAGAGGAAATGGCCTCAAGTTGCACCAGGGGAGGTTTGGATTGGACATGAGGAAAAATTTCTTTACTGAAAGAGTGGTTAAACATTGGAACAGGCTGCCCAGGGAAGTGATTGAGTCACCATACCTGGAAGTATTTAAAGATATGTAGATGAGGCGCTTAGGGACATGGTTTAGTGGACATGGTGGTATTGGGTTGACGGTTGGACTCGATGATCTTAGAGCTCTTTTCCCACCTTAATGATTCTATGATTCTATGAAAAATTTTCAGTGCAGAATTCTTGTCCCCTTGGAAGTCCAAATATGTTGTAATTGTACAGTAGTGCAACTGTGCCTGCAGGTCATATAACTGAGTGTATTTGACAACCAAATTACAAAAATACAAATGTCTCCATAGCTTGAAATAGTTTTAAGAGACAGCTTGTACAGAAGTGAACAAAAGCTCCAACCCCATTCACCTTCCCCATTTCAGTGTCTACCTGTGGTCAAGCCACATTTTTGGACCCACCCAGGATGTGGATAGTCCATTGGTGACAGTACCTGAAGCAAGGCTTGGAAGGATTACTGCAGAGTTGGTGATCCAACAGATAAGTTTGGGAGCATATAGACAACCTCTGAGTTGCAGAGACGAGACATAATCTGCTTGCTTCCTCCTATAGATAGGTTCTGGATACAGGGAATGGTATCAGGGGGACAAGGGTGAGGATGGAGCACTTCAATCACTATCTCACAGTAAGTGGAAAACCTCTTACGCTAGGGCAGATAGATAGTCAAACTCCATGTAGTTATGGACCAAATGGAAAGTCCTTGGTAACTAGAGTGTTGCCAGTAGCTCACTGTACAATTTGGGAATGGAAAAGCGAGCAGCTTCTCAACAAGTGGGGATTGCACTCCAGTTTTGATCTTAAAGGCCCAACTCACTTTTGACAGACACCCAAAGCACAAAGGGGACCTTGGTTCACTTGCTGCAAAGAACATGCTGCGAAGAACATACTGCAAAGACACAGCAAGGAAGTGCCATTACAAAATGTCCTTGACACAGGCAGCAAAGACCTTCTCTTTTCCTTTTTCTTATATTCATTTGTACTGTCTATACTTACATTTTACAAACTGTCTGCTGCATTTACAGATTATTAGGAATAAGCTTGAGGCTCTCCTATCTCTTGAAGTCCTGAAACACAATAGTGTCATCCTACAGGAGGTGTTGTCCATGCTATCCTGCTAGAGCCCTGCTTGTCAAAGAATGGCTTTAGCCTATGATGTTCCAGATTTTTGCCTTGGGTTACTGGCAGATTAGGAAACTGCATATGGAGAGCAAAGCAGTGCACTGTGGATTTGCAAAGTCTTACTTGTGTACTCTATTTTCCTTTAAAGGAATTTCTCACAGGGAGAGCCTGGTGTTTAGCTGCTGTTCTCAGAGAACCAACTTAGAGGACCTTTGGAGTTGGCAGGAGATATCTCAAGTGAAACCTGGGAATTCAGGGTCTGTTTGAAATCTTGTGTTTTCAGGATAAGGTTATTAAACTCCCATTGCAGGAAACAAGCAATGTCGGTCAAAAGGCTTACTGGCACTATGATGGCTCCCATGGGGGACTACACATGGTTGATGAAGCACAAATTAAGGAAAACAAAGCTGCCCCAGCCATTGTCAACCAGAATTCTATAAATAGTAGTATAAATTGTAGTGGAGGTGACACAAAAGGTTCTTGGATAACTGTTATGCAATGTTGCATTTCTGCTGCTATGCAGTAAGGCATAAACAATATAAATGCAAACCAGTCTGTATCACTTGTTGCATGGACCTAGATGGGCCTAGATGTGGATGGGAAAGACAAGAGTGCTATACCTAGTGGCATAGAGAGCGTACAATTTATGGCTTTATTTTAAAAGTACACCCTTTTACACAAACAAATGGACACGCATGCATTGAAAATAAAAAGAAGATGAAATACGTGCAAGCTGTAGGGCATTGTACCTTTACAATGCTCTTGCAATAAATAGTTGGAACTGCTGATTTAAGGCATTGGATGAAGTAGACTCAACTAGTCAAGCCCTGGTTTGACTCTGTGTGACTATTGATCACGTTCCTGCTGAGTTGGTTTTACCATCTGAAATCATGCATAAAGTTGAAGCCATTTTGATAATGTAAAACTTGATTTATGATTTAGAGATAAGATAGTTTGACCTAGGGAGGGGGAAACAAGCTAAATCAAAGGTTTTGAGCAGTTTAGGAAAGGGAGAAAATTATAAAATGAAGGTAAATAAGCAAAAATAAAAATTCTGTGAAAGGAAACTTTACATGAAGGAGAGAGGTTTTCGTAGCAAAGATGTGGTCACCACCCAAATGCATACTTTGACAGACAGAAAAAGAGTACAGAAATATATTGTAATAGTGAACTACATAAAGAAATTTGTGCCTTGATGTTTACCCAATCCATCAGCTTTATTGTATTGATATTGAAAGATATCTACAGAATACTCATCTTGGTAAACAACCGAGGGATCTGAAGGGGAATCTGAAGAAGTTAAATTACCTGTAGTTGTCAAATACCATTTTTGGACAGTACATTTCTGGGTTTTTATTGCCTGTAAATGGTATTTAGAGGGGAACCTTGAATCTTAAACGGACTGGAAGAAGCGCAGTGAGATTATTTGGATAGTTGTGCAGAAGTTTGTGTCAGTGCGGTGTTGGTCATTTCAGCAGAGGCACCAAATGAAGCAGATCTCCAACTCTTGACTCTCAGGGATTACTAAACAACAAATGAGTTGTCTCCTCTTAATGTTCTAGATTGTTTTTGATATGATGAAGCATTAGAAGACAAAAAAAGAGAAAAAAGTAGTAATTTCAGGATGGCTGATGCTTAGTGTGAAATGGGGTTGCCACAGAATAACAAGCATAGGTTAGGAGAACTCAGAGAACGTAACTCTGAGACAGAGGTCATTATGACAATGTGTTATCGTACAAGAGGTTGTTGTCAAATGTGTTAATGGCTTGGAGGTTGTCTTTAGATGACAGAATGTCAGCTTCTTTGGAACATCTCTCGTGTTTTCTTCTTACATAGTTTAAGAGATTGTTTCTGTGGAAAATAAAATTAAATAAATATTCTATGACTCTCATGGGATGAATGTCGATGTTTGTTTTCCTTTTTAACCAGGTCACACTGATGTTGTTGCCTCAAGATAATTTTAAATCTTGATTTTTCAAAAATGTTATTTTATGTTTATTTTCACATGCTTGTTTTCTCCTGTCCGATGCAATTTTGTTTATAACATATCATTCAATATGCCTAATAGGACTAAATATGAGATGACAAATAGCAACATTATTATCCACACTAAGCACATTTAGAAATGTTCATTTTGCTTACTGATTCTTTGAAGCAAGCCATTTCCTGATTTGTAAAACTGGCAGAGTCCACAGTTTTAGGTGTTTATCAGTCACAGCACTCCCTCTTACACCAATAGGCTGTTTCTTTGATCATTTGCTAGAAGTTTCAAAATATCAGGGAAAACAGCCCAGAGGTATTTTGGTTGGATCACAATGAAGACTTAAAAATATCTTAGCTCCTTGCTTATTGGTGGCACTTTACTTCAAGCAAGACATTAAAAAAAATGCTTATGCTGCAAAGACAGCCATCTAAGTTATGCCTCTGTTTTACTTACAGTGAAATTAAGAGAATATTATTTAATGTTATCAGGCAGACTTTTAGCACAGAGACTGCAGAAGTGCAGGGGTGACACCAAAGGATCTACGTTTAAAAAAATATCTTAAACAGACATTTGTCAGTGAGCAACATAATCTCTTAATTAACTGGTTTCTGCTAACAGTACAAATGCTGTCTTTTCTACTGTTGTGTTGCTATAAATGTACAACGTGCTTTATACAGCACTACTAGTGGTAAGGGGTCAGCCCTTACTAGGAGAGCTATAGTGCAGGCCAGCTGTAAAGGAACACATCCAAGAGATGAAAAGACTACTGAAAGGAGAAAAGGTTTTTCACTGGAAGTCTGAGCAGCTAGTTTGAGCAGTGTGCCCTGGCAGCCAAGAGGGCAAACTGCACCCTGGGGTGCATCAAACACAGTATAACCAGCCGGTCAAAAGAGGTGATTAT
>NW_008825615.1:16218501-16226718 GCF_000699105.1 Pygoscelis adeliae
CCTCGCGTCTCTCTACATCTACCTGAGGAGGGGAAGTGGGGAGGGAGGTGATGATCTCTTCTCCCTGGGATCCAGTGTCAGGACGTGTGGGAATGGCTCAAAGCTGCATCAGGGGAGGTTCAGACTTGACATTAGGAAACATTTCTTTACCGAGAGGGTGGTCAAACCCTGGAACAGGCGTCCTAGAGAGGTGGTCAATGCCCCAAGCCTGCCAGTGTTTAAGAGGGATTTGGACAATGCCCTTGACAACATGCTTTAACTTTTGGTCATCCCTGAAGTGGTCAGGCAGTTGGACTAGATGATCATTGTAGGTCCCTTCCAACTGAAGTATTCTGTTCTGTTCTGTTCTGTTCTGTTCTATTCTATTCTATTCTATTCTATTCTATTCTATTCTAGAGTTTGTCATATAATCTGAAAAATAAGCTTCCATTAAATCTGTCTGTACAGAAACTTATTTTCCCAAATTATTCCTCACTTAAAATGGAATGTATAATTGTTGTTATCACTAATGTTAATAATTCCTGTATGCAGTGATTTTATCCACATTCAACCATAGTCACAAGAATATCCAATGATAAGCTCTTGATGGGAAAAAAAAATTCTACAGATTAGATTATATTACAAATTATAGGCACAAAATACAGTATATAATGTGACTGTGATATAATTATTTTTGACTGTCTAAACTGATGTAAACAGTTCTTACAAAGAATTTGTCTCTGGACGCCATTCTTAAAGTGTGAGTGCCTTCTGTCAATCATATGACAGGAAGGCAATTCGTGTCCTGTATAGCTGAAGACCAGAAAATCCATTCTTTCCACAATGGTTTTAGAGGCCGCATCAGGCCAGTTTTTCGTAACCAATTCCTACGTAAAAGTTTTCCCCTTCTCCATGGGTAATATTTGAAAAAGCAACTGGGGACTTTTACAATGCTACTTAATAGAGATTATCTTCTGTCATGTATATTTAAAATCCTCCCATCAAATACATATATTCTGTAAAGTGCTGGTTATACTTTTCTTTCTGTTGTTTGTACTTCTTTCTAAAAGGAACAATTGCTGATCAAAATTGGAAGCATCGGTAAAGTAAATCTAATTTGAGATATTACACTGTCATAATAACAATTATTCTTCCTCTCCACAAAAAAAAAAAAAAAAAAAATCCTTTGACTCCAGAGTTGGGCTTCTAACTTATCTTCAGGTACTGCTTAGGAGGGAACTCAGTTAAAGACCTGTAAACAAATATTGCTCTGTATAAACACTTATAAATTGCAGATTATCTGCTTTAATTTTCTTGAAGTTTTTTTATGCATTTTTGTGGAAAAGCTTGAGCTTCCAGGAGAGCCAATATAACAAGATTCTGTGGAGATAATTTTCCCTGTTTCATTTAATTACATGAGATTTTCTCACATTATAACAATGCTTATGGTACTTCATTTTAGTCTTATTTTACAATACGTAAAATATTTCATGCTGTGGGACAGTATGTCTTTCTTTTAGATACTTTGTCTTTAATAGCAGCTGAAGGAAGTATCAGTTTGGAGAAAGGATTTTTTATTAGACACTGAGCTGCCTGTTTCATTGTCATTTTTGCTCCCAAAGGACTGGGCTTGAATGCAGTGAATATTCCCAAACACGATTGCAGAATGATGGCTTCCACTCTAAACATTTGTTTTATGAATTCAATTTAACTGGGGCAAAAACTCTAAATCTGCTGCAGATGAAAGCTGGGTGTCTGGATCGCAATAGAATGAATATTTTTTGTTTTTCAGTAGAGAATAATCTAATTTTGCTCTTCCTAAAGGTCGATAAGATCCCCGACTGGTGAAGATAAAGATAATTCCTGTCATGCTCTAAGGATCATTTTCCCTTTTTTACCTCCTTTTCCTCAGAGCAAACCAGAAAAGTCCTGGTGTCCTTGCAATGTTTGACTCTACACCGAGTATGAAAATGACAACATAAAGTGATTTTATATATAGAAAGATTGTAGTGTAATCCTGAGAAAGAAAATCAGGCATACTGCAGTATAATGCCGTATTTTAACAGATGAGGCAATTTCCAACTTGTGCAAATCCAGTCAGTTCCCGGAGATTGTCTAAAAGGCCCAGTGTGCCCCATTGCCTGCAGATTTCCCTTAGCCCTAGAATTTAAAGACTCTTTGATCAATCTTCCTACATGTTTGTGCTATTTATATTTTACTTTGTGCGTTTTGAAGTCAGTTGTGCTGGTAAGACAACTCCAAGGAATTAGCAATGCGGAGACAGACTTTCAGGGGGCAGGGGAAGGAGAGAGCTGGCAGGGATTATGCTTCAAGAAGTGTGATAGCCCCAGCTGCACACAGAAGCATGCTCACGGTATCCTATGGCTTATGAGAAGTCTACACGTCTCACCTGCCACAGATGTGGCAGGTGTGAATAAAATTCAGGTAAGATATAGTCAAAGTGCAGTCTCAACAAATAAAGACCTTTGTAAACAGGACACATAAAAATAGGGAACCAGAATAAGGCAAGATGTCTAGATAAGTGCCGGAAGTCTAAAAATAAGGTGGGGCTAAAATGGTATGGGCATAAAGAGAGTCAGAAATTTGATGGGAGAAACACACTCAAGAGAACACCCTAACAGCAGGGCAACATTGATTTACAGATGGCAGAGGAGGAAAGACTGATGCAAGGGTGAAAGTAAGTTGTGCTGTTAAACAAACTGGCTTTGTAGGATCCTTTCTAAGTGCCACTGTGATGGTGACAACCATGACTTCAAATGTAACGTTTTTCTAGGAGCAAAAATCCTCCCAGAACTTCTGCAAGAATTCAAGCTTCACAAAGAGGAATTATAATTATGAGGGAGCCTGATAAAAGGAAATTAAAGGAGCAGCTGGTGTGGGGAGTTACCAGTGAAATACAATGGTGTACTGTGCTGGGACCTGTGCCATTCAGTGTACTCATTTGTCTGGAAAAGAAGATACACAATGAGGTGACAGGTTTCCTGATACGTTAACATTTTTCTGGGTATTAAAATTCAAAGCCAGCTGAAGAGAGTTAGGGAAGAGTCTTATGTACTGAGTGGCTCGGTCATAAAGTGGTGGATGAATCCAGTGTTGATAAATGCAAAGCAATGCACCTGGAGAAAAACAAGCCTAAGTATGTATACACAGTGATAGCTTCTAAATTAGCTATTACCACTCGGAGGAGAAATTGTTGATATGGATAGTTCTATGAAAACCTCCCACAACAACATAGTGTTCTGTACCAGAGAAATAAACAAGCTAGGAATTATTAATAAAGGATAGAGAACGAATCAGGAAACATCATTATGTTGCTGTGTACATTTACAGTACATCCAAATCCTGAATACTGTGTGCAGATCTGGTTGTCCTCATCACCACCTTTTCAAAAAAGGAATAGTAAAGCTAAGAAAAGGTTCAGAGAAGGGCCAGAGTTATGTTCAAATCTATTGAATGGATCAGGATTCTTCAACTTTGAGGTGACTGAGGAGTAGAAAATGGAAAAAAAAAGTCCACCAAGAAAATCATAAATAGCATTGAGAATAGGAATAAGGAATGATTAATTACAGTTTCTTATAATACAAAAGGGGCCTTGAATAAGTTGGCGGGCAATGGGTTGCAAACAAGCTACTGCAGGAGCCTTTAATGCTGTTGCCACAGGACAGTCTTGATAGTCTTAACGCAGAAGGTGTAAATTAATTAGACTAATTCAGGGAAGAAAGGTTATTAAGCATAAAATGCAAACACAATTGCTGGCTCAGGATGCCCCTTAAGGTTTCTAGAAACAGGGAGTATCTAGTATCTTGCTTTATTTTCTCATTATTTCATGTATCCCTAGTGAATAGAATTACAGACTCACTCAGCGTGGAAGGGACCTCAGGAGGTCTCTCACCCAACCTCCTGCTCAAAGCAGGGCCAGGAATGGGATCAAACCAGGTTGCTCAGTGCTTTGAAAAACGTTCAAGGATAGAGCCAGCACAACCTGTCTGGGCAACTCACTCCACTGCTGGGCTGCCCTTATGGTGAAAAAGTTTTTTCTCATATTTTGTCTGAAACTCTCTTGTTTTGATTTACAACCTTAGCCTCTCATCCTCCCACCATGCACCAATGTGAAGAACTTGGCTTCATCTCCTCAAGACCCTTCCTGTAGGCACTAGGGGCTGCAGTTAGGTCCCTCCGAAGCCATCTCTTCTCCAGACTGAACAAGCCCAGCTCCCTCAGCCTCTGCTCACATGGCAAGTGCTCTAGCCCTCACCATCTTGGTCGCCCCCACGGCTAAACTTGCTCCACTGTAGCAACGTTTTTTCTTGAACTCCTTAAACCCTTTTGCTAAGCACATAGGCCTGGGAGACACTGATGATGGCTAAGGCAAAGATGCCATTGAGGACTTTTGTCAGAGTCCAGTACTCTCTGACCAGGTTCATTGAGATATTCTACATGAGGAGGAGTTAATATTTAATACCAAATTTATTTGTGGATGTTACATGGGATTTGATTTAGCAGAGTGATACAACAATGTACTGAAATTGCAATACACTACACTTGGCAGAATATAGCACTTGCAATATACACTTGGATCATGACGCAAATGTGATTCCCATTGCCAGTCTCTATATGCGCACCGTCACAACATTGGTTGTCCCCCATTGCCAGGAAGGAATATGTGGGTTGAAGCCAGCATAGGTCTGTTGCTCTCTTCGAAGTTCATTTGGCTGTTGTTCAGTTTTTATACTCTATCCTGGACGGAGCCACACCTACACTTCCCCCTTGCTGATCTGGCTAACTCGGGAAGACATTCACAGTCTTTTAACTCTGGGAAACCATTAACATTGGGAAAACCATTTACACAACCAGTTGATCCACTCAACTGATATAACCATTTATTTAAAACAAAATCAGGTCCTCTTTGTGTTGAGATAAGTTAAACTATCTTTGCAGCAGCTGTGGTCACTCCCTACATTCTCCCTTGAGCTTCATGAACACATCACCTGTACTCATCTCTTCTGAGACTTCTTCCGGTGTAGGGATTTGTGGATTGGTCACAACTTTATCTGTGCCTGCTGTCACTAAATCACCTGCCCCTTTCAACAACGGACCTAAATTTTCTTTGTTACCAAGTTTTTGTTTATGAAGTTTTTACTCCCAAAGTTTCAACAGGAGCTTTTGTTGCCCTTGATGTCCCTCAAGCACATCATCTCTAGGTGAGCTTTGGCTTTTCTAACATCACCTAAGAGTACCTCTAAATTCCTTTTTTGTAATCTGTCTCTGCTTCCACCTCTTGTGCTGCCTTTTTGCACTGGAGCTCAATTACAAATTCCCTGCTTACTCAAGCTCGTGTCCTGATAAGTCTGCTTGTCTTCCTGAATATCAGCACAGACAGTCTTGCACTTGGAGAAGGTAGTCCTCACAGATGTGGCAGCTTTCCTGAGCTCCTTTGTGCTTCCAAGCTGCCTCCCATGGGATCCCACTTACCAGCTCTTGGATAAGTCAAAGTCAGCTCTCCTAAAATCCAGGGTCTGTGCTCCAGTACTTGCCTTCCTCACTCCCCACAGGATCTTCAGCTTCATTATTTCATGGTCACTACAGACAAGGCTGCCATTAAGATTCACATCCCCAATCACTTTTTCCTCATTTATGAATAACAAATCCAGCTGTGTACAACCCTGGTTGGCCTATCCAGTGCCTGTATCAAGAAGCTATCCTTGATACACTCCAGAAATTCCCTGGATTGCTTGCATCCTGCCATTTTGTCCTTCAGCAGGTGTCAGGGAGGTTAAAGTCCCCTGTTAAGGAATAGAGTCTATGATCCAGAGACTTCCTTGAGTTGTTTAAAGATTTATTTTTTTAATGAGAAATTTTGTCTACTTTCTCACCTGGATTTTGTGGTCTGTAGCACAGTCGCACCATGATGTCACCTTCACCAACCTCTTCTCCGATTCTGACCGACAAACTCTTGCCCAGCCTGTTGCCCATCCCGTACAAGAGCTCCCCATATCTGAGCTGCTGCTTCACATAGAAGGATACTCCCCTTCTCCCCTGAGGACTATCCCATCACATCTCAGTTATTCCTGCAATGTCATAGTTTTGTGACCATATGCGGTGCTTCAGTTCCTCCTTCCCATTTCACCAGACTGTATGCATTTGTGTACATACACTTGAGGTAGGTGTCTCTGCACCTTGTTTTAGCATTCTCTTGATCCCATCACTCTGCACCTTTTGCTTTCCAAGCAAATAACAATTCCACTGATTTATCCACTGTCTAAGACAGAATATGGACTAGAGGGACCTTTCATATGTTCCAGGAAGTCAGTTCCTATATTCTTACATTACTCACCATGACTAACTACTTCTTTCTTTATTCTCTATGAGATCATATCTCCTGCTCCAGGTCCCTTCTCCCTGATTGTTGGTCCCAGACACATGCTCACATCAGAACGTATACTAAGGGTGAAAATGATCCTTATTTATTTCATAAATTCAGATATGGGCCAAATGCAGTCTAACCCTCTCTTTACTCCTTAAAGAACATATGATACATTATATAAATGGTTAATATTTAATCATAGATCCTCTTACATTTTATGGCCACAGTGAGTAAAACACTATCTACAGAATTGTACAGACAGTATTATAAACGAGATTAAATATGTAATTACTATATTAAATAAAATGACAATTCCCCTGAAATAATGATCTGTCTCTGGGTGAAGTTTGGGAGGAGGTTGGGTTGTCTATAATGCACTCAGCATAGATTAGCTGGCAGTTAGAATTACAACTACCTCATACAATAGTTGTACAGAAAAACTGTACTGTATTCTGGTGAAGGGAAATAGAAACATATGATCTTTTATGGTATTCACAGATAATTATTGAAAATGTGCTTCTTCCTCCTTAGTACACAGCAAATGCACTATGTTCAAAATGTCATGCAAAAAAGAAGTCTCAGCAAAATATATTTTATCTCAATTTTCCTCTTCTGTGAATACTACTAACAATGTACACTGTATCTCATGGAAAGTCTGTTGGTCCAAATAATTTGTCACAGTCTGACTTCTCACAAGAAGAGGAAATCAGATTGTGGTGACTAATGAAAGAAACTTAGTTTTGGTGCATAAGGTTCTATTCTGTAGCTCAGAGAGCACATTTTATATGATATTTTAAAGTGAGCTTAATGGTGGTGAAAGTTGCTGTCTTAGAAAAGGGATGGAGCACAGGTGTTGCATGACCAACTGCTGGGCCCATGTCACAGCTTTAGCTGTATCCAGGGATGACAGCTCCATTAGTGAACAGGTAAGTTAATCATGTACTCATGCAGTCTTTGTTTCCCGATGGGCAAAGTTGCTTTTTGTCTTAGGTAATGTACTGATAAGGGAGAATTTCATACCTTTATGCAGTGCAAAGTCATGTCCTCTCTGTACTCCATGACCTGATGTCACAGCGAGGTGACCTGGACCTTCTCACCCTTAGCCAGTTGTGTGAGGAGCAGGGAGCAGGGCAAAGGCCGGGGCACCATGCTTTAGTCAGATGCTGTGCCACCTTGTAGGATCTTACAGCCTGGAATAAGCTTCCTTCTTACACACTACTCAAGATGCTCTGGGCTCATCTCTTGCTACCCTACCCATCATGAACTAAAGCAGAAAAACTGGAGAGGTGATGCTAATTGACCCAGTAAGGTTGGTAACAGGGTTACCTGTTACCAATTAATTAGCTGTGGTGACAACATTGAGTAATTATGCCCCAGAGGAAAACAAAGATCTCCTGTAGCTCTGCATAGTCTTAACAAAGTTCTTGCCTGCAATTATTTCTGCTAGTACAGATACAGGATGCACAGCCTTTAAAAAAAACAGCTAGGTGAGATTTGAATAGGCAAAGTGACTAAGAGCACATGCAGATATTTATTCCCTGCTGTATTGGGTCTGGCTGGGATGGAGTTAACTTTCCCCATAGCAGAACAAGTTCCGCTGGGAGTTGGATGGCTACCAGCCCACCCACATCTGCTGCCTCTAGAATGAGCTGCAGGATGTCCTCAACAAGTTCCGCTGGGAGTTGGATGGCTACCAGCCCACCCACATCTGCTGCCTCTAGAATGAGCTGCAGGATGTCCTCAACAAGTTCCGCTGGGAGTTGGATGGCTACCAGCCCACCCACATCTGCTGCCTCTAGAATGAGCTGCAGGATGTCCTCAACAAGTTCCGCTGGGAGATGGATGGCTACCAG
>NW_008825615.1:16227331-16243871 GCF_000699105.1 Pygoscelis adeliae
GGCCAGCTGCTGTGCTGGAAGGAGGCTGAGCTCTGCGAGGTGCAGGAGCTGCTGCAGCAGCAGCTGGCCGAGGAGATGGCGAGGCCCAGAAGGAGCTGCAGGATGTCCTCAACAAGTTCCGCTGGGAGTTGGATGGCTACCAGCCCACCCACATCTGCTGCCTCTAGAATGAGCTGCAGGATGTCCTCAACAAGTTCCGCTGGGAGTTGGATGGCTACCAGCCCACCCACATCTGCTGCCTCTAGAATGAGCTGCAGCTGGGGAGGAGACTCTTCATAAAGTACATCCTGGAGCAGCTTGAGGGCGAGCTGCCCACCTACCCTGCAGGGCCCAGTCCAGAGGCCCTCCTGGACACCAGGGCCATCAGGACATGCAGAGCTCCTGCTCCCCTGATGGAAATGGGCCCCAGGCCCTGGCAGCGTCCAGCCACCAGATCGAGCCTTGGTCTTCCCAGATGGCACTACAAGAGAGACCCCACAAAAGCCACAGCACTGGGCAGCAGACAACATGCAAGACTGTGGCAGATGCTCTGCTCCAGGTGCCAGAGTCTGCAGGGGAAGACTTGGTGCTTCCTGGTAGCGCATGCAGCCATCTGCTGGAGCAGAACACCCACCTGCAGCATGCCCTGGAAGACCTAGAGAGGCAACGCGGTGCCCTTGAGATGGAGAACCACCTTCTGAGAAAGGGAAGCTCTCCAGAAGCATCCAAGGAGGAAAAGAGGCTCCAGCAGAAAAATGCTAAACTAGCTGCCCTCACCGAGCAGCTGGAAGAAAGATGCAGGCATCTGCAGGAGACCATTGAGCACCTGATGAATACTCCAGTGCCACTGCCCATCCAAAGCACCACTGAGGAACTGTGCATGAAATTGTTTCCTCAGCAAAGGGCAGGAGAAATGAGAGAGCCTGCTGGAACATTGCTCACACAGGACAAGCAGAATGAAGTCTCACAGAAGGTGGCTGAGGAGCTTCAGGCCCAAATGGCTGCAGAAGAAGAGGGCTCATATTACCTGAGCACCCTCAGCCAAAGGTGTGAGGAGTTACAGGTGCAGCTTATGGAGATGATGAACGAAAACACCAGACTGGCTGAAGAAAATTCTCACTTTCATGGGCAGATGCACTGGACAGAAAATGTTCAAACAAAAAATGCTGACCTGAAGGGGCAACAAATATGAGTGGCAGAGGAGCAACATTCTGCCATCCAAGCCATCAGCTGTCTTCAAACCCAACTGGAAGATGCAGAGAGCAAACTGAAAGCCATGAGAGAAATGGCAGAAAGAAGGCAACAGCTGGAGAAGGAACATGAGGAGACAAAGTTAGCGCTACGGAGAAAAGACAAGGAAGACGAGTTTTTGCAGAGTGCTCAGACAGAAGTAAAAAGAGAACAGAAAGAAGCCATGCAACTGTTTCAAGCCCAGGTGAGTGAACTGGAGAATCAGTTTCAGAGCCCCTCAGAGTCAGCTTGGGCAGAGGACAGTCCTGGGTCCTGCCTTCTTTTAGAGGAGGACCCTGCAAGTGAGACAAGAATTTGTAGCAGACAAACAGTCCGTCATCCTGCAGACTCTGGGACAACTGGGAAAGCTTTGAACATTCATAGCTCAATACAGCTATGATCCTTTTGATGGTCCCAGTGAGCAGTCTGAACTAGAGCTTCCTCTAACTGCTGGACAATACATTTACAACTTTGGAGAGCTGGATGAAGCCAGTTGGTATGTAGGACAGCTGGCAGACAGCACAAGTGGATTCATCCCCTCTAATTTTCTTGAAGAAGTTTCAGATGATGACCTGGGAAAAAAGAACTGGAATGATCCTCGTTACTATATTTTCAGTCTCTTGCCTTTTTTGGAGGAAGATGAAGAGGATCTAGATGTGGGTGTCAGGTGCTAAAAAGCAGAGAAACAATGGATTATAATAAACGTAGCCTATATGACCCTCCAGAATGTCTATGGAAGTGACTTTGTACTTAAAAGTGGTTTTTTTAGACTTTTAGATTTTTTAGAATGGGGGGACATCTGGAGGGCAGCAGGGGCCTCCAGCGGACCCCAGCAAAGCCAAAATAAGGCCCTGGGGCACTCTGGAAGGTAATTAGGGCCCCGTATGGGCCTCTGCAGAGCCCAGCAAAGGTCCCTGGGGCTTTCCAGAGGGCAACTCTGCCATGTCAGAGTACCACTGCTGTTGGCAGCAATGGGGACCCTCCTGTCAGGGCTGGTTGCTGTGCAACCAGCTGGGGAGCAGAGAGCAGAGGGAAGCGAAACAGTGAGGGGAGTTGCCTAAGGGACCATCTGCACACGCATTGGTCACACGCCAAGAAGGGATGTTTGCAGGGCACCTCGAACCCACTGCTGCCCCTACGTTTGCACTCTGGAAGTAAGCTGAAGGGGGGGCTAGGCTTGGCCAGGGCTTTCCAGAGTGTCCTCGCATCCCTTCCCCAGCCCGAACCATCCCTGCAGGTCTTTTGGCTATGAGATGCTTCTGCTGGTTTCCTGCGAGTGTTGCCCATTAAAGCACTTCTGAGTGTGAAGCCTGATGCCTGGCTGTATGGCCACTAGTGGAGCACATCTCGTGTGCATGTGTGTGCATATGCAATTGCTACTCACACACAAAGCACCCAGAGGAGCATGTGCTTAAGAACATACCCTGTGCTTGTTGCTTGTACTCCTTGGGAGCATTTCCATAGGCCGCTTTTTCTATGAAAAAGAGCGTGCCCTGGTCTGCCCCTGCTGCTCTTCCTTGAAAATAAAGAGCACCCAGGCTTTCGTCCTTCCTGGGCCATTGCACACCATACCCCTTTGTGGCCCCTTTCCATGACCCTTGCTAGGCCTACCAGCTTCACCTCTATCCAGTTTTCCAGAATTTCTGCCAGCGGCAAACCCCATTTTACCTTACCTATTGAACCCCCCATGACTTATGCTGCCCCTGGTTTTAGTACCTTCCCAGGGAATGCGGATCCCTCAAGGACAATCAGGTGAACTCACCCAGTACCGGCTGTGTCGTACGTGGTAGTCACGCTCACCAGGTTGGCCACCCGCAGACTCCCACCTGGGTTGCCAAATTGTTACTGAAATGGATTTGCTTGCATTTTTCTTTTCTTCTAGTTTGTGTGTGGGTGCTGGAAAGAAGGCAGCAGAAGTATGCACTAGCTAAAACCCCTTTTTTACTGCCAGCAATAAAACTCCCTCTTGGCTGGGAGCACAAGCAGGACCCCGTGTTACAGCTCTTGATTCCTTATAAGCAATCTTAAGACTACATGTACTGAGGCCCTACTTCCCAGGAAGTGGCTGGACATCGCCTGCTGATGGGAAGTAGAGAATAAATCTTTTTGTTTTCCTTTGCTTCCGTGAGAGGCCTTTGCTTTTCTTTATTAAACTGCCTTCATCTCAACCCACAAGCTCTTTTTTTTTTCCATCTTATTTTCTCCTCCCCCATCCTGCTGAGGAGGGGAGTGATAAAGAGGCTGGGTGGGCACCTGACGGCCAGCCAAGGTCAACCCACCACATCTGCGCTTCTGCTGGATATGGGAAGGGAGCAGCACGGGTTGAATTTTTACCTTGTCCCACAGTTGCTTTGCTTTCTTTTCCCTTGCTTGGGGCAGAGGTGATAGTGACTTGAAGAACTTCACTGTAATTGAATCAGGATGGACAACTGGACTCCAGGAATGTGCCTGTGTTAAGTCTGAGCACCGATGCGAGCTGAAGCTTGCTGAGCCAGCTGATGCTGCTGGACCTCCTGTCAAGCTACAGCTGAAGGTTGCCCCACCATTCTCAGTGAAGTGCCAGTCTTTTGTCATCTGCTACTGAACTGTAACAAGTTCTATTCCACCTGTGCCCAGTATATTCAGAATACTGGCAGGACAACTTGGCCCTGTGTGTGGGGAGCATCAGGAGCTGGAGCTCTGGCTGAGCCCCCTCAGCACTGTCATCATTGCAAGCCTTCCTCAAAAAGGTTTAGACCTATGCTTGGCCAGTGGCAAAAACATATCCCAGGTAGCTGCCAAGGCATCCCCTTGCTAATATGGAAGTAACAGAAGGAAAGAGATGTTTTTAAATTCAAAGAAAAAAGTCAGCCTAAGAGTTTTGGACATGTAAGAAAGCAGGTTGGAGGGAAACAAACTGTAGAATCAAAGCTCAGTGAATCTAGGTGAGGATTTATGGTACTGTTTGGATAAATAAATTAGTCTAAACAGATACGTAAATTTAGCCTTGGACTTTGAAAATACTTTTGTTTGTTATTTCTAAAGCATTTCCGAATGTAGAACAAATATGACATACCATAATATCATTAAAACTTCTCTTAACTTCTCTTTCCTTTTCATGAATAGGTTTTGTACTAGGTAGGATCCAGAAATCTTAATACAGAAAGCATGACATATGACAGGTATTGTGGTAAAAACACAAAAGGAAAATGCTACAACTCTGAAATCGCATTCTTTAGCCTTCGCCCTAGACCTTCCTGATGCTGTTCCATGATGTGGCCATCATACTCTGCTGTGTTTCCTTATGCTCTGAATATGCTGCCCGTATGCATCATTCAAGTTTCATGATTGCTTATTTGGAAAAGAATGCTAAGAATAATTAAGACCTTAATAATCCCATAGAGAAATTAAAATTTGGAGGTGTTCAGAAAGCAGAATTTTCAATTTGGTGGATACTCTGGCATTTCAGAATTCAGAATTCAATTCAGGACTGTTCCCAAACAGGACAAAAAGTCCACTTTTTTTGAGAATGGAAATTCTAACCACTTTGATTTTGGAATCAGATCTGATATTGCTGAAACATTTTCCTTCAATGTTGAAAATCTATTTCATGGTATTTTAAAAAAGAATATTGTTAAATATAACGTATGATGAATACAATACAGGATGAATATTATCATAGAAAAGACAAAACATGAAACTTTAAAGTGGGTAATTAATTTTAACTTTGCTTTGATTTAATTATTTCTCTTAAATTTGAGTGAAGCTGATTAAATCCCATGAGCTTTCCAATCGCTTACATGGTACTCTCCTGTTGAAATGGCTCTGTTTAAAGTTTTTAGCCAGCTCTAATCACTGAAACTTACCTCTCTTTCTGCATTACAATCTAGGGAAATGACCTTATTTTTCTTTTTCTCTTGACAGTCCTGAAACAGCTGACAGCAGAAATGACAAAGGTACTGACAGAAAAGGTTTTGTTTTTCTCTTCATTTTGATGTTATGGATCGATGTCCATTCCACCAGCAGCCTCCAAACCATAGATCACATAGCGCGTGACTTCCAAGTCAAGAAGAGACATTTACAGGTTAGCAAATGTGTTCATTTCCCCCTTTGGCAATTCAACAGGGATTCTAGCCATCTGATTCAGAGAAGCACATATGGTAAATACTTAATGGAATATAAATCTTGAGAGCACACCTTGAAATTAAATGAGATTTTCAATGGGACTCACATTCCTGTTTTACAAAAGTCCTTTTGAGAATTATATCTGTTGTAAGCCTCTGACAGTTATTTATGATGTTGGACATACATATACTCAAATGTTTAACCTATCCTATCTGTGTTAAATCTAGTTTTATATCAGGATACCAATGTTAACTGCTCACTGACCTACAGAAATAATTTAATTGCCTTTATTCTTCCTAGATTTTATTACCTGACCTTACGATAGACATCAGGATATGTATGAAGATGTCTTTTTATTATTTCTGCAACATTATTGTATGTTTTAAAAATATTTTAAAAGATACTATGCTATCTTTACATTCTTGTTAATACCACTGGGCCACAAGGGATGAATTCTGGAAAATAATTTTTATGGATATACTTTAACCATGCAACATGTCTCAGTTTTTGTATTTTGTTAATATATTCTAAAAATACATTAATCTGAAAGTTTTAGATTGGAAACTGCCAAAATGCCCTTTGATCCTATAGGTTTGAATTACTTCAGTCAATGGAACTGCTCAGACTGAAATGGTTAAAAAATAGATTCCAGACCAGTGGAGGCTAATAGCAGAGTGAAGATGGTTTTCCTTTCTTATATTGGAGTTGTGTGAAATAGGAGCAAAACTTCATTCAGCTGTAATCTCTTTTAGGTAGCGTACCTTCTGAGACTTGTCAGACCGCTGGAGGGCACAAAGTCCAACCTTTCAGGCAGCCGCTCGCTCCTCAGATGTCGGTGCTGGATGAAGTAATTGCTGCTCCCCATGCTGTTTGCTGCTGTCATTTTCCTGGAAGTTGCTGCCCCCACAATTTTGCAGCAGAGTGGTTAACGTGAAGGCTTCCTAATACGACTCTGGCAAAACCAGCTGGGTTAGCTAAACAGCTTGTTCTGGTTTTGTTTTGTGTTGTCGTTGTTGTTGTTTTGTTTTAAATTATACCAGAGATGTGTGCTTCCTTAGTAGACATCTATAATGGAAAATGTCTGGGTCTCAATTACACTTTTTTCAAGCATTGAGAAAGATAAAGCATCAAGGAATCTTAAACAATACAAAATCACTCTATTGCATTTAAAGGGTGTGCATTAGAAACCATCTCTTCATAGGTCATCAAATGAATATAACACTGTATGTGGCATGTGTACATCTGGGGATAACCTAGCATCTATTAAAAGGAAAACATCAATGTTTTTAGCAACTTTTGAAGCCTATTTTCATAACAGACTGAGACAAAAATGAAAAAGATGTGTTACCAGTCAGAATGGTGACATTTCTACAGGTATGTGCAAAGGCTAGCGGGGAAAAGATCTGAATCCAGGTCTCTTCTTTGATCAGAATCAAAGATTTTTCTTATTAATCACTTTGCATTTAGATGAACAGGATCTCAGCACATATGCTGCCAGCATCACCAGTTCAGCATCTGATATTACTGAGAACTGCAGGCTCTACTATCAAGTGATTAGACCTCCGTTTTTTTACCAGCTGCGTTAGAGGAACCACACCTGGCAAAACATGTGAGGATAACATCATGCCAGAATATCTTCCCAGCCTTCCCAGGACAAAGCCAGGGAAGTCATTATGAAGAATTAGAGAAGACCCACAGTTTTCTACCTATTTGTTTATTCTTCCTTTGCACCCTCAGCAGGCTACTAGCCACTGGGAAACAAGCATCCTTAAATCTTTCTTTCCGGTATCCTCCTCATTCATTGGGTAAACAAAGTTCCCTTTCCGAAATAAATGTGAGCTTCCATTGTTAGTTACACACAAAATAAATAAGCTCATCCAGAATTTTTCTCAATTGCTCTTTTTTTATTGATGCTTAAACTAAAAATAAATGAATACATGTTCTCTGGCCTGGAGAAAGCAGATTCTTAGCATGGTTGTTGGGCATTCCCATGGGATGCTGAAATACAGGTTCAAATCAGAGAAAACAAAACAATAAGGACATGTGCCTACTACCTAAGTGATATTACAAGTCGGCTGTTGTTTTGGGGGATACCTGTGTCTTTATAACACTTTTTTTTCACACAGTTACATTTTGAGACATATTCCCTAACTAAATATTTGTTGATACTTTCCTCCAGAAAGAGTCAAATTGGATAAATTAGCATTTGTATTAAAAACAATAGCATTGAACAATTCCCAGCCAAATATATCCCTAATTAGTTCATTTACAAATCAGGACAAAATAAACATCCCATGTTTGTAATAGCAGTGTTTCTTCACTACCTGAATGAGAAATTTTTATGAGAAATGACTTTTTTCTCCCATCTTAACTGAAAGGTTTTTAAATTTGACTGGTTTATTTCTTCTTTCTGTATCTTTTTCAACTGTACAAATGCATGCCTTTTCAAATTATAGTGCCTTTAACTCCTCCTTTACTCCCATGGGAGGGGCATTTTTTAATGCAGTAGCAGGATCATATCAGAACAACAGAAATAACACGTATTGTCTACAGATGTGTATCAGCTGCCTCTGTTTAACTTTTAATGTTCCATTTGTTTTACTAAAAGTGGTAATATAATCCTTCAGCTTGTCCTTCTGATCATAGTTAAGCTGGTGTTTGCCGTTACACTGAGGCTGTCTTTGTGTTTCTTTTGGTGCCTGACTTAAAAAAGTCAGCAAAATTACTTTTAATTAACTCTGTTGCTTTATTTAATAAGTTGCCTTGATTAGTTTCCAAGACCTTTCCTAATCTTTCTGCCCAGGAATTCTCCTTTGTTGTAATTTGCTTGAAGAATAATTTTAAAATTAAATTAAATTTTATTTATTTTTTAAAAACATTTTAAACTTTTTGTCAACTTCCTTGTAATTTGTGTCTGGTTTAATGGTGGATTGATTTTTAATAAAACTATACTTATTTTTCAAATAGAGGTCTAAGAACGATAACTGCAGTACTTCTTTGGATTCATATGATCTAATTTCATGTGAGAATATATTCCTAGCTTCACTGTCACATTTTCACACTGAATTTCAGGAGGACAAAATTCTTAAAAATGAAATGTCTAATATGACAATTTTGCCACACTACCCCTATTGTTTTTAATTTAATAACTATTTGTAACATATAATTTTTTTTTCAGATTCATAGTTTCTGAAGAGTCGCTTACTGTGTCAGATTTTTCTTGATTAGTTCTGGATGCTTTCAGAGTACAGTTTGTAAATACATAATGACTCATCCTCACCTTTGGATGACTTTTATGTATTTCTTGACAGTACAAATTGTAATCTTGTAGGAACTTTTTCTTATTTACAAGTTTTGTCCTTTAACAGTACTGGTTTACTTTTTGTCAAGTTAATATTCATCAGGGATTTCTTCATTTCACATACACCATACAGAGTTTCCCCTGTGTGGGTTTCAAAAAGTTAAAGAAGAAATGTTACACTTTTTCTTTACATGGTGATTTAATTTTTGAACACTTAAACCCACATTTTTCAGCTTCTCAATATGATTTTTCTTTCCAATTTATAATACTTTACTTTTACATAATACACACAGATGAAACAGGGAAATTTGAAAGAGGATAGGAAATTAATTAATAAATATGGCTCAAACACAAATTCAACTTTATTAACAATAGGAAAATACATATAGGGAATAGATAGTTGATCTATGCAATTTAAAAAGCGAACACCAACATATCTATATAAATTGAAGCAATGATAACATAACCTCACAAAGTTTTAGAAAGAGAAAAGGTAGTGTTTAATATTGCAAGATTGCAGACATAACACATACACAGGGACAGGCAGCTCACTTCCATATAATCCTCTCCTGCAACACAATCTCTAAAACAGAGATCTATTGGAAATTCAGGCAGGGAAAGTCTGTGACTAATTACTCAGTTAAACAAAAGAAAACAACTTTGCTTTGTTCATGTTTATGCCCCTTTGTATTTGCATTTTGAAGTAAGAAATGGAAAGAGATTTTGTTAAGCTCTTGTGCAAGTGGTTTTCTTTTTTTAATGAAATTTAAAGGAGTATCTGTGCCAGAAATGGTATTAGAGGGATACATCATGAGATTTCTGACTAATCATAAATAATTAACACAGCTGAAAGAGTGAAGATCAAGTAATCCATGTGTGAAGAAAACTGCACCCAGTTGATTCGGAATCAAGAAAGTCTGCAAAAGTGAATTTGAAGAAATGATGATCTATTCATGGATGTTCAGGGACAAAGAAAAGAGATAAACTTCCTCAGATAAATTATTCATGATCAATTATTTGCTCAGCTTCAGTCTGAGTACATCTTGTGACAAAATTAGATTTTAATCACATATTTCTTTAAATCCCAAATGAGGCATTCAGCATTCAGAGATAGTAAAATCTGTCGGCTTCTCAGTGGTTAGGGGCTGATTCTGCAGCACTGAAGTCACCGGGACTATTTTTAACTGATTTCAATGAGAGTCGGGTCAAACTACTGGGATTTTATCATTCTCTGTGCTCCACTACATTTGCACCAGTATAACTTTTATTTTTCCTCTGGTTGAGTTTCTCATGATTTAAAGGAGAGGGTGCACAAGCAACTAGAGCACTGAAACCATTATGGGGAAAACTTTTTTTTTGTTGTTAACAAACATGGAAGAGGGCTTTATTGGCTGCACTGCTTATTAGTCAACCGTTTTACAATATGAATAGTATGGGCTGGTTCTTCAGCTTTCATATGTTAATGTCACACCCTTGACTACTGTGGGGTGATGGTAATTTTCATGAGTTCATGTCTGACATCAACTGTTTTTTTCTTACTTTTTTGTCATTTAAATTTAGTTGACTGGAGAAGGAATCAAGTTAGTCAGTGGAATCTCATGATATCTTCTTTCTTCCTAATTCAGAGAATAGTAGCCAATTGCGATAGGTATGATGAAATTTAATTCAAATGTTGTCTCTTTCAAGATCTTAATGATGAATAGTAAAGCCGGGAGGGCTAATCCAAGTATCGGTTTATGCCTGGTCAGTGTATACACCGTGTATGTATCAGTTGCTCTTTTCCAATGCAGGCAGTTATTTTGCCTATATCAGACTTTCACACTGTTGTAGAGGAGAGAGCATGTTTTCCTCATGGCATAAACACAAGTTGATTTTAACTAGCCTTTTGGCAACAAGTTGTTTTGAAGTTATAAATAGCTTTTTAAATAGGAATATGCCCAGCTCCTCTGCAATTTCCTTCTGAAAAGACTGCTGTCTTTTGAAGATTATATTGCCTTTTAGGTGAATATTACACATTGAAGCTTCTTGTATGACTGTGATTCTTTTTTTCCATGACTCTTTACTGAATGGATCTTACTCTGTTATTTATTTGGTACATATTTAGGCACCACAAGAAAGAGAACAATATAAATATCTATACAGATATAAACTGCATGAACAATTAACAACAGAAATATCAAATTCTAAATCTCCTACAGGTCTAAAATTGCCTTGAATTGTAGTTTCTTTTATGAAACACTCATAGCAACTATTAATACAGCAATCATTTCTATGCTTATTCTTTAATCATGAACATTTGGAAATTTTTCTGTAGTTTGAATAATGGTATGTTAAACCATACTTTTATTTAGATATTCTAGCTGCCAGGAAGTTATAGCTAACGCCAGACATGATTTATCACTCACCTTTACCATGTCACCTTCCAGCTGTACACTAAATCATCTCCACTGACTTAGGCTAACCTTCCAAATGTCAGCACAACTTCAAATGCAAATGTATATGTATACACATTTATATACATACATACATAAAAATATGTAGATATACATTTATGTGTATATATATGCATACATATATATACGCATTTTGCATGTCTATGTGCAAAAGTGTAGTATAATACACACCAAAGTAACATTTAACCTTTATTAAGATTACCAAATGAAGCAAGAAAAAGTAAGGAAACCCAAGTTTAGGTACATCTGCAGATGAAGTTTTGCCTTAAAGTGATCTTTAAGAGTCCGATCGCTCAGTTTTTTGCCCAAAGGAGAACTATTTCATCTGGTATGCTCGATGCTCTCAGTGAATGGCTGTTTCATATTTTGTATTTCTCTCAGGGCTTGTTTACTACATAACATTAAAATCTTGCTCTAACAATAGTTACTAATTTGTTCAGGAGCCATTCTGTGACACACGTTATTGGACTGTTCAGACATCAGTTGCTTCATTTTCACAAAACATCTCCATAGTGAAAGGCTGGCATTATCCCATTTTAGAAGCACTGAACTGAAGCATGGTGATATTGATCCTAATGATTATCCACTAATTTTAGCAGATCCACTTTGTGTTGTCTCTTTGCTCACTTTTCAGAGTTCTGAGTATGCTGTGGCATTTCTCCTGCTCAGAGCGTGCTGTGCCTCCTGTTGATTGAATGCACAGCTATTAGCGCTCAAAACTTCAGCAAATGAGGATCCAAATCTCAAGCTGAAAAAGCAAACATGTGGATTGAAATTAATTTCAATTTAGCTATTTAATATTAAGGCATCTAATCTGAACTAGCTGTCTAAGCTGCTTCTTTCTCCAGTTAATGGAGTGACAGGCAGCTCAAGAGGGCCATTGCCTCCATCAGTTAGAAAAGAGCTTTAGAACAGGATGAACTGCCTTCTGGAGGTGCCTCTCTGCACTGGCAGAAAAAACGTGCCTTGCTTGTAGACAGAAGCTAGGTAAGATGAATCTCACTCTTTGGGAGGGCAAAGGCAGAAGTCTAAAATTTAGGTGTTTGGTCTAAATTAGTCTGCTGTAGTCAGGAGTGATAAGAACTTCCAGAGGGTGATTCATGCCATTCAAAGTCCTCCTAAAAGGCATTTGAAGAATCACCCTCTAGAAATGCCTGTCTCCATCCATTGACTACAGACACTTTAGACATCTAAATTTACGGAAGATGAATCAAATATTTACTGATTTCCTTTGATAACTGTGGCTGTAGTGATTTGTTTATCATGCAGGAATTCTGACAAAGAAATAAAATGCATTTCTTCCTAGCACTATACAGCTTGGAGAACAACTTTCCTCCTTCTTATTCTGTCTTCTTATTCAGGCAACCTTCATTGCAGCAGTTACAAAATTCAGAGTGCTTATGCCTCCAACCACAATTTAAGAGTTTGCATGTGTGTAGAATTTCCTGGGCTTTTTAAAAAGCAGGTTTGTTTGGGAGGGGTGTGTGAGGTTGTTTTAAAAATTCAATGAATGGGCACTGTAATGCTCTGTGATGAGCATGGCCTGAAGAGTAACACCTCACAGGCAGGTGTCAGGGAAGGCAACAGTGACTGAAAAAAGCCCAGGAGACTTTTCTATTTAATCCTAGCCAAATTAAGTAAATTTCTTCTTCAACTTCCACATTGGTATTTCATAAATATTTGTAACTCTATTTCCTATTTTGTATGTTGTAACTACCAACTTCAACTTGTATTTAACCTGGCTTACATTAAGGATGATTTCAGAGCATTTGGACAAAAACAAGAGACAGACTCTCATAAAGGGTGATAACCTATGAACTTATGAATCTGTGAATCTATTACTTCAAGGTAATCTAGGCATATTCTGCAGGGTATTAAATGTATAACAGAAAGTGCTTCAGGAGAAATTTCAGAGACCATACTGAGAGCTGGTATCAGAAAAGTCAGAAGCAAAAATGGCTAGCAGGTCTCTTCGATATATGCAGGAAAATATTCAGGAGAATTTTTGAATCAAAATGGTTCCCCCAGGGGATTTGTCACACTGGCATGACTGTGAGTACAGCTATGGCTCCACAATGTGTCACATTTGCCTTATCCACCTAGAGGGGAATTTAAGCATTTATATCACAAAAGTGATATACTTTTTCTATAGTATCTATATGACAACCTTATCCTGTTCTGGTTCAATGACTCCTTCATTGATTTCAGTGACAAATTTATTAAACTTCACACTTCTATTAAATTGTCTACAGAAGAGTCCCATGTTAACAGCTTGCTAGACAACAGTCAGTGTGAAATGTAGTAGTTTACTGAAACACATCAGAGGGTCTGATGCCTAAGACTGTCCTACCACTGGGTGTCAGCACTCAGAGAGACATTTTCCATATATATACTAACTTAGCTCTTCAGTTACTGTTGACTTTCTTCTCTGTCCCTAGTTCCTTGATCCTGGCCTGCCCCGTCCCACACTCTGCTGGAGCATCTCACATTAGTCCAGCTTCATTCCTCACCACTCCTGGTGTCCTCACCATGCCCCAGTGTCTCCTTCTGCCACCCAGCTTCCCTTCCCATCTCCACCAGCTTCTCATCTGATCTTCTTTTCTTCCTTGTTGCCCACTTCATTCCCTCCAGACTGGTTCAAAATGACCAAAAGCTTTGCCAGAGGTAAAAAAAAGAAAGTCGCTTTGAGGTAGACACCTGTCATGTGAAATTTCACTCTAAAACTTTACTCAGGTGGAAGCAAGGGGGAGACCTGTGAAAATCACGTGTAAGTAGTGTTCTTCCATATGGTCTTGTCTATCCTACAGATCCTGCATAATCATATAGATTATGTGTAATACTAGCCACACCTTACCAGAGAGTTCATAAAAGGACCGGCATTTCTGAAATGGTTTCTTATCGGCTGCTATGCCTAGAAGAAATCACTGACTGCTAATATTTGGATAGCTGATCAGCTGCAACTGTAAGAGATTTTTCCATAATCTTGATTAAATGTATATGCTATTATTAAAAAAAAAGTTTTTTAATGCTTTTCCCCCAAATCATTCCATTGAGCACACCACTGCACTCCTTCTGTTTCTGGTCATATTATCACTATCCTCAGTTCCTTCCAGTTTTGTTGCTCTGTCTCAAATTACATGGGTTTGTCTTACTGTCCCTATAATGTTTATGCCTAATAAAAATAAATCACTTGCTTTTTTCTTCTTCTCTACCTGCTAGAAATTTTCTTTCAAAATTAAAATTGTCATAGACATAGGATCTAGCAGGATTCCATCCTGACTCGGTAACTGCTTTCCAATACCTAAAGCTCATCACAATAATGTATATTTTCTTGGAACTCTGCAATAGGAACTCCACAGTACCAGAAAAGGGACCTTTTTCATTTCCCAGAAAGATCAACTTGCGTCTCAGAAAGGCTCACAACATCAGACTTTAAAAATATGACATTTTAAGTATAGAAGAGCATTTAGGTAATTTTAAAGGTTTATTTGGCTTCCTCTACCCTGTGCCCTGTGTACATTTAGATGCATGGTAAGCAAAGCTTTAAAAGTAGAGGGATAGAAAAACTAGCACAGATGGCATTTGTAAAAGCTCTCTAAAATGATCCTAATTTAATTTTTTTTACCTCTGTGGAGTGTGTTATCAGGTCTCAGCCAGCATGGCCTTCTTCACCTACAGGGTGGAATGAAGCCACCTGAACTCATGTCTGCAGAGCTTTTAGACTATGTTTTCCCATTTAACATGTACATATTTAATTTTATTACTAATAGAATTAAAAATGAAGAAGAGATAAACTGTAACAGCTGGTTTCATACCAGCAAAATATAGCCACCATATTTTGAAATGGCTTTCTCCTAGCTACTCGAAATACATCAGATGATTTCTATGATCTCTAGTTCTTAAGCTGAACTGTCCACTGTGCTTTGAATGCTCATATCTCTGAAAAACATGTGGCAGCTGAAGAAACATTCACAAAGATTTTGAAAAATAATGCCTGAGAAAACAGTTTTACAAATCTTGAACTTTACAGACATTATAGCATTATAACATGAAATGAATAATACTCTAAGGCAGCAAAAGCAAATTTTAGTATCCTGAATCCCCCTGCGTCACAGTGGGTGAGCAGTAGTAGCTGTGACAGGCCCATTCCCTTGTGAGCACTGGGTTATGTGCACCTTTGCTTGGACGTGGATGGAAGAAAGAAAGAGGCATCTTATGTGAAGAAACTGATTAACAGATATACACATACAATTTCCTTCCTATTCTAATGTTTCAGCCTACCTTCTTCTAAGAGCAGAGATAAAAGAAGATGACATTCAAAAAAATGAGGATTTGAAAGTGATAAGGAAAGCTGGTTTTCTTCATTTCATTTTTGAGGCACAGGCTATCTCCTGGCATAATCCCCTTCTGGTCCTTGTAATTAGAGACTGCTTTTCCTAAGAATATTCAGATGTGGTCAGAAACAAATGGGCCCTTGCAAGATGGCAAAGGACACTCCTGTTGACTCTTGAGAGACTCCTCTTTGGGTTGATTAACATGGAGAGAGGAGTAGTAACCCTGTCTTGGGGCTGGTTTTCTCTGAGCAATAAAAATACCTGGAGTTTCCTAGCAGTCTCTCTCTTCAAGGTAGAAATAAATTTATTTTATACTACTGAAATGCAATGATCAAGAAAGAAGGTGCAGAGTAAGGAAACAATAGCATGCTTTAAACATTTGCTATCTCCAACATGAAATGTCCAGTGACATTCTGATTTGGCTTTGAAGTGGTATCTGTATGGCCTCCATTCAGCAATTTTTTTCAGAGGTTTATAAGACCCTGCCACAAACTAATCAAATTGTACAACCAAGGACGTATTACACCAAACTCTGTGATACGGGCAGTGGAAGAAAAGACCCATCTTAAACCAAAGCTTCTGCCAAAGAAATGTTTCTGTATTTTCAGATCCTCTCAGCTATGAATAAGGCTGTTTATAGAATCTGAATGCTCATTTTCCTCATAGCAAGGTAAACAAAGAAGATTTAAATCAGTTTATGAACCCCGGTATATCAGCATTTTATGACATGAAGTTTCATAACTATTCCTATATCCTGGACAAACTCAAACACAAAAAGGAAGCCTACAGAGGGTGGAAGCAAGGACAGGTAGCCTGGGAGGAATACAGAGAAACTGTCCGAGCAGCCAGGGATCAGGTTAGAAAGCTAAAGCCCTGATAGAATTAAATCTGGCCAGGGACATCAAGGGCAACAAAAAAAAAATTTCTATAGGTACGCTGGGGATAATAGGAAGACAAGGGAAAATGTGGGCCCTCTCCAGAATGAGATGGGAGACCTGGTTACCCGGGACATGGAGAAGGCAGAGGTACTCAATGACTTTTTTGCCTCGGTCTTCACTGCCAAGTGCTCCAGCCACACCTTACTGGCATCACGGAGACATCGTGGGATGGCTCCTACGATTGGAGCGTTGGGATGGAGG
>NW_008825615.1:16245143-16253791 GCF_000699105.1 Pygoscelis adeliae
GACAAGGCTTTGGGAAGACCTTATTGCAGCCTATCAGTACTTAAAGGGGGCTTATAAGAAAGATGGGGACAAACATTTTAGTAGGGCCTGTTGTGACAGGACAAGGGGGAATGGCTTTAAACTAAAGGGGGGTAGATTTAGACTAGATCTAAGGAAGACATTTTTCATGCTGAGGGTGGTGAAACACTGGCAGAGGTTGCCCAGAGAGGTGGTGGATGCCCCATCCCTGGAAACATTGAAGGTCGGGCTGGACAGGGCTCTGAGCAACCTGATCTAGTTGAAGATGTCCCTGCTCGTTGCAGGGGGGTTGGACCAGATGACCTTTAACAGTCCTTTCCAACCCAAACTATTCTATGATTCTGTGATTCTATGATTCCTTATAATAACTTGGAAACAAAAAACACTGCTTGTAGGCTGTGATTAGTTCTTGATAAGTGTCATAGTTTAACCCCAGCCGGCAGCTAAGCACCACCCAGCCACTCGCTCACTCCCCCCTGGTGAGATGGGGGAGAGAATCGGAAGCGTAAAAGTGAGAAAACTTATGGGTTGAGATAGAGAGTTTAATAGGTAAAGCAAAAGCTGTGCATGCAAGCAAAGCAACACAAGGAATTCACTCACTGCTTCCCATCAACAGGCAGGTGTTCAGCCATCTCCAGGAAAGCAGGGCTCCCTCACGCGTAACGGTTACTTGGGAAGACAAACACCATCACTCCTAATGTCCCCCCCCTTCCTCCTCCTTCCCCCAGCTTTATATGCTGAGCATGATGTCATATGGTGTGGAATATCTCTTTTGTCAGTTGGGGTCAGCTGTCCTGGCTGTGCCCCCTTCCAGCCTCTTGTGCACCCCCAGCCTACTCGCTGGTGGGGTGGTGTGAGGAGCAGAAAAGGCCTTGACTCTGTGTAAGCACTGCTCAGCAATAACTAAAACATCCCTGTATTATCAACACTGTTTTCAGCACAAATCCAAAACATAGCTCCATACTAGCTACTATGAGGAAAATTAACTCTATCCCAGATGAAAACAGGACAGTAAGGAGTAAAAAAGAAAGCATATAAACATACTGAAGTTGATAACATTGTGGGACACAGTTTGCCGAAATCTGGGGATGCTAAGAACAAGCAAGCAATAAACCAACTGAATTAAATGAGAAGTCAAAAAACGTTTGGCCAAAACCAGAAAGAAAGTAGACAAAAAACCCAATAAAACCAAAGAGATCAGGGAAGACTTTTCTCTACATCACCAAAGCTTTTTTCTACTGAATCTCAAGTTTTTCTGATGTATTTTCCTCATACAACTTTAATGCTTATTTCTTATCCAAAGTGAGTTCCCAAGTCAATGCTGCTTTGTTGAGAAAATCCTTGCATCAAGCTTCAGATGAACAAATCAGAAATCTGTTATTTCAAATGTGTCAGTAAAATTTCTGATTGTAAATGCAGAGCCTACAAGCAAAAGCTTGCAGGTACCCTAGGTATTTGGGACACAAACATGAAGATTATTTTCTCAGTTTATTAATTCTGTGCTGGCAAGTCTCATGATTTTATTCTGTGTTTCATAACTGTCAAGAATTTTCAAAAGCCCCAACCTCAGGAGTCTTGCTGTCTGCAAATCCTCAGCTTTTCCTAAAGTGCATTTTTACAAACAAGTCATCAGAACTGCAGGGGAAAAAAAACAACAAACCCTAAAAAATGCTAGAGAAAACTTTCAGCATTCAAAAAACTGCATGGTAAATGACATGTTCACAAAGTACTTGTGGTTTTATTTCATTAATTTATATTCATACTAAGACTTTGAAAAGATGGTGTTGGAGATATCAAGGTTTGCTTTACTGAGGGTAAAGATGGAGAGATTTGAAGTGTTTGTGTTATTTAGAGAAATCTTGGCATAAGGCCATCATGTACACATTGACTATGGGACTACTGGGAGGAGAAATTTTTTTGTTTCTCTTCAAAGTTTTTTCTCTGTTGGGAAAGATTAGGAGAATTAATTAGTTTATAATACTATTCTTTTGCTAGAATTGGGAGCTCAGAATAGGGGGGCATCACTTCCACATCAGTCTGAGACATAAAGGCCTTCTTCAACAGTGTCCAAGCCTCCCTTTTTATTATGTCTCTCTAAAAACTTTGCTTCTCTGCTCTCTGTCTTTCATGATTTTGCCTATGTAGCCGTTTGTTCCACATTCTTCTCTCCCCAGGGACTGTGCTTTAATTCAGTGACAGCAATCACTGTGTGTAGACATCAAGATTTTTTTCTCACTTTCCAAACTTCATCACAAAATTATTTTCTATTAGAAAAGGAAAGTCGCTGCTTCCCAGGCAATTGGAGCCAAACTCAGAACATTTCTTGAGGCAGAAAATGGATATAAAACAGTTGCTGCTCTTTTGTCCTTGCAACGCTTAGGGGACAAAGTGACACAAAAACAATGAATGCCCTACCTGTTCATCTGTATGACAGGAGTTTGGCTTAGATAACAGGTAAATGTTCTGGTCTCAGTTTCAAGTGAACATAGTCAAATTAACATGAGCCACTATATCAGTTGTCAGCTTAGTCTTTGTTCCAGCAAATGACAGATATGCGCAGCTACTTATATTTTTTTTCACACCCCAACACCATGTGATGATATGGTGTTCATACACAATGAGATGCAATGTACCACTGGGAATAGCTTCCTCTGTGCAAAACGTGTCACATCCATGAGAAGTCATTACTGATGTGGCTACACAGTTGTATGAACAGAATATGGGTGCCTTGGGAGCTGAGCACAGCTTGAGAGAAACCTGTGTGAGAAAAAGATACTGCTCTGTTTTCTCATTGTGAAACTTAATGCACCTCACTTGCAAGAATACACTTTGGGTGGTGCAAAAAATGGAAGTCCTGACCACTTCTGTCATTAAAGAAGCTGTGATACTCTATAAACTGACTTTACAAAGAATAGGAATTTGTGGCCTTGTGTTCTGAGAAAATCCATCTGGAAAAATTATATCCTCCCTAGCAAAATTACTCCTGTAGTTTTAATTGCCCATAGCATCCTGCTTTATTTCTACCCTTAATTATTCTCTATTGCTCTTGAACACTGCTAACTTCCATGCTCTCATTCAAAAGTATATGCATTTCACTGGTGGGTGAAGTGATTGCCATATATATTAAGGGGGTTTATTATGTCTTTCTCCAGTAGATTAAAGAATCCTTTAAAACCCAATATATTCTCCCTGGGAAGATACTTACAAACTATAATTAAGTCACCTTTCCATCTTTTTTTTTATAAGCTACACTGATTCCTTTAAGTCTTTCGGTAAGACCTTTTTTTCAGCTCTTGAATAATTGTAATAACCCTTTTCTGTATGCTTTCAGATTTCCCAGTATCTTTTTTTAAAAGAAGAAATACAACAGAACCATGTCTATATTTTATGAAGTCAGTCTCAGCAGTTACAACAGAACCATATATATAGTTTTCTCAAGTTAGTCCCAGCAATGCATCATGCAGTGATAAAATCATTCCTCAAATCCCTGTCCAAACTTGAGCTTTTTCTGCCACTGTGTTGCATGAAGGTTCATGTTCAGGTACTAATCTGTAGTGACTCAAAGTGTTTTAGAAGTCTTCCAGGTGACAATGTCTTACTCTATAGGCATGGCCAGTGTTCCTAGTTCTTCAGTACCTATTTTGCACTCACTTTTAGCATGAGGGGGCCTGGCTTGCTGAGAAGCTCTGATTCCTCCATATAATTGATTTGTCCTTATTAGTTTGCCACTCTGAAGTCTGTGTGTCAGCCACATATGTTCTGAATTGTAGTTTTACAACTGCATACTGTTGTATGTTAGTTCTACTATCAATTAATGTGTACCTCCACTAGGACTATCTCTATTTGATAATGATTGCTCATCCACAAATACTATTTGAAATATGTCGGCAAACTACTCCTTAATTCATTTAGCATGTACCTAGATGATACTGTATAGTGCTTATTTTTTAATCAAAATGTCATGAAGTTCTAAAACAAATATCTTATACAAGTCTAAATCTATTATACATAAACAGTTCTTTTAGTATCCAGACTTGTAATTTAACCAAAGAATGAAGTCATATCTGTCTGATAATAAAGCCACATTAACAAAGACTAGTGATAATACAGTAGTTAGTAAAACAAAAATATTTTTCAAAGTATATTACCCAAAGAATCTTAGTCAACATAAACAGCACAACTTTCAGTACCAGTTGTATGTCCTCAAACACCCAATAACTATTACTAGCAAATATGGACTGAGCACAAAGGTAAATCTATCCTTGAGGAAACTTCAGCTCTGACAGGATGAAATGAGATTAAAGATAGAAAGAAGGAGCTAGATTGACAAGACTGAATTAAGCTCTTTACCTCAAACACCTAAGGGTTTCTAAAATTCAGGTGCCAGTAGCATTTATAAGACCTTACTCAGCCAGTGCCTAAGCCTGTAAAAGTCTGTAGCTGCTCGAAAGCTGATCCCCAAAAGGATTTATCCTGCCAGCTTTTAATTAACTGAGAGTAATAGAATTGGTGAGTGCTTCAGATTCAGGACCTTAAAAACCTCTGTGAGTCTTGGTCCAAATGCTTAGATTTCAACGGCTGTATCTGTACAACACTAAACAAACTGGGACACTGTTGAGTATCTCAGGGTCTGTCTCACTCCTGTGTGTAAGCCAAACTTGTGTAATGCATGAATAGGACATTTCTTAGGGTACCTCATTGGAAATCCCAGGCAAAGACCCTAGTCCTCCCAAAACAGGGAGAAGAAACTGGTGACACAGTGCAGCAATGCAGAAAAGACATTAAATCATTCTGACTTTGGAGTGTTCAGTTTTCTACAAAATTTTAAGTGGAAGTTACAATGCTGGTTTGAACTTGAGTCTCCCAAAGGAGTGCCAAAATACAGGCTACAAGGTTGTTCTCAGCCTTGCTCTGTTTCCACCAAAATTTAATTATTTTGCATATTAGAAGCACTTCAACAGGCCTGAATGAAGAATTCCTCTCTTGAAAAGCAAGAGGCCTTCCCATAGAGGCGAGGACTTTGTGCATTTGTATAGGCACAGGTTTAAATAGTTAGGGTAGATTAGACAATTAAACTTGGTCTGCTCACACTCCACAGTATTCCAACAACTGAATATGCATGGAAGGGAAAAGCATCATCATTATTATTTTAGAAGGAAAAAAAAAAGAATAGGTCAGATGCTCAACTCTAGGAGAGAGTTTCTAGCTGCAGATCCCAAGCAGAGGGAAGGCTATCCTTCTCTTCTGGAATTAAGCATATAACTCATCCTCTCTTTCTCTGATATTTCCTGCAGATAAGCTTAGGCAGCTCCTTTCTGCAAAGTGGATTCCTTTTTTAGTTCATCCCTTTTATGGGGCAGTCCAATTTCCTAATCTGTGGATGTGTTTCTAGTCACTTGCAAGGCATCTAATGCTTAGGCTTAGCCATATTTTTACTCTCTCCCTTATGAAGCTAATCTTAACCACAACAACAAATCATCAATCCTGGACAAAATATCTCAGGTAGGGACCTAAAAAAGTATTCTGTTAGACTTTCAGTCACTTTGTTGACCTGGAAGTAAGTGTTGACAGTTTTCAACAGTAATAGATCTGGTGTATTGCCTACCCCGACCTCCCAATTTTTACTAGAAAAAGAGTGCATTCAAGCAAAGCACAGCTAAGCCTCCAAGTCCCCAGTTTCCAGAAATCTGAGAAAAACTGTCCAAATTACAGACAGGTAGTAGTGGTAGTAATAGCAATAACATGACCATTAACACTGTTCATTGCTATTGTTAAATAATAACTTGTTGTTGTTGTTGATTTTATTGTGATTGTTGTTGTCATCATTAGTGATGTCTTTATTTAGTGCTTTGTAGTAGTGTCTTGTAGTTCCCAGCCAGGAGTCATTCTGCTGGATGCTGTATTTGCATGTCATAAAAAGACATCCTTTAAACAGCTAGAGTAAAACAAAAATGGGATAACAGGCATAGACAACAACAAACGTGAGAAAGCCCAAAGCGACAATGAGACAGTTCTGATTAGTGTAATAAGTAGAACTCACTGCATACAGCCTGTTCTAGTTTTTCAACAATTCCACTAGTACTGTAGAACCGGTAGGTTTCAAGTAGCTGTTAAATGGAGGATGGTATTGTGATCTTGTAGAAGGAGAATATTTCTCTCTTCTTACCCCAGAGACAATTAGCTCAAGCACAAGGACTTATAACGATGACATGGATCAAACCTTGGTGACAGTAAAACATTCATTTTGAAGAGCTCTTAGACTCTCATGATTGTCTGAATAACAAGGGCTGATAATGGTCAATTGTATCAACTCGACATGCCATATTCAGTTAGTCTCCTGCTAATATGTGCATATGTATTCAGTTTCATGGAAATTCTGCATCAAAAAATTCTATGTATCCTGAGAAAAAACTATGGTCAAGGTTCTCTAAGGCTAAGGTGAAGGTAATGCTGGTGAAAGTCAAGAATAACTCAGATAAAGTTCAAGTAAAATTGTGTGACAGTTTACAAGAAACTTTCTGTTATAGGCAGGATGTAGGCATACTTCCCTATAAACAGCTTAGGGCTCAAAATTTCTCCTGTACCATAAAATATGCGATTCTGTTGCTTATTCTTTTGAATGGTAGTGAATTCTATTCCTTGTCACTTTTCTTCCTGCCACATTTAGATGATCCTGCTCAGTACCCTCTCTTGGGAGAAGAACTTTGCCTGCATCTCAAGTGAGGAGGCGTGGCATGTGCGTTCCAGTCTTCTCAGAAAATAAACATTCTATTTAGGAAAAAACAACTGAAGCCAAAAATTCTCTGGGTTTTTTCCATAAAATGAAATTTATAAAATTTTTTTTTTGTGAAATCTGAGAAAAGGGAAAGGAAGAGGGAAAGGGGTAAGGGAAAGGAAAAGAACTCAATAGCGCTTATGGCCAGGGCTTTACCCTGAGATGGGGAGGCCCTTCTGTGTCTAGGTTGAGGAATATTATACGCCTTGAAAATTCTGTTTGACTTTCTGAAAATGAACTTAGAAAATACCCTATGAAAGACCAGAGTTTGTGGATTAGAAATTTCATGAGCTGGGACAAAGTAAGTAAGATGTTGTTAAGGAAAATTTAAATACTTCACAAGTACAGGGTAGAAGGTGTGTTTAGGTTTAGGTTAATAGTGAGACTAACATTAGAGTAACAGAGAAAGAGATTCTGCGAAACATAAGATATTCTAAGCATTGTGTAAGGATGGTAAATGCTCCAGTGAATCCCACAGACGCTAAACACCCATAAATCCAGATAATGTTTAGAGAAACGTGGAAAACAGATCATATATTATTTTGTCTGTTTCTCTCTATTTCTCACACTGTTAAATAAAAGTTCTTTCTGGGTTTGTTTTTTTTTTTAATACATTGTATTCAATTTAGTTTTAAATACTTTTAAAGATCTGTGTGGAACGTGCTTCAGCTTTCATACAGTCCATAATAATTAAATAGCAATTCCAAGCACCCATAGGATTTGATTCCCAGGAGGTTATGACAGAAATTGATTGGTGTGTGAATGCTCTTTGGTTCTTTTAGAGGCCAATGTCTTTGGCTTGTAAGAATCAACTCATGAAATTCTGACAAAGGAAGTATAACAGACTGGATTAGGGGAAAAAAAAAAACCAATGCCATTGCCTGCTTAGGCCAAATAAAAACATAGATCTTGAAGTTTAGGCCCAACACTGCTGCCATGTCGTGCCCTGTCAAGGGGACTTCTACCAGGGCTGTAAACACTGAGGTCTTTCTCCCTGATGTCCCCTCTCCCATACCTCTAGATCAAAGCCGAAATTCCATCCTATTTGAAAAAAGTGTTTCCTTTGTCATGAGTACATACCAGAAAGACATTGACATATTGGAGTGAGTCCAGTGGAGGACCCCCAAGCCTAGGAGTGAAGCACACATCATACAAGAACAGGTTGAGACCTGGGTTTGTTCAGCCTGGAGATGAGAAAAAGAAGGAATGCCTTATTGTTGCCTGCAACTGGAGGACTGGAGGATACAGAGGAGACAGACCCTTACTCTTGGAGGTGCACAGCAACATGACGAGAGACAATGGGCACAAGTTGGAACATGTGAAGTTCTGATTCAATATTCAGTTTTTTTTTTTTAACCGTAAGTGATTGAATACTGGAAGAAGTTGCCTAGATGGGTTGTGGAGCCTCCATCCTTGGAGGTGTTCAGGACTGGACAGGACACAGTCCTGAACAACCTGGTCTACTTTGAGGCTGGGGTTGGACTGGATGACTTCTGGAGATCTCTTCCAACCTAAATTATTTTATGAGTCTATGATTCTTTAATTCTATAGTTCTCTATTGTGTTTGTCTTGCATACCTACCTAAGTCCAAGCATGGTCACTCCTAACTTGAAAATGGTAAAGGGCCATCAATAGAGTCTACACTCTGTGGAGACAAACTTTGTGAGAATGTGGTAAAAATAAAGTGATAAATAGAATCATAGAATCATAGAATCATAGAATCATTAAGGTTGGAAGAGACCTCCAAGATCATCGAGTCCAACCATCAACCCAACAACACCATGCCCACTAAACCATGTCCCTAAGCGCCTCATCTACCCGTCTTTTAAATACTTCCAGGGATGGTGACTCAACC
>NW_008825615.1:16254475-16263361 GCF_000699105.1 Pygoscelis adeliae
GAGCCTTCCTACCCTCGAGCAGATCAACACTGCCGCCCAACTTGGTGTCGTCTGCAAACTTACTGAGGGTGCACTCGATCCCCTCATCCAGATCATTGATAAAGATATTAAACAGAACTGGCCCCAATACTGAGCCCTGGGGAACACCGCTCGTGAATAGGTTAAAAGAACCCACGGTAGACCAATTATAAAGCACTCAAAACACTAAAGATGGGAAGTAAGCTTCTATGGTAGATGCTGAATTTATAATTCTTGGAAAAAGAGTATGAACTGCAGATTTCTGAATAGCTTGCTGTGTGCTCAAGATGATAGGTTATACAAGATAGGAGTAATCCAATCAGCAACAAAAGCATGAATCATTTTCAATATCATGCTCAATAGTATGTAAATCTAGCAAGCTGTGATAAAGGACTATGGATTAGTCCTAAAAGACTATAGTCTAAAGAAAGAATAAAATAGTAAAAGGAACCTTACAAAGAGAAAACGTCTCTCCCAACCTTGCCCATTTCTACAGTTTTTATCCCCCCTGATTTTACTCGGTTCTTTCACAGGAATACTTTACTTACTATCACTGTGGGGTTTTTTGTTTGTTTGGTTTTGGTTTCTTTTTTTCAAGGGACATATGATCTAGGATACATTTTTTATATATCTTAATTGCTGATGTACATTTAGCGTACACCAAAACCTTAACTCAGGCTGAGTCATGAGCGGTGCATCATCCCAAGAGAAGTAACAAGCATCCCCCAAAGACATTCTTCTGATACACAATTTCTCTGGTATTCTCCTTTTCTCCACTGAACAGGAACAACCTTCACCAGCTCCTCAGAAGATTCAGCTCTGATGACTACTGGGTAAGGGAGGTTATGCCCATGGGTTTACTTAGTTCCTACATCCTGCACTTCTCACAAACAGAGAGAAGTGTGCAGTCAACACTGTACCCAAATCCCACTTAGGTCATATTAAGCTCATACAAGGACAGAGGTTTATTCCATTTGACATGTAGGCACAAATCTGCTTTAATGTGCAGACCAGCACAATTTTTGGGAAAAGGAAGATTGCAATTTTGGACAGGTTTCTTTCCCAGATCCATTCAAAACTATTTTCAGATTTCTTCAATTTAGGTCTCTAAAAAAGTTCTTTTTGCAGGAGAATAAAACATCCAGCCTTTTGTCTCAGGAAAAAGACTAGCATTTGATGAGGTTGGGAAAGAAATGTGTATATTTGTCTCTGATAGATAAAATGCCAAAAAAGCCAACATAAACAGCTAATGGCTGATTGGATTGGTGCATTACCCTTTCAGGAAGTGCTTTTCCTGGTTACTGCAGGAGGTGAGCTACCCATGTAGATAAATCAATCACATAATTGATTTGGCAAATCTCATTTTCCAGTCAGTCAACCCTTTGTAGTGTTGTGTCCTAACTTCTGAGAAAATCTCTGACTCCAAAATACTGAAATGTTTCCACCAAAAAGCCACTGAGATGCTTGTTTTTATAAAATACTGTGATTGTTTCAAAATTAGATTGACTGTCTTTAGGGAAGATACTCTAAAATTGTATCTAAAAGAAGGTAAACTAAAAGTGGATTTGATCTTCCATTACACAAAGATACACCTTCCATATTGAAGGTGTATACGCATAAGAACAGACAATGGCTGTGTTAAAACACAGTCTTATATTTTTCCTGTGTTTGTGGCCTCTTCATGTAATTTGGAAATGTCTCAACCCCAGGTGTAAGCCTGAAGGCAAGATCCAGTTGTTGACATCTGTTGGGGAACAAAGAGAGGGGCAACCTATAGGTCCTGAGAACTTCAGATAAACAGACATCCCTCTGAGGGAAGGGGTGTGCTGCCAGCATGTGTTGGCACACACACACAGATCCCTGCAGCATCATACATCTTCTGCATGCATATCAGCTAACACTTTGGGCCACGGTGGCTTGGAAAAGAAGACTGTGCTGTGAAGTTGAGTTGAACACAACATTTATATTCCTGGTTCACAATGGATGGACAAGAAAGCCATGTACTGTATTCTTAGGATGAGAGGTCTGCCAAGTCTCTGAGGCAAGAATCCTAAATAAAAGCTGACTCACTGCAGAGCTTCTTGTGAAAGGTAGCCAGAAGAGCTGAAAGAGGACAAGGAACATGCCTCCACATATCTCAGAACAGCAATCGAGAGCAAGGGGCAGGAACAACAGCTGTTGAAGCTGAGGTCCCCAAAACAGCAGCCTTGGGCAGGAAGTCTGGTGCTCCTTAATCAGCAATGCTTCAGATCATACTGCTAATAGAGTCCCAGGAAACTATGTATCACTTAGGAACAACAGCAGATGACTGTGCCAAACAGTTGGATTTCTCTGAGGCTGGGCAACAAACTGTGCGTGGTGAATAGCCCAGGAAGGAGAAGGGCACTCTGCCAACATACTGACAGCTGTAGGAGGAGGACAGGCTGATAATAAACAAAGCCCAGGAGTGACAACGTTCCTTTCTTTCAATTATAGTGTTTTTCCAAATTGCCTTAATATGTTTCTCTCGTCCTCCCCCACTCCACAAAACTCTAACTCTTCAGCTCCTTTATTTAAAGACATGACCTCATGTGGGGAAGTCCTGCTCATTTTGGAGTGCTCAGGTGACATGATGTATTTTCCCAGGCTCCTGGGGAGGTTCCAGTTGGTGGCATTTAACTACTTTTTAGCAGGAGCACAAGTTGATCCTTGTCCTTTTTCATGCCTGGCAGAAAGGTCATAACACGTCATTTGAAATTCTCATGGAAAATATATTGTGCAACAAAAAACTTAGTTAGCATTTACCAAAATTCTGTATGACACAATGTAGCCCAATGTCTGTGTTCTGATGAGCTTCAATATGCAAGACAGGACTTTCTTTTCATCCAAGCACTCAGGTTCCAGGGAATGCAAAATCTGACTTTGTAATATCAGTGGTGAGCTTGCTAAAATTAAAAGTGTGGATTTATTAGTGAGATTAAACCGAAGTCATATAATAGCAGAGGCAGGTTCACAAGGATAAGATGAACATTAGTAACAATCAATCAGTCAAGCTCCAAGCCATGTGCTGAGATCAAATGGTAGCTCAGTAAAGTTCTGCTCTATGCCAGGAAAAAAGTAGCAGCCCAATGTGTTGCATTTAAGAAATATATTTTTGTGTAGCACAGAATGACATCAAATTGTCAGGAGACTGAGATTCTGATATAACTTAAATCATGATTTCCAAATGGCCAAGTTCTGAGCTGCGAGGAACACCTGCCAACATAACTAATAGTGAGGACAAAAAGCCTTTGGTAGCAAGTCCCTTGAGAAGGAGATAATAATATATGTGCCCTGTTCAATAAGCTCTTAGCCTGAGGTATTTCCAGTATGCAAAGAAAAGAAAGCTTACTTTTAATTTTTTATGCTGTCCCCCTTTATCTTGATACCTTTGTTCCATTTTCCTCAAAGAGATTCTCAATTAGTTTAACAGAAATTTTCTTCTCTAAAACCAAATCTGGTTCTCTCTGGAAGCCTTTGATGGGAGTTTCCATATGAGGAGAGATTAAAGAAGTGAGAGCTAATTATTATGGAAAGAATAAGCACAAGAGAAGATATAACAAAACTGGCACATATAATAGTTGCTACTGTGGAGAAGGTCAGTCAGGCTCTCTTGATTATCCTTTACCAAAGCAAAAGAAGAAAACACTCCATAAATTAAAAAACAACAGATTCAATTATATATACACACACATTTTTACAAAAGAAATCTCACTTTACACAATACATGGCTACAAGAATTTACTTGCACAGTAAGGAAAGTTTGTTGTGGAAAAAAAGTATACAGTCTCAGGACAGTATGTCCTAGATGGACTTGTTCCCAAAACAGCAATCTTGTAAACAGGAGGGCTGACAGGCAAAAGTAATCGTGGGTTAGAACTTGCAGGACTGCAGAGAGCAGCCGGATCCACAGCCCTTCTCTTTCTCCTTTGTGCCCTCTATTCCAAATATTACCCATTATTGATGTATTTTTAGTGACAGAAAAAAAATTGACTGCAATGATGGGGTCACAGCAAGCTTCAGCTGGACTAGCAGCCTTTCACAGGATGTTCCTGTTGCTTCAAATCAGAGGAGCCATCTCTAAGGTTTAGCTAAACCTGTTCACTCCTTTGGATGTAGTTAAAGGATTTGTGTCACTGCCACACAGTGGACAGACAAATGAACATCTATCATGAGAACAAAATGCTGGCAGTCTTCTTCATGTGATGCCACAGCTCCTCATCATGTGGTGGAAAGTGCATGAGCATTGAATTGGCACCTGTTTGCATACAGCAATGTAGGAGATGAAGTGCCAGAGATGATCAAAACACAGGGGTCCTTCCATACCTGCTAGGCCCATGTTCAACTGGAAGGTGAAGATGTACAAGAAAGTGGCATTCACAATCTCTTAAAAAGACTTGAAGTGTCATGTAAAGGATTGTTTTATTCTCATATTGAGAAGGATATACTGGGTCATAGGGAAGGAAGGTAGCAGAGAAACAGGTTACAAACTGGATGTCTTTTTCTGTCTAAGAGAAGGTTATAGAATAGCCATTAAAGGCCTTTCTAAGAACAGGCCAAACAAACAAGTTCAGTGGGGAATTATAACTGATCTTTTTGTGCAGCAGGAGAGCAGATGAGATATTTTGCAGAGATCCTTTCTATGAATTCAGCCCAGAAAGCCCCCTCTGCATTAAAGTGTCTGTCAATCTGCTGTAATTTATAATAGATATGTTGTGGATCTTCAGGTCTTGGCCATTCCCTGTATTGATATTATGGGATCAAGATGACTTTCAGATGTGCAGGGAATGCTGTGCTTAATAAAAAATGCAATGTACATAAACCCCTCACCTGGCTGAGGTCCAGGAGAGAAAGTTCACTTGGCACAGCAAACCCAGACAGACTTGACAGCTCACTTCTAGGTGTGCCTTTCTGGGTTTGGCAAGACAGTGTAAGTTCAGGTGTGTCTGCATCTGTCAGTGTTCACCTGTTGTGCCGTACAAATGCTATGCAAACAAATTTAAACATCGAATCCTCAGTTGTTTGCCGTGTTCTCTCAAAGGCACTACTGCTTGTTGACTGTTGACGATCATAAATCCTCTGGTTTACTGCCACAGAGCATGGCCTTTTTTTTTCTGAACGCTGAGGGCTTTTTCAGCTTGTCTACATAGACAAATTGATTGGCACAGCATTTTTTATTTTTTTGGGGGGAGGGAGGGGAGGAAGCCCCAGAGAATGAGATTGCAGGCATCCCATTCCAAAACAGGGTTGAGCAAGGAGCATAGAAATTCACTGGTATTGCAATAGTGGCAAAAATATACTGTTATAGACCTGCTATTATAGCTTTCTTTGAAGACCCTATATCAGAAAAAGGTTATACCTTTATACCTATAAGGCTGTTACAATATTATTACTCTACTGTAACTGTAGCTATGGATATACCTTCTAACATCCCTCTGGTTCCTGGAGGTGTTTTTGCTGAAGAACAAAACCACCTCACTAAAGGTAACATGCTGACTGATGGCACAGGAGTTACACAATGAACTTGTGTGATGGGTTTAGTCCAGTAGTTTAATTATAAGAAGTTGCTATTGGTTCATGCTGTGTAGCTCCACATGTATAGCTACTCCTTACTCAATGTTGTATTGGGATGGGGCATCTGCAGCACCATTCTCTGTTGTCTTCTCCCAAGCAGAATAAATTAATCTGTTTTTTTTTTGCTACACAGTTATCAAAGTAGTAACTGAGTTAAAAATGCATTGAACATTACTATGACATTAAAAAATGAATTATATGTACAATCCTTATGCTTCAGAGTTGATGCTAAAAAAATATTTACCATCCCATTAGGTGAAGTTGTTGTTATACGTGGTCCCCTTGCTGTGTAATTGGTACAGAGAATGCTAAATAGGCAGGCACAAATAGCAGCCATCTCTTAGGACAAAGGTAATTTAACTGTGGATAGACGTGGGAGAAACTGGTAGATGCAGGTAGACATCAACAATTTGTACCTGCTGTATGTATATAGGTGCTGATGCAATGGGACTATGTGGGTAAGAGGATGAGGCTGTGTACTGCTGTGTTTTGGTGATAACTTTACAAAACAGGAAAAATTGGAGAAGTAATAATAAAACCATTAAATGTGGAGTTTGTGTGAGAAGAATGTTATGAGTGTTGCTGAAATAAATCCTTGTTCTGCAATTTTAGCAGCCATTTTTGGCTACATGTCTTAGACATCTGCAGTAGAAACATAAGGATCCTTGAATCATAATGCCCAATCATGTATTACAATTTGTATCATGTAGTCATGTCTTCCTGACCATAATAAGCTCTGTTTAAGAGCAAAAAAAAAAAAGCATTCTTGCCCAATATTTCTGTTAGACTATTGTTACAGACTCTTATTCCAGTGTTTCAAAAATCTCATAAATTGTAGGCTAAACTGAGTCACAGATAGGTTGTACTCATTTGTTCTTGTGCCAGCATTGCCCTTTACCATAAAATGTTATTTTGCTCATTTTAGGCAATAGCTTTTTTTTACTTGAACTCCCCTCTCTGCTGTTTATTCCCCTGACATATTTATAGAAAACAATGATATCCTCACTCAGCCTTATTTTTGCTGCTTTTTCCCTGCTAGGCTGAAGAATTTAATTATTTTTTTTTACTCACACAAAATAAGTTCTAAATCATACTGGTCATTTTAATACACCTTTTCTCATCCCTTTTGAATCAACACCATTGAGCTTTGGTGACTACATGCAGGATTTCAGAGTAAGTCTCACCAATATTAATAGTATTAATACTTCCATACCTGACCACAGTTTGTGTCCAGGCAAGGGGCCAAGGGACGTGATTTGAACATTATTACTGTGAGAATGCCCCGGCTTGGCAAAGTTGATAGCTTTGATCCTAACCAACAACAAAAAGATACTGCAGTCATTCAAACAGCTTTTGTTACTGTAGCTTTAATGAATTTCTGTGCATAACTGCAAACTTTAGATCTTTAATTAACCTTTTTCCCCTTCAGGCACGCATATACAAATGAGTTTTGTGAGTAGCAGTGCATGGTTAGTAGCCTAGGTTTATCAGACAGAAAAGGCTGTTCCACTCATTCACTGCCTCCAAAGAAAACTTTTCTCTGTGTTTTCCCCCTTATCTTACCTCCTCTCAGTGATGAAGGAATTTGATCTTCTCCCAGCTGTCTCCCAAGTACACTCTACTGTACTCACTTTTCCTTTGTCTTCCTGTTCTACCACCTGAGTAAAACTGAGATCAAAAGGAGATGAGAGGACTGGCAGGTGGGCGATGTGCTCGGTAGCAGGGATAGGGAATCACAGAATCATAGAATCATTAAGGTTGGAAAAGACTTCTAAGATAGTCGAGTCCAACCATCAACCCAACACCACCATGTCCACTAAACCATGTCCCTAAGGACCACATCTACATGTCTTTTAAATACTTCCAGGGATGGTGACTCAACCACTTCCCTGGGCAGCCTCTTCCAATGTTTAACCACTCTTTTAGTAAAGAAATTTTTCCTCATGTCCAATCTAAACAATTCCTCCCCTGGCACAACTTGAGGCCATTTCCTTTCGTCCTATCGCCTGTTACTTGGGAGAAGAGACCGATACCCACCTCGCTACAACCTCCTTTCAGGTAGTTGTAGAGAGCGATGAGGTCTCCCCTCAGCCTCCTTTTCTCCAGGCTAAACAACCCCAGCTCCCTCAGCCGCTCCTCATAAGACTTGTTCTCCAGACCCCTCACCAGCCTCGTTGCCCTTCTCTGGACACGCTCCAGCACCTCAACGTCCTTCTTGTAGTGAGGGGCCCAAAACTGAACACAGTATTCGAGGTGCGGCCTCACCAGTGCCGAGTACAGGGGGACTATCACTTCCCTACTCCTGCTGGCCACACTAGTTCTGATACAGGCCAGGATGCCATTGGCCGCCTTGGCCACCTGGGCACACTGCCGGCTCATGTTCAGCCGGCTGTCAACCAGCACCCCCAGGTCCTTTTCCGACAGGCAGCTTTCCAGCCACTCTTGCCCAAGAAGAAAGAAGAGAAACTTGAAAAACTTGAAAGAGAAAGAAATGAAGAGAACTTGAGTAAGAAAAGGTGATGAAAGTGAGAACTTTTTTTTTCCTCCTTTCTCCCTGTGAAACAAGATGTTGCACTCTCTTCAGACTTTTGCAGTGGCTGTCTTTTCTGAGGGCCCAAAGTATTCGTTCTAACACTTGAATAGAGTTGACGTAGGTATCCTGAAATGACAGAACATCAATGTGAAATAGCAACAACAGTCACTGTAATTATTATTAGGGTTAGTTAACTAGGGTTTATTAATTAGTATATTAGGGTTATAGTGCGTTGATGATTATTTTTTCATTGCCTGCAACATGGCATAGGTCTGGTCTGCAGCTGTCATTCACCATTTTGTATTTTCTCTCTCCTTTTCTCCTTGTATACAGTACCTTCTCTCATGCATTAAATTCTGCTGCACCACTGCACTTAAAACAGCCTCTTGTTGCCAGGTGATCCATCCCAGATGATTCAGCTGACTTTTTCATTAGTGCAGTCTCTCCCTGTTCTTGCCCCTTGACTGTGTAGTGCAAGCTGTTCACAGAGTGTAAGCTCTTTTCGGCAGCATCCTAAACTTGCTTGAGCTCTGTAAAAGTCATTGTTCCCAGAATCTTGCCAACTTAGCTGCAGTTATATTACACAGTGGATAAAGATGATTTTCCTATCCCTTTTCTACCATGTTAATAGTGACTATAAAGACGTTTAAGAGAACAGCAGCTCTGCACAGTGTTTTTTGGTGCTAGCTGAATCCCTCAGATTCATGGCAGCCAAATCAGATGCGGGTATTTGTTCTTTCCCT
>NW_008825615.1:16263514-16314088 GCF_000699105.1 Pygoscelis adeliae
TGGAGGGAAACACATTTTCAGGCATGACATTGTACTGTAGTGTTTTCAGTAGGAAAGGAGACTTTAAAAAATTGCCAGTAATTGAACATGGGGCCTGGAGAAAAACAAAGTTGCGAACAATACTTGTATCTCTAATTTGTCCTGGAGAGGCTTTTTGCCAAAATTGCTAATAGTTATGTTTCTTTTCTTGATATTACACAGTATCATGTAATGGATTTGATTTTGAATAGTATTTTTACTATATCATCTTTTCAGTAGATTAATAGAGTTTCTCTAAGTCAAAACTCTTTTATTTCTTTCTTATCCCAGTCATACTCTCAAATTCATCGTTTCATGGAGAATTCAGCATTCTGAATTACTTCTAGACCCCTAAATATAAAGGGAATACATCCCTACCACACCTGACAGATATTATTTTCAGATTACAGATATAGCTATAAAGCATATATCTATCAAGTGACTAGCCGAAGGTCATACAGATAGTCTGCAGCAGGGCCAGATCTCTTGAGTCCCGATCCAGTGATTTCACCAGAAGAAACATACATCCTCCTAGCAGTTCTGGCACATCCTGTTATTGATAGGAAGATGAAAAACTGAGAAATGTTGACTGTGGACATCAAGGAATTAACTTCTGTTTTAATTAGACAAAATAATTTAGCTATGACTCTTAACGTAAAAGTTCATTAGTGAAATGCATGAAGAGAAATTGCAGCCTAACCAAGGTACAGAAGAATCTATTTTTATTTCAGTGAAATAATATTAAAAATTAATGGAAGATATAATTATTGGATATGGGAGGTTAGTCACATTTTCCAAAATAAATTCAATTTTAGCTGACACTGAGATTGACAAATTTAAATACAGGAGGATTTATTTTAGAAAAAAAAAGAAGGGAATATAGTTTAAGAGTACAATACCTTTAGCAAATTGAACTATGCAGTTGCTACTAGTGACTTCAATAATTGCATGCTATATCATTCTTGAATCTGCAGTAACAAGACTGTTCACTTAACACGCTGATTTTCCTGTAGTTATGGTTCTCAAATGATATAAAATATAATGTAATGTTTGCTTTTTAAGGGTAACATCTAAATGAAAAGGTCACTAGATATGTTGAAGAAGTATAGGCTGACCGTTTCATTGTTTTCTTCATTTATAGTTCTCTTGCTTCAAACTAAACTGATGTTTTTCTTTGTCTGGTTATGTGATTAGATTTAAGAGTGGATTAATGGAGCTAACTCTGCTAGAAAAAGATATTCTGCTGAAAGCCACAAAGCATTTCTGCTTCTATTATTACTCCCCAATTTCCATTAAACAGAAAGTTGAGACCTTTAAGGCAGAGAACCCTGTGTACCCCAACTTCATTGTAGTTGAAAGAAGTATAATGAAGTCTAAGACCTGTAGCTAGAAGGAACATATATGCTTTCTTTTCAGTGACCCTACGTCCTAAACTGTACATAAGACTCCACCAAACCTTTGCCTCCCCTTTTACATCCACTTGACCTGCTACAGTTCATGTGAAATGCATAAAAGTTAGCAGAAGCCAACATATGTATTCCATTAGGGCTGCAGCCAGAGCTCAATGGGGCAGAAGAAGAGCAGACTAGAGAGAACATGGTTTTGACCTTCCTGTTATAGGATGACTTGATTCTTTTGAACTTAAATGGACAGAAGGCATCAGACAGTAGAGACCCTCTTAATTAGAAAAGTCATCGTAAGCCTCAGTGGCTGGAAGCTGAAGTTAGACTAATTCAAACTATGGAAAGGGCCCATTTGCCTAGGAATGGAAGTAATTAACCACTAGAATGATTTACTTTAAAACAGATAAGTTATGGTAGGTTCTTCATTGCTAGAAGAATTTGCACTGAGCCTGGCTCTCTTTCAAAGAATGTACTCTCCAACACTACCAGAGGTTGCTGTCTTGGTTCAGAAACTAGAGAGTGGAATGATATGGTCTTGTCACACAGGCAGCAAGATGAAATAATCTGCCCCTAAAACTATGAATCTATTAAATTTTAGGATTGGCTCAATGTGGAAGAATTTCCTTACGATATCTGTTGTAAACTATGGTGTGGAGGGGAGATATTTGCTAAGCCTGTAAAGTTCTGGTATAGCAAGTGGCATTTCAGTGTGGTAGAAGCAGTCTACTTGCACCAAAAGAGAGCATCACACAAAGCTATTCAATTTCTGCAAATAAGGTCATCCAGATCTACTGCAGCTGCATAGGTATGCCCACTGTTCATCCAGCACCCCAGAGTTATTCTGAACTTAGGCAAAATGCCTTCTGGTGGGCATACTTTGTGGTTTGAAAATCTACCTTATACTTAAAGATCCTTCATTATACAAGTCTTGACTGTAGAATCAAGCCCTCTTCATATAACATAAAAAAACCCCCTTGTTACTAAGTATGCTATAAAAATGTTTTTAATGCCACAAAAGTAAAAAGATATGAGGCCAAGGAATATCTGGTTTTATGCAGTTCTTTGGATATTGGCTTGTTTGTGGGGATAAATAAGACAGCTTGCCTGGAGCTGAGATATTGGTTCACTTCAGTGAAAATGAAGTGAATGTATCCTGAAGTGAATGCACCCTGTATTTAACTATGTCATCTTGCTCTGCATCTGGAAATACTGCATTACGAATTAGTAGCAAAAGCTGGTCTACATCACTTCAAATGTTTAGTGACTAGTCAGAGCTTTGTCATGTGGGTAATCCCTGTGCTAATGTAATATAATTATACAGTTAAACATGGGGTCCCTGACAAATTAGTCAAACAATAAATCTTTTCTTCAGCACCACCTGCAAATTTGCATAGGGAATTTTATTTCCAATTACAAATAGGATCAGTAGAGGTGACATCATGGTCATGGTGAGAAATATTCAGATTATATTTTTTTCATAAATCTGATTAAAATTTACTACACTGTAGAGTTGCAATGACACTTCTAAGTGAAGGCTGCAGAAAAAGTAGCTGGCTGAGAACATGTAATAGAGATCTTTCCCAGTTCCCCTGTAGATTTGACATTTCACTTTTGGACAATTTTGGAGCACTGTGTCTACTACAGTCTTTCCAATGCTCACTTGATACAACTTTCTGAAAATATTTCAGTGTGTAACCAGCAAAGTGTCACACCAAGATGTTTGACTCTGCTGACACTACCATTTTAATTTTTTTTTGTAGCACACATATTTTTCTTAAAATTCATCTCTCATGCAGTCTGAAATTAATAAATACTAATAAAAGAAATGGAATATTTAACTGATGATGTAATGCAAATATTCCTAAAATACTTCAGTTATAGTCATTGTAGAAAAGCATAACTTGGACAGAAGTAAAAATGTCTGAGTTTCACTTTTTCTTCTTAGGGAATGAAATGTGTTGACTACCGTTCCAACACCAGCATCACATGGAAGAGTGGGACAAAGATTATGCTTTTCTATCATCCTTCAATATAAGCCTGTTCTTTAGGAGATCCCTTTAGAAGCTAAAAAGGGCTGATTCATGGCTAGTAACTGCCAATTTTATTCATATTCTTCTGATCTGGACACTTTATTTAAGAACTAGACTGATGCTCAGTTTCTCTCAGAAATTTAGGCATTGCAGTGCATATCCTTTAAGTGCCTATGTTTGGGTAATGTTAGCATTGGTCCTGAGGGCTTAGGGTATGTGAGCTGTGATTTTTAAACTTCTACATGATCCAAGTTTTTCTGTCTTGATTAGTTTGTGAATAAGTCTAGATCTGAAGGATCTTCACCTATGTGAAGACCAACACACAGGTGAGTTTTAACAACAGCCTAATTAACTAAACGAATTCTTGATTTGGCCTTCTGTCCCCAAATGCCCCTTGCTTTATGCATCAGTTGCCTATAATAGCACATTTTGTTACTAGTTATGGCTATTGATGTTCCTTTTGTGTTGAGTAATTTGCCAGTACATATGTGCTGAAGGTTTCACCAGCTAGAAAGAAAAAAAGGGTATATGAATTGGGTAAAACTTATTTTATGTTCAGAAAATATATGCAAGCTCTCATTTTCCTATACACAGTAGAAATAAAACAGCAGGATGTGGCTTCTCTCCCATATCTCCAAGGTACTTTCTTAGCTAGAATTTTATCTGCAAAGCTTTTTCTCCATTTAAGAATCACACAGCAGGTACTTCTCTGGCTCTGGACTGAATTCACTGTCTTTTCTGAAGGTTCTTGGGCTGTTCCTAGTACACACAAACTCTGAAAGCTCCACCAAGAAAAGAGACAGTAAAACCCCTTCAATCAGCATGGTTTCTGATCAGCCATATATGCAGATGGTATTTTGGGGAATAGCTCCAGTTTTTAAAGCTCTGAACATTAACATGTTCTGAATGAATGGCAGCCACCAGTCCCAATAATAATGGCACCTCCATTTCAGCTTGGCCCATCTTTTCAGCAGAGTCCAATAGAATGACTGTCTTCATAGGCCATCCAGAACAGAAAGCAAAAAAAAAAAAGTAATTTATGGATTACATACAGTACAAATCAAACTTTCATAACAACACCTTTTTCTGACAGGACATTTTCACATTTCCAACAAAAATTGATTTGATGAACTCCAATTTCCTTGGAGTTTTTTGCCTTTGTGGTTGGTTTTCTTTCTCTCCTTTTACCCTGGCTGTTTTTTGTTTCTGTGAAATCTGACTTGGTCAGAGACTGTTGTTTTTGTTCAACTGGAGAACTTTTTTACTGCTGCAGCCATTCCATTCTCAGCTGTCACAGCTATTCTCTTCTCCCCCTGCTATTTCCTTCAGTAGTCTTCAGGAATTTGGCTTAATTTTGCACCTAGCTATGTTCTACATACCATACATTTTGTTTGCATCAGTACCACATAAAGCCCCCCTGAAGCTTTTTCCAGCTCAGGATTCTGATTTATTTCTAGGATTGTGAAACACTTAAACATTTCCCACATAACCTTATATCATTTTAATGGTAGTTGCTCTCAACTTTCCTCTGACAAAGGAACATGTGTTTTCAATTTTGGATTGCAATGTTTCTGCAAAGTCCTTTGTTCCTCTTCAACAACTCCATAGAAGGGGTTTCCCGGGGTCCTTGTCTCACACTGACATATGAGGAGTGCCAGGATGACATTTTGTACTCTCTCATTGGTTGCTTTTCCAGAAGCCGTCAAAAGGAATGCGATATGCTGATCCCAATGCCTTTGATACTGTTCTAAAATGATGGCCAGCTGAGCCCTTCAAATCTAATTGAATTTTGCATCCATCTCATTGTACCATTGGTGCTCAGGGCAGGAGCAAATTATGTGGATACCCAGAATCTTCCAGGCCAGCTGAAATATTTTGGGTTAGAATTTCCCCCTTCACTCATACAAAGTCACTAGAGATATCAAAAATTCATTCATTCATTAGCAGAGCTGGATGGAAAATAGTAGGTGATTTTGGTGAAAAAAGCTACATTGTTAAAGTTTGTTTCCCAAATGGGGATGAAAATTAAAAAAGAAAAAAAAATTGGGGGAAGATTTCAGGACCTAAAGCTTTCAAGAACTGAGTGAGCCAGAAAGGAATTCTTTGGCTTTCTAGGTGCCCTTCTGGAAGGTTTTTGTTAACTGACAGAAATTAACATTTACTGAAGCTTGCCAGCACAGCTGTGGAAAGACAGGCCCCTGCCCAAACAGCTCTCCATACTCTAGATCTGGGAACCATTCAGCCTTTCTAAACCCAGGAGAATAAGCACACAACTGCACTGTGGAGTGAGGTACAGAGAAGTCCAAGCTTGGTTGCCAGCCAGCCTTGTCACAGGATTGCCACACAAGCTCAATGCAGGGCCATGCCTACAGCACCATGTTCAGTTGTGCCATGGCACCCCAGTGCACACAGACAAACCACGTGCCATCGTCACCTCAGAATAAGGGTTCATTCCTCAATGTAGGCATGACCACCAAATCAAGATACTGAGGGCTCAGAAAGTTTCTGTCAAGTTCACTGGCAGAAATGGGAAGTGAAAACTTTACTGTTGACAATAAAAGACAATGCTTGGTGTAGATGTGTGTGTGTGTATAGTAATATGCTTTTGAATGGATAACTGGTATTTAGGATCTTGGGTTCTAAAAGGATAAGTTTTCTGAAATCACTGACCCATTAGTAGGCAAGCAAAAGCAGAATCGTAAACCTGTTTACATGGTTACATCAAAACCAGCATCACAACATCTACTCATTGCAAGTGTCACATACAAATTTGAATTTATTTGCAAAGCTGTGCAATTAAATCTAATAAAGATATGGGAAAACTCATGATGTATCCAATGAAAACTTGAATTTTAACATTGGCTTTTGGAAATTGGGAAAAAAATAGGAAATACTATATTTTGCAACAGAGAAATAGAGAGCATTTTTCTTAGAGTTTAGAAAACAATCTCAGGAGCCAGAATATGGCTAGTTATATCTCTGACATTAAATTTTTCTGACTTTTAGGCCAATTAGGGCAACATTTTAAAATCTGGATGTTTAAATATAACTAACGTATTAAGCAGGGAATTCAATGAGGAGTGAATTCCCTCAGCTTCTTTGGGAATCAAGTCCACTGATTTAGGAGGATAAATGTGAGTGCTTAGCTTGATAAAATTAGGCATAATGATTTGACAGTGCTGGCCTAATCAGCATTGTATCTCATTTTATCTACCTGTGGAACAGGACTCCTAATATGAATGAAGATTATTCAGTAGTATCTGTAAGTCACTTTCGGACCAGCTGTATATAATATTATACAAATGCAAAGTATTATTAACATCTATAATCTGAAATTTAGTTGTTGGACAGACTCCCTGTATATAATTTTGCTGCAAGAATACAGCCTCATCATATAAGACCTTTTTCTTACAGTAAAATTATTATCTTTTTGAAATACATTATTTAAATATACTAGTGCTAGCCAATATCCATTTGATGCAGAGGAAAATGTCGAGTATATTATTCAAGAGCTATTCACTCTGTACCAGAGACAATAATTAGTGGTATTATCAGGTGGAAAATTGCCGCAATGAAGAATTCATTAATATAGTATGATGAACTCCCTCAGAAAGTTACTGTACTTTTTTAGAATCACAATCGCTTTGTTACTAGCTGCCAAATAGTGTTTTTGGCAGTGTATTGTCAATGAATACTCTCAAAAGTACCCTTCAGTGGATAGTAAAAAACTGAAATAGCAATTCTTTCATTGAGTAATGATTGCTCTGGATAGACCCTGTAGTATAGTATAACACAAACACTGAAGTATATGATTTACTTATAGACCCTTGGTTACAATGACTCACCAGCTATTCCAATGGTTTGGGGCCTGCTTGGCATGTTTCTTTAATTGAAAGTTACTGCAAAAAAGAGTAATGCCACCTTCTAATACAAATCCTATGAGATTTTTGCAATCTTAAGATTTATAAAAGACTTACTTTTAGAACGCTTAGTAATGTTTCTTCTCTCAAGGTAAGTATCCTATGGAGAAATGTGTGGAACAAAAGGTTGTTATCAGGTCCCACTGAGAGATGCACATGGTTGGAAAGGACAGTCTCAGTATTCTTGGTCCTTGGTTGCTCGGGGAAAGGATGTTACCCAATGGCATGAAAAAGAAGCCACAGGGATTATCTGTAGCATAAAGAAAAACAAGATCTCTGGCAAATTAGAGATACAGTATGTGATAACATTCATCAGACTCATCAGGGAACTGATAGGAACGAGGCTTTCTCAGCCAGCCACAAACAAATAGCAAATTAAATTCTAGCTGCTCTATCTCCTATAGTGTGTTGGTACATTTAAAAAATAAGATGACCCCTTATTCCATTTTATTCTTTGCATTACTTGGTGTAAAGCCAGACTTGTTGCACAGGCTCTGTGCTGTGTGTCATAAATATGCTCTGTGATGCACCAATCTAGCTCTGACAAACTTTACAGGAAAAAAAGAGCATTGCTAAATGCTCTTTCCTATGCTTTCTTTCCTAAGAAAGAAAACTATGAATGACGAGGGACTTGCAGAAAGTCAGATAACCCTGAAATCAACAGTAGTTTTTCTTTAGTTTTCAATGACTTGAACGTTCCACTTTCAGTCTAGCCATATAGATTCAGATTTACTAAAAGTTCAACAATTCACAGTTTTTGAAGTGCCTTACTCCTGTTTGAAATTCTAGTCAGTGTGACTTCAGGTGAAGATTCATCCTTCCTAACTTCTGGCACTCAACAGAGGTGTGTAAATTAGGACCTCAGTCTCCTCATGTTTCTATTTACAAACAACAGAAAAACAGTGATACCTCTAGAAGTATTACAGATCCTAAATGGCCAGAGTTGACTCTATTGACTAGGAAGGGTCAGGAAGATGAGGCTCCAAACCTGAGGACACCAGCACCTCTGAACTGCACAGGATCAGGCACCTAATGGAGTGTCACCACAGCAAAAACAGGATCATTTTCTTCTCTTTCCAGAAATGGGCCCGAAGTTAGGTTGGGTGAATCACGTAGAAGCTGTAACAGGCTGGATTTTCTGTGCCAAAAAAATGTTCTAGAGATTGTGAGTATTTTCCTAAAGGACTCAGCACCCTACCGCTGCAGAAAGTGTTGCAGGATTTGATCAGATGAATGATTAAGAATGGAAGAAATGGTAGGTTATTGACTGTAGATTTTATTTAAAGGTTAAGCACACTAGCAGTTCGAATATATGCATTGTTCTTTAATAGGAATCACTTACGGGCAGAATGCTTCCTAGACGGTTGACTCAATCAAAAGCATTTTTTTACTTTTCTGAAATCTAAGGCTGGATGGTTGTTTTTCAAATGAACTTTTTTTTAAGAAGTCTTGATTTTAAATGTCTGAAAATTTTATAAGTAACTACTTAATACTGAAAATGTGAACTGTTCATTTATCTCCCCTTCCTCAAATTAATTTGGATTAACTATAAAAATCCCTTTTGTTATACATTTTGAAAACATATTTGATAATGGTCTTGATAAAATTTTGAAATATCACAAAAAGATTCATTTCAACTCTTGAAGGGAGAATGGCTTTTCCACTTCATTTTTTCCAAAGTAGTTTTTCATTTTTCAACCATCTTAACATGTCAAAACATTGCAAAGTTTGGAATTACTCAGAATTACACAGGACCAGGCACCTGACAGAACATCACCACAGCAACATTCTGCAAATACAAAATGAGAGCTCTTTTTTCTGCAGAAACACGCGGGGACCTGTTACCACACCTCCCTCCACAGTCTATTAGAGAGTGTGCTTTTCATCAGAAGCAGATGTCTACATGCACAAAGCAATTTGAATGCTTTTTATTTCTTCTCCTGCAAGCTTCTCTTTACAATACTGAAGCTTTGAAAGTTGCCCCAATGTAATGTAAAATCTGTAGTTTATTCCCACTTCTGTGAATCTTCTCTGGGATTTGTAGTGCATTTTGCATTTTTCTTCTGGTCCTATTACTGACTGCTTTCTGTTTCTGGCAGGAAACCATCATTTTTTGAGTAATTATGCTATCTCTATATGTGTATGATGATCAGCTTTTATACATTTACCATCACTTTCTTCTCCCTCCCTTATGAATCCATAACAACCCTCTCTTTGCTGCTTGACAAAATGAATACTTTTAATGTAAAAGCTCCATCACAGATATAAGGGAAAAGGAGTGTTTGCTGTAGGAGCAAAGTAGACAGTGTCAGTATAGCAGTGGCACTGGAAAAAATCTGTGCAAGCTGTAAATTTTAATGAGGAGCATGTTTTATGGAAAGAAAAGCCTTTACTTTTTATTTGTAGATGTTAGCTTGCATGGAGCCTTCATTCTGCAATGTAAAACTGACTAAAAGGACCCCTTCTGCAATGAGAAATCAAAATCTATTCTCTTTTAAGGAGTTTTCTTTTATGTATGGACCACCAAGAAAGAAACTTCCAAACAAGGCTTCTCTGCTCCTGCAGAGGTTTGAATTGAAATCTCTCCTCACATTTCCTGAACTGCAGGTGAGATATCAGCCTCTCACTCTGTCGGCCTTAGAGATCAGCATGGAACTGGCTTAAGGTGGCTTGATATAGATTTGCTATTTGCAAATTAAAATCCTTCATCTCTGAAAAGAATCCAGAATAGAATACAGTTCTTTATTAACTGTGGTCCTAATTTTTTTTTAATGTCTCTTACCTCAGAGGGTCTTTCAAGAGTTGTCTTTTCAGACCTATTATATAGTCCTAATTCTTTTAGGTATTGAGCACATATGTGAAACTATTGGGATAGCTCATGCAAACTTCGGGTTTTTAGGCTAAGAAATTTTATGACCATAAATATCAGAGATGTAAGACATAAGTTTTTTTCCCATGGAAAATAATTTAGAAGAAATAACCTGAGGAATGAGCAGCTAATAAATTTTATGAATATTAGATTAAGATAGAGGGGCTAAATCATGTCCGATTATCTTAAGACATTTTATATTACATTACTGGCACCCCAGCTGCATTCATCTGCCCCTGACCTATGCACATATTTCAATCTGCAGAAGTCAAAACCTTTCCTGAAACTTCAAAAAATTAGATGAGATACCTCTCCCAGAAGGTGATTTTGCTACCAACATTTCTTGATTTTTTTTACTCCTGATTTTCCAAACCTAATTCCTTTATTCCTTTTATTATTTTTATTCAGCATTTACATATGTCTCCTATGTACTATTGTAGCACATGAATTTTCCATGTCATATCTACACTGCACGACAAGTTGTTAAGTAAAATTCTTGTTGTCTGTTACCATGAAAGTCTAATCTCTTTGGGGTGGCTTTCTTGAACTCCTGCTTTCCCAGCTAATGTCTTGAGGTCAGTATCATTCATCTGTAGGCTTTGCACTTTAAAAAATGACAGATCATGATTAGACAGGGGCTGCTCTCTGACTGTTTCCAGTGGGTGATTCTTTCTGACAGTGCATTCCCCTGACAGTAAAATCCTGCTAGAACATTTCAGATCAAAATGACTTCTAATATCTTAAATTTTTCTAGAACTTAAAAATAGGTATGATCATTTGGAACGATGTTCTGTTGTTGTTTGTCAAGGTGAAGAGTACCTCAGAGGACAAAAACATTGATACTACAGCGTGATGCTACTTAGAATAAGATACTAGCCCTTCATGAGGTAGTTGAACTGGAATTCAAATGAGCTAAAGCAGGGATATGAAAAAGAATCAAGTTTCGTGCTTCTTGTTATAATTCTTGGTGCAATAATCGGGAAAGAATTTGGGTCCTGTGTATAAATACTTTAAATATTCCAGATCCTTTCCAAAGCTGGGGTAAGCCTATTAGGCTAGATGGACTGTACTTTGAACTGGGACAGGGCTTGAAAGTTCTTGTATATTTAAAAATATACATCAGTGAGCATGTCCTGTACAATTTAAACTGGTGAAGCTTGAGTTCCCATTTTTTTACCCTAAGGAGATGGAGTTGCTTTATAGCCTGTGCTAAACAGAGCAGATGTTCAAAGGACCTTTCAGGGCGTTCAGTTATAACTGAAATGGCCTACTTTGCAGTCTTCTGCTTCTGTGAGACTGAAGGAGCAACTCTCATTTGGTCTCTGTGACGCACCATATATCACAGAGGATATGCACTGGGACATTGCTCTTCTACTGACGTATAAGTCAGAGAGTTTCATTAGGCAGAGGAACCAAAGGGGAAGAGCCTTCTGTTGGCCACAGACTGGAGAAGAGGGGATGATGAGAAGTATCAGGGGAGGCTCAGAGGCATCCACTGCTATTCCTTACATTTGGGTGGGGGCATTTCCATGAAAAAAGGAGGCATATCATAAATGACAGGATATTTCAAGTATTTAGAGTATTTGCTCTAAAAAGGAAAACAGAAGAGGCTGCTTAAGGAGCTGACAGTAAGAGTTTAGGTCTCTGTATGATGCATGCTGTAGATAAGGGGGGTGAGAGACAGTGGAGGCTGTTAGCAAAGCAGTGTGTGTGGGGAGAAGCAGCCACAGGCAGGAGAGGGGCTTGCAGGACACCAACACCACAGGAGCAGCCACAGCCTAACCGCAGGCTGCTCAGGAAGAGGGGTGGCAGAGCACTACCCTGCACTGGGAGCAGCCCCTTGCTGTCCCATCTACCCTTACAGCAAGGAAGATCTGGGACTCTACTTTTTTGGGAGCCTAGGTGTATTTTCTATCAGGATCGCTCCTGGAAGGACTCAGTCAGTCTGTGCTCCTATAAAAGACAGTATGTCTGCCATGCTCTAAGGTCTGTTATTATTGGTCATCTCTGTGAAGCACAGAATAACTGCACCTGTTAGCCTGTCACAGCCAAAATGCGTTACGACCATGCTCCTCATATACTATGGATCTGCTATTAATTTCTGTGAATGTTTTCCCACTTAAGAATCTTTTGAAAATTATTATGGAAGTGCAGATTGTATTATGGTAACATGCAAAGCCCTCTGTCCACATTTCTAGATACTATCACATTCTTTTCACATCGCTGTTACTGAAACGGCATGGGAGAAAATCCAATACTGCACACTCCTTTGTTGCGTGCCAAAGTGGTAAAGCAGCAAAATCAGGCCCCACTGTTAGTGATGGCAGTCTGTAAAACAGCAATAATTTTCTATTGAATACCTGATTGAATTACTCGTGAATTGCTGCTCTGCTGAGAAAATGATATTGGAGGTTGGCAGGCGGTCACCATTTTTATTTGCTAGAGGTTATTATCTGAATTTGCCTGTCAGGTGATTGCCTGGTTAGTCCCTTCCCCATATAATTAACTGTGTATTTCAAAATGTGATAAATAATAGTAATAAAGTTTATAGGGGAAAAAAAATATTCTTGCTGCTACAAGGAATAGCACTTAACCCAGCCATTTATCTACTGCTTACAAAAAACCGGGCTGATCAGATGAAAATGTATTCCAGTGGTTTGCAAAAATAAAAAGGAGGGAGAATTGCTGTTTGATCCCCCTCCCTCTTCTTGTAGCTACAGTTTATAATAACTTTGCATTTAATTGGTATTTTATTTCTTTATGCTTATGAGGTTTGATAATTTGAACAGCTCTTGCAGTGGTATCATTTTGTTCAGTGAGCCAGACATTGCGAAATTGTGCATTTTTATGTTATTGAGATGATTTTGCCTGGTAGCTTGTGGAAAATTTTATAAAAATTTGTATGCGTTGGTCAACTCATTTAACGTGATATCTCACTTTTTGAGCTGATCGGCATTTTTTCCTGGTACTCCATCGCTGTGCTGCAGATTAACTTTTTTTGTACTTTGTCTCTAATGGTAAAATAATGAACAACATAATGTTTCCCAAGGCAGAAATACAACGTTCATTTTCCCTTTGGCAAATGAGAATGTAGCCATTAGGAACAGTGCTTTCCCAGCTGCTCCTTGGAGGGAAGGGCCAGATTACTGGTAACAGATATATGGATTTCAGTCAGACCACAGAAAACTTATGTAACACTTGACTGTGTGCTTCTCTGTGCTCGACCGTGAAGCAGTGGGGCAGATTCCTCTCATTTCACTGCTGTTGCGTAAAGTGGTGGATTACATCAACTAGACTGAAAGAGTTAAGTAGTCTGCTTGTGGGGATACCATACCCATGACAGATTCTTCTCAAAATGGGTACCATGTCTTTCACAATGATCTTCTTTGTCCTTTTGGTTATAATGGAGCTTTTGACAACAAATACTAGATCTCTTTTCACAGACAAGACACCGAGTACCGAAGTGTAAAGTTCAGCAGCTGGAAGGAAGGGACTAACACCATGTCTTATACATGATCTATTGTCAGGAACAGTAAACACAGGGCATTTCCTTGCAGAGGTTCAGTGACTTAGATCATTGGTTCAAATCCAGCTCAGATCTGAACCACTAATTGAGAGGCTTGTACGGCTGCTGCCAGCGGTGTACCTGTGCTGCCTGTAAAGGGGTCTTCAGCCTCCAGGAGTGTCAATCCAGCTGGCTGGTTCAGACAGGCAGTGAAACTTACAGCTGCAGGGATGCCCCTTGGGTTTTCGAGTGCGATGTGCTATAACTCTTCCATATGCATGAGACTCCTCTGTGGGGAGGCTGAGAGGAGGAAAGAGGTATACACTTGCACTGAGAGCTGCAGAAAGAATCCCGGTGTGATAAACACCTGGCTGCTAAGCTGTTGCTCAACACTGCTGGGATATCTCAGGTAGGGGACTTACTTTTTCATGAATCTAGCATATTAGATCAGATCAGACTGGCAGTGCGAAGCACATGCCATGAGAGGCACTGCCAGCAATCTCAGACTGGAAGTTATGGACTGTTTTCTTGTTGGTAACAACAAAAGGTATCGTGGGTCGCTAAACCCCTGCCCTTAGGGTGATAAAAGAAAGACTAGGAAGCTTTCACTTTAGGCATTAGCTGGCCAGAAGAGGCAAGTCCCTTCCCAACAGAAAACTCTTTTCTCAAACCAATGGCCACCACCTTTTAGACAGTGTCAGAGTATGTGTGAATGACCATGAAAAGATTGATAAACCACCCAAGACAATCTCCCTCAAAGTGTTTTTTCTAGAACAGTTGGTAAAGTTGTGGCCAAATTAATTCCAGCAATAGTCTTTCAACTTCTTGTGGTAGAGCTGACAAACCGTATTCGACTATAGGGTTGGGACTGAAATGAAAATCACCGTCCACTGCTCTCCTTGCAGACCCTCAGCAAGAAACAGACACAAAAGAGAATCCTCTCATTGAGATGTGGTATTACCTCTCCTGGTTTGCATAAAGCTGACTGAAAATATCATAAATAATTTAATGGTGAATGCAGCTATGCTAAATATACTCTGTAGAGCCTTCCTTGGGCTTTACAGCCCTATTGTGGGCTCCTTTAACTAACACCACAGTTTCATAAAAAGAAATGTATTAAAACAATTTGTAGTGACTTTTGTACATGGGATAACTTCTTAACACCCCCAGCCCAGACAATCTTCTGCGTTAACTGTGATCCGTAGGACAGGGAAATCAAACAACTATCTTACAACATGTTCCCAAATTGGGCTCCATAAAAGTAATCTAAAGTAAGCAATATCTAGTCCACTGAACTTTATTTTTTTTATGTAAAAGTTGATGATAAATGGACATGGTAGCTCTGAAGAAAATTGGAACATTGATCTGTGTATCCAAAAAGTCTTGAAGTCTTGAGATTAAAATAACTTGTTTACTGAGAATACTATATTAAGGTTTAAATAAGAAGACAAATGCTTAACATCCATTCTAGTATTTAATATTGTGGGCCGATAAGGTTGGGATCTAACTCATATGGTGCTCAGTCTTGTTGCTACCACTTACTGCATTCATTAGGATGGATTTTATCAAAGCAGAGAAGGTACTTATACCTTCACTAGATCTAGCTTTTGGTAAGCACTCTTTACAGTCTTTGAAATCCTTGGTAAATCAAGCTCTGAGCTTGTAGCTTTTACATAATGATTCTTAATATCTGTTAAGGTTAAGTAATATATATTAATCCAAATATTAGGGAAAAAAACCAACCTTGCTGATGTACAGGAACATCAATCTATTTAAATATGGTATAAAGGAAGCCATTATTACTGAGAAATATTCCTGCTAAGAAGGTTTGCAGGCTAATAGGCATTGCTATGCTTCTGAGGGTATGTTGAAAATGGTGACAAATGGCAAGTATGTAAAGTGCATAATAATAACATAAAAAATAGTAAAATACTTCATCTTCTCATTACAAAAAGAGCTCCACATAGCTTACACAGACTTGTTGTAAATATCCTGGAGTGGGATCTAATCTGTCTAACTTAAGCACCCAGCTTTCACATATGTGCCTCTAAAGGCATCAAGTAGACAGATCATGTCTGTCTACCTTAGGTGCTTGAACTGACACAGGCAGGTTGTTCCACTGGAAGCTTTCAGAGGTACCTTTCTCTCTCCATCATCTAAAAATTACCTCAGGAACGCATTAGACATCCCATAAGATATACCTGGCACATGCAAAGCTACATCATACTGTAATTCTAGCACCGTCTTTTTTTTTTTCAAAATGTAGCTCCTGAACAAGTACCAGTGCAAAGGCGAGTTCTAAGTGGATTCTAAGAGTCAGTATGTTCATTAATGCAATCTGGGTGAGTAATTACTCTAACATGTTAACCTCATCCAACATTTAATATATTAGGTTCCTTAGCTACCTCTTTTTTACAGACGTGGATTTGGAGCCAGAGAAAAGCCTAGGACTGCAGTTCCTCTCTAATATTTGGTAGGCAGCAGATCAGCTCCCCCTTCCTCCTTATACTCTGTGTTGCACATTGTTGCAATCCCCCACCAGAAATTGGCATCCCTCAGTTGTACCTGTTCAGGTGACCAGTCTCCAAACCAGGTTTATGCAACTGTCCAAATTTTGAAAGTGAAAACTACAGCATGGGAAAAGCAACACATATTTTCACAAAGCCTTTGTGAAGCACAGTTGTATAAACAGCTGAATTGGCATGACTGAAAGGGAAGTAAGCTCTGATAGAGAAGAGGTGGAAGGGGAGAGGGTCTGGACAGAGGAGCATAAACTAGGTCTGCTACTGACAGAACTAGTAATCTGAAATGACAGCTTGGGAGATTTGTCTAAAGCCAGGCAGAAGATCTGTGTCACATCAGCAAACCAACTATGCATTTCAAACCCTAATGGGCTCCCTAAGCAGTGACCAAACTTCCTCTTAACTCAGATTAACAGTATGGTGTAGATTTCTGGCAGGTGTACCTGTTTATGAATGCAAATATACTGACGGCTTTTCTTCATGTTAGTGGAGTGGCTGTAGAATGACAAAGCTGAAGGTGCTTTGGTCATGGAGCTGTGCTACTGTCGGTGAGAATTAAGGTCCTACACGCAATTGCATGACATTTCTGTTTATGGGAAATTAACAGTTTGGGAATAATGACTCCTGATACACAATTGATTGTTAGATGAACACAAGTTTGCCGCTTTGGGGGACTGCAAAACATGTAAGTAAAGGAAAATTTTACGCACAGATTTCCTGGTGGTAAAGGCAAACGAATCTCTCCATCAGCCTTTGTGCTGTCAATGCTTATTTACCCAAAAGAGCAGCTTATTATGATATGACACTTTTGAAAGACCCAGAGGGAAGGATTTAGACAGGCATTCAGAATTCAGCAGCAGCAGGATAAATAAGAAAGGAGCGGTTGTCATCTCCAGAAACAACCTACCAATAGAACTTGCAGATAGCATAGCTACCTGCTTTAAATTGCAATTCTGTCCTTTCTAAAAGAAGAACAGAGATTGCATGTTGATTTGACATTTTCTTAACTGATTTAACTGGAACCTACAGAATTAGATCTCTACAGAGATCCAGGAAAGAGTTGGGTTATATGTTGAACCTTGAGTCTCTATCATTTTGGACAGAGGATTTCTACTTTCACCAATTAATTGTTAATACAAAAGTTAGAGCATTTGTGGCCCCCATGATTGCTTGCTAGCAGAATTATCTGGTGAATGCTAAAATGTTATTTTTCTGCAGAATGACTTGCACTACAAAGTATGGTCATGCTCATAAAGTCTGAGAAATCATATTAGAGATCTGTGCCTCTGTAGTGGTTTGTATTTAAAAAAAAAAAAGGAAAAGATAAGTTTCTGGCTTCTGCTTTACTAAAGGTTCTGCTGAGGTACAGGGAGAAGTGGGCTACCATGCAGTTATGCGTAAATCTGCTTTGCTTTCTATCCGTCCAATTAAGTAATCAAGGAGATTCAGCTCCACACCACTCTTCCTTGATTCTATGTCTACCTGCACCTTGTAACCCTACTGCTTGCCTGCATCTGCTGTGTGCTTAGTCCAGTTTGAATGTATGGGATGCCCAGGCACTGTTATATCCATTTCAGGAGACACACAGGCACTTTATCTAAACCAGACACTGTTCAAAGGAGCAAGGCTTCAGCTTCTTTAAGGTCTTTGGTTAATGTCACACTTGCATTCTGCAGCTCTCCCTCGAGCATATTACAAAGGCAGTTTTACATTCTTGTCTGGATAGTCCACAAAACCCATCTTCCTGGACACAAATGTTTGTGACTATACCTATACAGTAGAATTTATGGATATGGAAGTTGAAGTGCTTTGCTAAAACAAGACTGTAAGGAGTCCAGGTAATGGAAAATTTATCACCTTTGCTGATAAGCTATCCTAGTGGTTTATGACTCTAATTTCTAAGAGTCATATTTTCAGTTTAAATTTTGCAGGTTTCACTTTTCAAGTATCAGGTGACTTTTTCATATCTGAGAGTTTTGCCATACATAATTAAATCTCACATAAGCTTGCAAAGTAAGGCTTACCTAGGATCTAAAGAGAAGGATGGTCTTAGGAAAGCCTACTGCTTAGGGGTATATTTCATCCTATAAACTCATTCATTTAGCTTTGCTATTAGTCAATTAACTGTCAAGGTAAATCCATACTTCACTGCCTTCTTTTCCAAGCATTATCAGACAGTATAAAGAAATTAGGTCTTCTCTCATCAGCTCAGTGGAAGACACAGCTGACATACCATCAAACAAATAATACTGCTGCCATTTATTTCTGTCACAGAAATGTATTAAATAAACATAACTGAAGATGTTGAATGATTTAGAAACAAAAAAACAAACCCAGAATTGCTTCTAGCCAGTTAATGATTTTGTTGAAAGATAACTAATTAATTTGTTAACTTTAAAAACAGGTGAAAATAATATCTTTGTGACTTAGGATTAAGAGGGAAAAAAAATTATTTATGGTTAAGGCATCTCAAATAAATATAAACATCTTCTTAATAGAGAAACCTTGAAACAATAGAGCAAGAGGAATGAAAAGATTCGGAGCAAGATTTATTTGTCGTGCTCTTAGTAAAAATTTTGCATCTAAATCTACCTATGTGTATTTATGCAGCGTGCTCAATCAGATATTTCTTTGCAGAGGCAGTTCTTATTATCTCCTGTTTTCATTTTATTTTATCTTTTTTTTCAGGTTATTTTTTTACTTCAGAATTGGTTAAAAAAAGGAGAGATGAAAAATGAAATAAATAATAGCATTGTTTTGAAAGTGAAAGAATAATCTCATTGCATTATTTTATATTCTAATTCTAAATAATTATTGCTGAGATAAATTTAGTACATATTAATTCCTGTCCTTGAGTCTTTATACTATATTGATCATCTGAGTCCTTAAGCTTTAAAATTCTACTTGTATTTTCTAATTTAATATGGTGATATTCTTCATGATTTATCCTCTGAGATGGGTAAAATTTTAAGCCTCCAGCATGCTGTGTTACATAACTTAAAAGGTATCTTTTCCGATTGTGGTGGGTTGACCCTGTCTGGATGCCAGGTGCCCACCAACAGCTCTATCGCTCCCCTCCTCAGCTGGACAGGGGAGAGAAAATATAACAAACGGCTCGTGGGTTGAGATAAAGACAGGGAGATCACTCACCAATTATCGCCATGGACAAAACAGACTCAACTTGGGGAAAATAAATTTAATTTATTGCCAATGAAATCAGAGTAAGGTATTGAGAAAATAAAACCAAATCTTAAAACACCTTCCCCCCATCCCTCCCTTCTTCTCAGGCTCAACTTCACTCCTGAATTCTCTACCTCCTCCCCTCTAGTGGTGCAGGGGGACGGGGAATGGAGGTTGCAGTCAGTTCATCACATGTTGTTTCTGACGCTCCTGCCTCCTCAGAGGGAAGACTCCTCACACTCTACACCTGCTCCAGTGTGGGGTCCCTCCCATGGGAGACAGTCCTCCACGACCTTCTCCAATGTGAGTCCTTCCCATGGGCTACAGTTCTGCACAAACTGCTCCAGCGTGGGTCCTTTCCACGGGGTGCAGTCCTTGAGGAACAGACTGCTCCAGCGTGGGTCCCCCACAGGGTCACAAGTCCTGCTAGCAAACCTACTCCAGCATGGGCTCCTCTCTCCACAGGTCCACAGGTCCTGCCAGGAGCCTGCTCCAGCATGGGGTCTCCATGGGGTCACAGCCTCCTTTGTGTGCATCCACCTGCTCTGGTGTGGGGTCTTCCATGGGCTGCAGGTGGATATCTGCTCCACCGTGGACCTCCATGGGCTGCAGGGGGACAGCCTGCCTCACCATGGTCTTCACCACGGGCTGCAGGGGAATCTCTGCTCTGGCGCCTGGAGCACCTCCTCCCCCTCCTTCTTCACTGACCTTGGTGTCTGCAGAGTTGTTTCTCTCACATATTCTCACTTCTCTCTCCACTGCTGTTTCTGTTGTTGCCATTTATTTTCCCCCCACTTCTTAAATATGTTATCCCAGAGGCGCTACCACCATCGCTGATGGGCTCAGCCTTGGCCAGCAGTGCATCCATCTTGGAGACAGCTGGCATTGGCTCTATCAGACATGGGGGAAGCTTCTATCAGCTTCTCACAGAAGCCACCCCTGTAGCTCCCCCTCCCCCCCGCTACCAAAACCTTGCCTTGCAAACCCAATACACCAATGCACACTTCTGCCTAGTAACTGTAAATCTGTACCTGAGTAAATTGATGAGTTTGGAAAGCCAGGTTAATGGTACACAGCTTCCATTGGGAACTTTCTAACACAGACAGGGAGTGTGATGCTGCAAAGCTGGTCAAAGAAACACCTAATCAATGATCACACCTAAATAGCTGTTGGTTCATCATGAAAAAGAGACTATACAGAGGCAATTAACAAAAACAGGCCTCAGAAGGCAATTGAAAATACTTCACTTTAAATAATTTGATTTTGAAAGAAATCTACACACCTGGGCTCGTGGTCTAGATTATAGATATCTCCACTGAAACAGCCATCTCCCACTTCCTTTATTATCAGTTGTGAATGAAAAAGGTGTTTCGGGAATGCAGTTTACTCCATTATGTTGGGCATATACATTAGAATAAGGTGAATTATGTCCTAGAATTGCCTTTTTTTTCTGAGCAATTAGAGACTGGTTAAGTAGGAGGTAGATGTTTATACCTGGTCAGATGAATCCTACACATTTTGGTAGAAAAGCTTGAGTTAGAGTTAAATAACTCCGAAGAAAAAGAGGTTAATTGGGAGTGGCAGGTAAAATTAGGAATGTCCCAGGAAATAAATTGGGTCAGTGAAGCAAATGTAGAGTTGTTAGTCCTACTTAAAAGTAAGTTTCTTTCAGGAAAATCTCTGTACAGTAAAAGCAGAGCCCAATGGAAGCTCAATGAAAACAGAAGCTTTTACAAGTAATAATAAGATGAGACATTGCTCTGAGAAGTTGGAATCAAATCTTCAAAACACAGCACACAACATTCATGGCAAATCTCCTTCTCATAGATTAGGAGTTTACACATTAGGAGAAAAAAAAATAATCCATGCACATATTCATGTTTTTTAAAGGTTTTTCTTTTGATTTTCAATTTTAAAGACAATGCCTAAAACCGTCAATGTTATGTCATAGTTTTAGTGGTCTATTACATGCATATTTACAGATAACAGTTACGAGTTTTCTCATTAGCTGGTGTTACATAGCGTTCTAAGAAAAGATTAGAAGAAATTTAATTGAAAGCCAGGGTTCATTTTTGAGAGATTGTGTGAAAATAATACATATCCACAGTTCCACTGTTTAAAACAGAAAATTATGCTTTATCATCTCACTCAATTTAGTAGCTAGATTCAGAAGATGCAAAGTTGAAAGATTGTCTCAATAAAACAGTAAGGGGGAATCTGGAGTCCTATGTCAATAATAAAATTTAAAACAAACAGAAAAGTATCTGTTGTGATACTGAATATAGGCTAAACTAAGCATGTCTGTACAGGACTGTAATGAAACATTTTGGCATCTGGCATGCTGCCTCAGCTGGCCCTCTGCCTCCTGCCAGCTGCTGCAGCTACCTCCTCTGGACCTGCTCACTCCAGACTGAGGAGCTGCAGCAGCACCAGTGACCAGTTGTGTGCTCTTTACTATGGCTCTGTAGCTATATGTTGTTTGTTGTGAAAATGTCTTGATGCTCAGATGAGAAAGTTGCATTACAGCAATTTTATTTGCTGTGGTCTACCTCTTGTTCTGACTGAAAAAACTAAAGATTATTAATTTGAATAAGTACCTGCTACATAATGGTAGTTGTGTGAAATGTATTACAGTTTTACATAATGGGCAAAGGAAGCCGTGGATATATCCAGTGTATCTTGGCAGAGTTCCTCTATGATTCATGAGAGAAATGAGAAGCATGAGAGCTGCCAGGCTTAAAAGTTCTAATATCACTAAGGCCCAGGAGACTCTACTTAAGAGCACTGAAAGAGGCCCACAGAACGATTCCAGGGTCAGCCAGACTACTTAGAAGACGTGACCTTTGGGATTTGTTATCTTAGCTTTCGAATTACTAATGAAGTTTATATGCAGAGAACATGAACTTCTCCTGCATTATTTTTTTTATGTAGCAACTTTATATTTGAAAATACAGTTTCATATATTTGCTTCTCTGACTTTAAAACTTGGGTTTCTCTTTTATTTCACAGATGGCCAATGGCTATGAAATATTAATGCTAACACTAATATAAATAATGAATTAAACAATGAAAGCTTTAGCTTAAAAAGTCTAACTCTTACATAAGTACAGACTTAAAGGTGTACATGAAGACAGAAATACATCATTATTTCTTCTGAGTAAAGAATTGCCTCTTTGTAAATCAGACATAATCTTGTTACTTTATGTTTCTACTTGGGGCACAAATGGTAACCACTTAACAAGGTGAACTCCCTGTCTAGTCTCTCCCAATATTTGTTATTCTAATTTATCTTAGCAGAGAGAACATAAATTCCCTGAGCGGCTGAGCTAAGCCCTGGTTTTGCTGCAGGCTCCTGATCTTGCATTCTTTGTGTCACTCCTAATGCCTTCAGAGGGTGTGCAAAGGAAGTGGTTCAGACCCCATAACTCTGTATCTGAAGAAAGGCAATTTAATATTTTTCAGTTTCACTTACCAGTTCCTGCTCTGATGACAGTCTTGCTGCACATCTTGCAGTTTTAACAATCTTTCCTTTCTTTTTGTTGTTGCTTAGGTATAAAATGATGATGTAGTTTTCCGTAACTTGCTGTTTCCTTGCAATATTCTCACTCAGTAGGGTAGCTCTCTATTGATTATTTATTTTTGGAAGAACCTTAGCACAGTCCTTTACTGTGAGCCCTCGTCTCTTGAGAGATTACTTTATAAAGTCTGTGAGCCTTCATGAAAGAATACAACACCTGAAAGTAAAATTACACTTTGAATTGTGGTGTACCTGTGCAGTACATATTCAGTCTTACAATATGGAGTGGTAAAAAACTTTTTAATCTGTGGTGCTATTTTTTCAGGTTACGTTTGCCTGAAAATGATCAGCCAACTTCTAAGCTTTGCTGTTAAGGGACCATAAAACAGCTGGACAATGGATGTATTAATTTCTATGGAAGCCTCCTAAGTTAAACAGCCACGATGGCAAGTTTAGGCAAATTCATTTCAGATCCGCAGTGGATGTGCCTGGACTTGAGAGAAACAAGCCCTGATTAGAAGGTTTATTTTCTTGGTTGACTGGTTAACTTAGTTGAGTTGAACAGGCAAAATGACTCTCATCCCTAAGGTTTTGCTTAGTTGTTCTAGCAAAACCCCTGTGCTTGACAGTCATTATAAAAGTCTGGATTTAAATTTTTGGGATCATTAACAAGGACCAGCTCAAGCCCTCATCAACAAGTCTGCAAGGATAAACCTGAGCTCTCTGATGCTCAGTGAGCTAATGTTGTTCCCTTAGTCACAAAGATATCATTGGCTTGAAGAACAATCCTTTACCGAAAGGAGAAAAGAGAGGGATTAAGTACATGATTGCCCTTTCTCCATGGTTTCGGTAACTATTCACAGTTCTCCTCTCTAGCTCCTTGCTAAGACAACTGTTAAGGCAACTGACTGTTTCCCAGCTTCTGCAGTAGCACCTTCTTTCTAATTTGAGACTGTCAAGTCCCACGGGTTTTGTGTTTACCCGCGGGGCAGAGAGGTTTCACCCCAGGCAGAGCTGCTCCACAGCATAAGCTGCTTTGCCAGCCCATCCCACTCGGTGCTCAGGGACCCTCCCAATGCCCGCTGCACCTTTGCTAGCAAGTACGGCTCCATAGCGATTTTTGCACTGTGAACAGGAGTGCAGCGAGTATATAGGGTTTTCACGAATAAGAACCCCCCTATGCAGACTCTCTCACCTAGCTGTTTTTCTAAACCTATGGCATTTACAGCCCAATGTGGCAAGTGGCTGATTTAACAGAGGGCAAAGAGTCAATATGCAGTCAGACATAGTTAGCTGCCCCACATTTCTACATCTTCATAAAATTATTAAATGTTTGTCAGCATTGTAAGGTTTCTTCTTAACAGAGACAACACACTTATCATAAAATAACATATATAAATTGAATATGTCTCAGGCCTGTCCATTGACTCATTTTCTTTTTCTTTCTCGCCACGAGAAGCCAACAGATTAATGCTTCCCTTTTGGCTCCACCTGGAACCCTTGGGAGAAAGATGGGGGTCCCTTTGGCATCAGCAGCTCTGCTTATACTAGTATACTTTGAACGACTCCTCTGCGCAGACCACTGTTTTGTGGGAAACAGAATACAAAGACATTCATATTAGCAATTCTGCTGGCATTTGTGAAAGTGTGGAAATTGTGTGCCAGCTACAGTGCTTCTTAGTGGTCATTAAGGAGAACTTCTGAGTCACTGTACCTTAGATTAAAATGAGACTACATATTTTTACTATATATAATTAATACATAAGTGAGTAAGAAAATCAAGAGAAAGGAATCAAGGGTCCTTTTTTTGGCTATTATCAAACTTACTGGATTGGCAAACCAAAAGTGTCCCACACCTCTTAAGAGCACATTCTTCCATTAAGGAAGGTCTGATAGAGTCAATTTGGTGAGAAGATGAATTTAGAAATAGCTAACATAGTAACCAATGCACAGTCCTATAACTGATCTACACAGTAGCAATAAAGTGAGAAAATTAGCATCACGGAGTCATCCAGACTGATCCATTTGACTTAGTGATATTTCTGCATTCAGCAACATTGCAAATTCTGGAAGAGCATTTGCAAGTTAGAATGATGTTTTTTGTGTGATGCCATAAAACATTGGGGGAGATTAGAAGAGTTGTAACAGCTGCTGGATATAAAAATATATCACTTCTTGAAGTTATATTAACATATTTGTCTTTGATCCTATGCTTGTGGCAGAGCAGGTGAGTGTCCAGGTCAGGGTGGGAGCATTTACCAGCAAACTGTTACACCATATTCACCCTACTGCTGTTTGAGTACAAGTGGATGACGAGATACTGTGACAAATATTGCAGAGAAGGAAGAGATTACTATTCTCTAGGAAAAATAATACACATGATTTGGACATCTTGCAAAATCCATCTATTCTCTTTCAATATTTACATTCAGGGGAGCTGATATAACACAACCAACAGGTTGTGATGAAGGTACCATCTCAAAATGAGAAAACGAAGAGAAAAGCTGTGCAACAGATGGCTTTTTGGTATGAGCAGAGAGTGCACTGTGAGTTTCTAGAGCTTTATCTTAAGGTACAGAACACCTATATTCTAATGAGTTACCAGAAGAAGGCAGTCCTCTGGATCTTTATTCTTTTTCATATTATTAAAAGAAAAGAATTATTGTTCATTCAAATGTGAGCATTTAGCAACCCTGGATTTTTTTTTATTTCTGGAATGAGAATTAACAGATTTTGAATAGATTTTAAATTATTTCATGTTTGTCACCATGACTTGAACTCATATGTTTTATTGAAATAATGATACTTAGTGGAATCCCATTCCCCTTTAAATCATCTGCCAAATTCCTAATGCTTTATTAGGGCCAGGGCTTCACTCACAGATTTTAAAATGTACACTTTGATTTGGCATATCGTCTCTACAAAATTACGCTGATTATCTACTAATGATTTTATTTGAATAATGACATCTCTTCTCTGAAGTTGTAGGATAATTTATTTGCATTTTGAATTAAATTGTGACTGAGATATTTTAGATAATTGTGCTTGCTGAAACACTCAAGGAATATAAAGAGATCCATACAAATCTTGAATGAAATACAATTACAATTATCAGAAAGTTTATAATTTGAATCTTTTCAGCAGCTTTCATGATAATCTCCTTCAATTCAATCCAAACATTAGGTCCTCAGCAACATGGACATTTTCTTTGGTCATTCATCAACACCGATACTTGTAGGTAGCTTCTGCTACACCTGATACATAATCCATAATATACGGATTTCTCTTTGGGCCTCCATTTCTCATGGACCACAGATCGGAGGAAGCCAAAGTGAAACATATGCATCCCAGCTTTGTTTAAGAAATCTGTTGTAGGTTATGTAGCAACTTCCACTTTCTGTCTCTTTATTCACTTACAAACTCTAGCAAAATAGAGTACAACTACAAACCAAGGTGTGTCATACAGGCCAAAGCCTTTTCCTTTCCAAGGCATAGGACATCCCTCTGTTGAAGACCTTGGCTAAAGGAGTGCATCTGCATTTATGCTACATAAACCATTGTCAGAGTCCGGGAGGAGGGTGAGGTTATTCTAGGGAGCTGCCAGGAATGGACAGAAAAGATGGATAATGGAAGGGGTGAGCATGGCAGAAAAGCATGGCACCAAACCGAGAACCCTGTGGTTTCGTGGCATCTCTAACTCACCAGCTTTGGCTTTTTGTTTCCTTTCTGGTCTTATTCCTGTCCATCATAGTCTCCAGCTAACTTTTTCTCTGTAGCACGCCAGACAGAACTGATAATCTATAGCAACATGTCAGACTTCTACAGTGATATTTTTCACTACATGCAAATGCTAAGTAATTTTGCTTGATGTATTTGACAGTGATAAGTAGTTTCAATACAATAACTTGAAGTTATGCCTTTTCTAAGTTATTCTTATAATTTGTTAGCTTTTTATACACAAGTGGCTGCTATTCCCAATGGGAGAACCTACCCCCACATCCTCCACACACGCATTCAGCTCTGCTTTTTTTAACTGGTACCTAAGTTATACAGTGCACAAAGCTGGCTTTGCAGATGTGATCCCAAATCTCTTGCTGAATCTCCACTGCAGTGCTGTGGAGCTGTGTGGATCTGTTTTTGTGGAACAAGGAAAAGGACTGGGATCTGAAAGAGTTATTGCTATGAGAAAATCTGCCTGCCCTGGAACTCAGAAAATGCCAGACACCAAAAGGAGTAAGGCAGTTTGATGCTTTTGCGGGTGTGCTGTTAGATCCAGGGCAAGGATTAGTGGGATTTGTTGAAGTACTGATTCAGTACAATATTTTTGAACTATAAAATTATATACAATTTACAAGCCATATATTGAACTGTCAAGCTGTGCACACTGTTAGCCTACATAACGGCAGGATTCCTTGTAATCTTGTCCCTTCTCTCTCATTGCCTCCCAGTGTCTGTAATGCACTTGTGTCTTGTCCTTAATTATCCTCTGATTCTATATGAGCTGTGAAGCCCTGTGCCCCTGTTGAATGATACTGATTTCAGTTAAGCTCTCCAGAGTGCAAAGGTCTGCCTGCAGGGAGGAGGGTGAAGGACAATAACCCTTTAAAGGGAGAGACCTCATTTATCTCTGCATCTTGTGAATGCAAAACCCCTCCCTCCAAGATACTCTCTGCCAGCCAGTTTATGACAGGGTTTTAGAGTAAGCAGTCTCTCAGCTACAGGATGACTCCTATTTTTCTGTGATGACTGCTCCTGATCAAACTGCATTTGGGACCTGAGATGGGTACCCATGCTTCCTCCACAGCACAGCGAGGCAGGTGAGTGTCTTTGATAATCTTGAAGAGGAGATCCTGGCCATCAACGTTTATGCACCTAAACTGAGCAGACCAGATCTTCCCCACGGACCAGCTGGGAAGTATAGTATTCTTTTTAGTAGGACTAATCTGCCAAAGGGCTATATGTGCCTGCGTCCAACAGACTGGCTTTGCCTTCTCTGTGTCTGCATGAGTAGGTTTGTTTTTTCATCCCATGCTTGGAGGAGATAAAGCTGATGTAAGTGCTACCGTTGCAGTGTCTCTACAGGCAGAGGAGCCTTGGGAATGTGTGTGGCTTTACTGGGACAGAGAGAGACATAAGGCTATTTAAGCTTGATTCAACCCCACTGCTGTCCATAGGAGAAACTCCAAACCACTGCAGTCTACCATGAGGCTACCCTTTTTCCCTTTTCCTCCCACCTGTAATCTCTCACAGCTCAGAGTAGCAGCTGCCATTCAGGATTTCAGGTGTTTTAAAATTGCTGACTTCAAAAACTCTTTATGTTTGATCCTGGTGTCTCTGAGCTGTCAGTGAATCCTGAAGTCTTTACCTACCTATTAACCCCAAGACCTATTCATCAGCGTTATATTGGTAAACACTAGGTGCTACTAAGGGAGCAGCCTGGCTTGCTACCAGCAATGCCCTTCAGTGTACGGTTGTGTTGCATATAAATAAAATGTGGCAGCAGAAACTAGGCTGGACCAGAGTCAATAGCCCCATTGCCTTCTACAATATTGATAGGTTGGCATTGCAGAACCTGTAAAAAATTTTAGACTGAACTTTTTTATCATGTTCCACATACAAAGCACTCCAAATGCCATCAGCAGCTTAATCTTAGGAGCTCTGCTTCTGTACATAGGGATGAGAAACAATCAGTACATTACTGAAAAGTAAGGCTCACTTCATTTCAGCAAATATTTTAATACATAGGAGGCACCACCATTTTCACTACTGACAATTTCATTTCCAATGTCTCTTACTGGGAGAAAGGGGGTTTGAAATTGCCGCATTTGTCTCAGAGAACATATTATACTGAAATGGTGAATGGAGCAGAAGCATTCGGATAGATGAGAGGAGTGTGTGGGGCAGGCAATCATTTATTTTTTTCATACAAGATGTTTCTCTTTCCAGAAGAGGCTAAGCTTTAAAACTTCAAGATATAATTTCTACCTGAAAATAGGTTGGTGAAAGATAGACATTTCTGAGAAATGTCCCCCTTCTCCCATCCCCATGATTTCTCTTAGCTTAAGCTGCCACTTCTGCTTTACATTCTGTGCTGCAAGTTACAGTACAGAGCTGCGGCAATTTTGGTGCTCGTCTTTCAGTCAAGCTAGCGTAAATGAAGCTGTCAGCAATAAGAACAGAGATGTTTGCTAGAAATTAAATAAGAAAGCTTATGCTAAAATGCATCGATCCCACTATTTCATGGTTTGTAATGTTATTCGTAAATTTTTCTTTCTACACCACAGCCTCAAACTCATATTAAAAAAATGTCAAAAACATGTAGGGCTGCTCGTGCTGTACAGAAATTGTGAAAGGCTTTTCAAAAGTTAGTGTTGTCTGAGCTCTCAATATTTAATGTGCATTGAACTTAAACTATGCTCTCATTTTCTGTGTCCTTAATAGCTTTATTATGCCTTGACTGTAATGTTTCTGAGAGGAACCTTTGTCTCTACTGCTCCCCAGGTGAGTTCACACATCTGTCTGCTGTGAATTCTGCTCACTCTCGTTCCACCCTCATTTTGTGCCTTAAGTGTTCTCACCTTGAAAAGGTGCAATTCACATTTCAGCCTGGTGCTTCAGGCAATGACAGATTCTGCAACCAGGGAACACTACAAATTCCTACACCTGCATGCCTCATCCATACTTTTGTCTTTCTTTTCTCTTGTTTTTCTTAATTTTGTTCTTTTATCCTTTTCTGAGGTGTTCTTTTTTTTTTCCTTCTCCCTTTTCCTGAAATCCTTATTTTATTCTGGCTAATACTAATTCTGGGTATCAGATACTGAACCTGGTGCTGAAAAATATATTTTATGGAACAGCTATGTATTTCATAGAACAGCTTAAGGAAAAAAAAAAAAAAAACCACAAGGAAAATAATAATTATTGTACAAAAGCATTAAATACTTCAAGGTCCTACTTTACAAACTATGTAGAACTCTGCATGGCTTTACACAAGAAGCTGGGATTGCTTCTGTATTTGCTCAAAATCTTTCTTTTGCATTAATAATTTATTTGCATGGAGGTATAAATATACCATTTGTGATTAGAACCACACTGCCCCATGTACATACCTGTATTATGAGGGGGTCTTTCCCCTAAAGGCATTATACTGTGAATTGGGAGAGTCACATAATGTATATAATAGATGAGAAGGACCTCTATTTAGCAAAATTTTAGGGACATCAGAGATGGTAACTGTGGGTTCTGGTGGTTGTTGGTGGTAGTGTCTGACCTTGCTGAGAGGATATACGTTAGTCACACCTTTCATTCCGGAGAAATGAGTAAACAATTACAAAATCTCTTTTTGTAATGACAGAGATCAAAGCCCAGAGCACAGAGAAGCTTGTCAGAGACATAGACACTCTGACTGAAAACACACAAGTCAGAGGCATTGATCTGGGTGCAGGTTTCTAAGAACATCTGTAAGGAACCAGTTCTCTGCATGCCAAGAGAGAAGTACAGGGCATCATAGCACTGGAAAGAGCGCTTATTTTGGAGTAAATGGAAAAGTTGGTTGCTTTACAATGCAGTTCACTATTCTTCTTGTTGGTTTCAGTGAACTGCTTTGTAAAGCAACCAACTTTTCCATTTACTCCAAAATAAGGAATGGGACTCTGTGTATGTTTATTGCAAAAGAAACAGGGATGAAGAAAAGAAATATTTGACTAAATTAAAAAACGAACTCAGTAAAGCTGGATGCATCACTTGTCCTTTTTGAGGAAACAAGAACAGGCTGGTTCAGATGGGCCAGAGCCTCTGTCATTGCTATGTTTGAAATCTAAACTTATATCTTTTAAAAAAAAATCAGAGAGAAAGAGCTGAGAGGGAAGGCAGAAAAGCAAAGCTAAAAACTGCCACTTTGGTTCCCTATGCTGACTCTCCCTAGCAATGTGGCAAAGGACATGTTTTCTCTGAAACCGGGGAACAGTCAGGCAGAGTAAAGCATTATTTGTCAGCTGTCTAAAGATATTCCTGGCCACATTTTATCCTTTTGTTTTTGTATAAACCATCTAGGTTATATCATTATGTTGCCTCTAACATTTGTTGAATTTCAGAATATTTTTAGAATAAAGCAGGTCTGAGTTATGCTTCCTGAGACAATTGCAAGTATCAAAATCTGGGCAGCAGTGTTACAGAAGAAAGAACTTTGACAGGACAAAGAGATAAATACTTAGAAATCAAAAATAAGGAACGACTTTGTTAGGAAGGAAACTCGGAAGCGATGTATATACTACAAAGCTGTTTCTAGTTAAACTTTGTTATTAGGAAATTAAAAACTGTGTACTTTGTCCTACAATAACTATGACATGAAAGGCCTACCTCAACCCAAAATTATTCAGCACCAATATGTAGGTGAAGTTCACAAAAGCAAAAGGACCTTTCTCTGGGTAGAGAATCTGTCACTCAAATGGATGGCTTAACTATAAAAGATATTTCTTTTGCTGGTGGCAGCCATGTTTCCATTAGAAGGATTTCCCAGTGTACTTCCATCTGAATAATTCTGCTTACTGGAACAACTCTTGTACTGGTAACCAACCCAATGGAAGATTTTCCATAAAAGGGGAAAAAAAGAAATAAAAAAAAAAGAAAAGAGATTATTAGAAAGAGTGGGAAGTCGAAAAGATATGATGAAAACCAATGATGATAAATTAGATAAGGGAGACAGCTAAAGTCAGAAAAATTTCAGTGCCTTCACTCACCCCTATCCATTCAAAAATTGTCACTCAAAAAGCTGCACATAATGTGACAGCTATTCTCTCTCCTCAGACCACCTATTTGGTTTCCATAATGATGATTCTAGTCCCAGGACATAATGACCAGATTTTTTCCCTACCCCCTGTGACAGCCTGATAATTTGCAGTCAGTTATATTTCCTTCTCAAAGGCACCCCTAAACTTTAAAGACTTGCCATAATGCTTAGGGAGCATTATTCCAATATAAAAAGCAACAGCTATAAATAAATGTCACATTTTTGAGAAAATCCAAATGGCCAAGCTGTATTTCTTCAGCATCAACTGTCAGCATATAGTCAAGCTTGATATCTATTTATCATTTTATAGGCTATGTTAATGCATTCATTTTAATTTTTGTTACATTATTGCATGTTACAGAATTATAACAGATTCTGGTAGCAAGTAATATGTTTATGTCTGAAAAGTCATTTCTACAGTAGCTCTTGATCTGTAAACAGAACTTGTTCTTTAAGATAATTATTTCAAAGTCAATGAAAATACTCATGTGAGTATAGGGTGTAGGGAAAAAAAATGAACCATCGATTAATAACGAAAATGCATGTCTCTGCTATATGCAGTGAAGAAAAAAAAGCACTATGTTTAACAATAGATCTTTCTCAAGGTTGAGATTCCCAGAAATAACTAAGAGACTTAGGATAAGTCCCATTGACTGTCAGTGGAACTCAAGCTCCTAAATCCTACACCAAATCAATCAATTTTATTTATAGTGTGAGCCACTTCTTTCAGGCAAAGGAAAAACAGAAGGACTCTGAGTCAATCAAAGACCCCTGTGTTTTCTGTGTTTTCCATAAGTACATTTTCAGCACTTTAATTACTGTTTTTCTGTTCCTAATAAAAAGTTGGTGAAAGCTATTCCACTGCAGTTACTAGAGTCTGATTGCTTCATTGGTTTCCATTTACTACAAGGTGAGAGTTAATTTTAAAGCAGCAGTACATGGACTTTCTTGAAAGAAAAAGTGCACACTGGAAACTGAGGGAGCTCATTTTTCTTTTAACCAGAAAACCTTTGAAGGATGGATGAACTGAAAGTAAGAGCAGGAGAAAAGTATGTTTTGGACTTTTTTTTCTTAAAACCACAGGAGAAATATTCTTAATTTTCCAGAAGAGAGAATTTTCTTAATGCTCATGATCTGAATTAGTTTTATTGTCTGTTTGATAAAAGTATGCAACATTAACTTTATACTAAAATTGAATAACCACCAAATGCTCAGTACACTGTATTGTAAACTTGAGTACGCCATGGGAAGGACCACTTAACCACCAAGTGTTATGGTGGTTTCTAACCAATATGCACGCATTTATCAAAAAAGATGATGAGAAATTTTAGGCATTGTGAAACACTGTTTAATAGATGGTGATTATTTATGTACTGAGGGATCAGCATCAGCTCACAAAATTGGATTTGAAAATAAGAAACTAATGGTATTTCAGGCAGACATCACTGCCCAGCATTATACATGACTGGGACCCTGAGGCACAATCTTGTCCAATGGGCAAAATATTTCCAAGGACTGCAGCTTTCTGTTTGGGTTCTGCCACATTCCTTCTATATTTCCACACACAAATAATTCTAACTCTACATATTCTTGTTATCCTTCCCATCCATTTAGATGATAAGGTCTTTGAGACAAAGACTACTACTCCGTCTTCCACCCCCACCCCTGCACAGTAACTAGCACAACATGGTGGCTCTGGTCTCATTAAGGACTTCAAGCAATGTCAGTAATGGAGTTTTGCCATACGACACCTCATTTCAAGAAACACCACAACCCCACAAAAGGGCAGGTATTTCATACACTCCTGCCACCTCTTGTTGCAACATTGTGTGATCACTTATATATCCAGCGGTCTCCCAGCTCTTCTAGCTAGAATACACCTAGACCTTTTAGAATGAAAGGACATTTTGGGGAAACCATTCCAGTTTGCTAGCCATCTAGAAGATATTCATAGAATCACAGAATGGTTTGGGTTGGAAGGGATCTTTAAAGATCATCTAGCCCTGCTGTGGCAGGGACATCTTCAGCTAGATCAGGTTGCTCAAAGCCCCATCCAACCTGACATTGAACACTTCCAATGATGAGGCATACACAACTTCTCTGGGCAACCTCTTCCAGTGTCTCACCACCCTCATCATAAAAAATTCCCTCCTTATGCCCAATCTAAATCTACCCTCTTTCAGTTTAAACCATTGTCCTTTGTTCTGTCACTACAGGCCTTGGGAAAAAGTCTCCCATCTTCCTGGTAAGCCCCCTTTAAGCATTCAAAGGCTGCAATAAGGTCTCCCTAGAGCCTTCTCTTCTCCAGGCTGAACAACCCCAACTCTCTCCGCCTCTCTCCATAGGAGAACTATTCCAATGCTCTGATCATTCTTGTGGCCCTCCTCTGGACCTGCTCCAACAGGTCCATGTCTTTCTTGTACTGTGGACCCCAGAGCTGGATGTAGTACTGAAGGTGGGGTCTCGCGAGAGTGGAGTAGGGGGGGAGAATCACCTCCCTCGACCTGCTGGCCACGCTTCTTTTTATGCAGCCCAGGATATGATTGGCTTCCTGGGCTACAAGCACACATTGGCGGCTCATGTCTGATTTTTCATCCACCAGTATCCTCAAGTCCTTCTTTGCAGGGCTGCTCTCAATCAGTTCATCCCCCTATCTCTGCTGGTATTGAGGATTGCCCGGATCCAAGTGTAGGACCTTGCACTTGGCCTTGGTGAACTTAATGATGTTTGCACAGGCCCACTTCTCAAGCCTGTCAAGGTCCCTCTGGATGGCATCCCACCCCTCTAGTGAATCAACTGCACCACTGAGCTTGGTGTCATCTGCCAACGTGCTGAGGGTGCGCTCAATCCCACTGTGTGTTGTTGATGTAAATATTAAATAGTATTGGCCCCAGTATGGACCCCTGAGAGGTGCCACTCAGTGATTTCTGCTTGGACTGTGAGCCACTGACTCTTTGGAAGCAGCCATCCAGCCAATTCCTTATCCATCGAACAGTCTATTCATCAAACCCGTATCTCTCCAATTTAAAGGTAAGAATGTTGGGGGGGGACCATATCAAAAGCCTTACAGAAGTCTAGGTAGATCACATCTGTAGCTCTTCCCTTGTCCAGTGATGCAGTCACTCCATTGTAGAACACCACCAGACTAGTCAGGCACAATTGTCCTGTGGTGAAGTCATATTGAAGGATTTGGTTATTTAAAGTGGAACTAGGACCAGAACTATTTGTGTGTATGTGTTCCTGATGTGTACCTGTAGCCTGAAGATCACAAAAATGCCAGAAGGCAGGGGTAGACAACGCTAGCATTTGTGTTTATTAGTCATATTCAATGCACCTGTTTCAAAAATTAAGTTAATTTCTACAGATCATCTCTCTTTCACCCTCTTCTCTCTATATCTTCATTAATGCAAATGTGACATACAGAATCTTTCAAAAGTAATTATAATGGAGCAAGGCAAATCCCATTCCTGGCCCTGCCAAATAATATAAATGACCACTTTGTATGTAATCAGCTGACTAATGATAAAGTTAGACTATTAGAGGAAAAGAGCCTTTAAAAGAGATCAGTGGCTTAGTCTAAAAACATACATTGCTTATAAAAATGAACTTAGTAGAGCATAGTGAGATAATAAGATAAAACAATTCTATACTTCATGAGTATGACTAAGATGTCCAGTCACATCAGCTAAAGGTAAACAGTAATGCATAGGGGCAAAACATTGCCTGTGAACTCTGTCCCGTGACTTCGAATGTATTCTTGGTTTAGGTTCATGGTACATTTGAGTTAATTATTCAAGCTGGGACTCTGACAGGATAATTCCGCTCTCCTTCAGATATTTGAAAATGGTACGAAATATTCAATTTTCTAGTGAGAATTCCAGCTGTAACAGAAGGAAGTTGAAGCTTGTGGGTTTCCTTCTTTACTAGCAGAGATGTCATCGGATAAGTGCCTACTACACGTTAGATAGATCTCTCTCTTTTTGCTTTTTTTTAATACTCCTAGGTTTTGTCAATGCACAGCAAGTAAGCAGATGGATCCTGCTCATGTTTTATTTAATTAAAAAAACCCTCTCCCATCTTTTTATTTCAAATAAACAAACAGTTTTTACTTTAAATATAAGTGGTAAACATTTACCTCTAAAAACAAATTTATTTTTGGTCAACACCCTCTACTTAGGTTGTTCAAAGCACATTCAATATTTCTGAAAGCAAAACCATATGTTATAAAATTAATTCAATTTTTGAAATGCCTTATCATCTGGCATTTTTATCTTTGAGAGAATTTCCTACTTATTTTCCCATGCTACAGATGTTTTTTCTGAGTTGCAACATCTGGCACTTAGTAATTGGGTCTTTCCTTCAGGCAGTAGCCATCTTTGGTCTAAAGTTACAGTAAGTCTAAATTTAGTTTTCTCATACTCTTGCTATTTTATCTCTCTCTCCACTCTGTTATGACAGATATTTGGACAGATTAATGGATGAGACCATGGCTGTCACTTGCTCGTTCTATCTGCCAATTACTATTTCCTTCTGGATACACACGAGTCACAAGAGACAGTAGATCCTGCATAGTCCTGGTCTCTTGGTCAAAGTAAGCAGATTTGGGATCTCTCTGCCTCTCTCTGGTCATTTCTTTCCTTTTTTTCCCTTTCCCTTTCCCTTTCCCTTTCCCTTTCCCTTTCCCTTTCCCTTTCCCTTTCCCTTTCCTTCCTTCCTTCCTTTTTCTTTCTTTCTTTCTTTCTTTCTTTCTTTCTTTCTTTCTTTCTTTCTTTCTTTCTTTCTTTCTTTCTTTCTTTCTTTCTTTCTTTCTTTCTTTCTTTCTTTCTTTCTTTCTTTCTTTCTTTCTTTCTTTCTTTCTTTCTTTCTTTCTTTCTTTCTTTCTTTCTTTCTTTCTTTCTTTCTTTCTTTCTTTCTTTCTTTCTTTCTTTCTTTCTTTCTTTCTTTCTTTCTTTCTTTCTTTCTTTCTTTCTTTCTTTCTTTCTTTCTTTCTTTCTTTCTTTCTTTCTTTCTTTCTTTCTTTCTTTCTTTCTTTCTTTCTTTCTTTCTTTCTTTCTTTCTTTCTTTCTTTCTTTCTTTCTTTCTTTCTTTCTTTCTTTCTTTCTTTCTTTCTTTCTTTCTTTCTTTCTTTCTTTCTTTCTTTCTTTCTTTCTTTCTTTCTTTCTTTCTTTCTTTCTTTCTTTCTTTCTTTCTTTCTTTCTTTCTTTCTTTCTTTCTTTCTTTCTTTCTTTCTTTCTTTCTTTCTTTCTTTCTTTCTTTCTTTCTTTCTTTCTTTCTTTCTTTCTTTCTTTCTTTCTTTCTTTCTTTCTTTCTTTCTTTCTTTCTTTCTTTCTTTCTTTCTTTCTTTCTTTCTTTCTTTCTTTCTTTCTTTCTTTCTTTCTTTCTTTCTTTCTTTCTTTCTTTCTTTCTTTCTTTCTTTCTTTCTTTCTTTCTTTCTTTCTTTCTTTCTTTCTTTCTTTCTTTCTTTCTTTCTTTCTTTCTTTCTTTCTTTCTTTCTTTCTTTCTTTCTTTCTTTCTTTCTTTCTTTCTTTCTTTCTTTCTTTCTTTCTTTCTTTCTTTCTTTCTTTCTTTCTTTCTTTCTTTCTTTCTTTCTTTCTTTCTTTCTTTCTTTCTTTCTTTCTTTCTTTCTTTCTTTCTTTCTTTCTTTCTTTCTTTCTTTCTTTCTTTCTTTCTTTCTTTCTTTCTTTCTTTCTTTCTTTCTTTCTTTCTTTCTTTCTTTCTTTCTTTCTTTCTTTCTTTCTTTCTTTCTTTCTTTCTTTCTTTCTTTCTTTCTTTCTTTCTTTCTTTCTTTCTTTCTTTCTTTCTTTCTTTCTTTTTTCTTCTCTTCTCTTCTCTTCTCTTTCTCTTCTCTATCAGATTGCTGCAGTTATTGTTAAAATGATTTCTTAGGAATCATACAACATAGTTCTGAAAGGCTAAAATAGGCATATTCACCTCCATCCCAAAGGAAGCAAGCAAAGCAGATGCCATATGGAGCTCTCCAGTAGCTGATTAAGTGTAACTTGTTGCAAAACAAAAAATGCAAAGCACCTCCAGAAAGGGTGGCTCGGCCTAGTCATATAAGAAGTTTTAAAGTATGGTAGTTGATCTGGTGTGGGAAGAAATATTATTTTTTAAATGGTCAAATAATATACATACAAATTTAATTCATGAGGTTGGTCTAGGGAAAGGAATGAGCAATTTGAAACACTGAGTGTGGGAGGTCTCTGCAGATGCTGGGCATTTAAAATTAAAGTGCTTTCACAAAGACTTCAGTAAATAAATCATTATATCATCCCTTACTGATTCCACTTCAGTTATTGGTGTCTAGACATTATATTACTGGAGTAATACAGAAGCCCAGCTAAATGACACTTGAACTTCAAGCTAAAAACTGTAGTTTCCCACTAACTGCTTCTTGCAGTGGTTTGCTATTAAAGAACCAAAACAACTCTCCACCTGAATTCCAACCCCAGAAAAAAACATGTATTCTAGTTCATTCTATTGTTCCCATGTTCTCTGTGGTCAATAAATGTCATTTTATTACTATGAGCCCTTGAATTTTTCAAGAGAATTTGCAGTTCCAAATTGTGCTTTTTCTATGTGCTCCCTAGGATGTTTGACAAGCCACTCTTCCCACAGCCTTCCCTCTCCCTAAAATGATGGTTGAAACCTTGCCACTATTGCTGACAGTAATGCAGGAAAGAAACCTTCTCATCGGCTATCTGCAAGCCAGAACTTCTGTGGTCTGCTTACCATGCTCAGCACATGAGCTCAGGCTGTATGATCATTTTTGCACTGTTCAAGCTCAACAGGTCTTCTGAGACCTGATAAGTGTCTCAGAAGAGAGACACTCATCTCAAGCTTTTTCCGTGTTGCACTGTGAGACTGGTGAAAGTGAAGGAAGTTGGAACAGCTAAAAGTGAGGCTAGGGAGACGTGCAGAGCAGGTTGGTTGGGAATGCTTCTGTGTGGTGGGAAAATGCCCATTACAAGTGAGCTGGAAAGCACCTTCCCTCCTGTGTGTTTGAAGAGTAACATTTCTGTACTTAGTGTAGTGATTCTCAGCTATAGCTTATCAAAACCTGAAGAAATAATGTAGTGAAACATGTAGGCATTTCAGTGTTGTTTTTGTTCCACAGAGCTTGACATGGAACATCTTTTTCATTTAAACCCCCAAGTTTCATGAAATTCCATGCTCATGCTTTATCATTTTATACCTCCAACACCACCACACACCCTGTCTTACTATTGAAAGCAGTTAAGTGCATCATAACTCTTTTTCTTACTCATTTTTCCCCTAAAAAATACAAGATAAGTATTCACTGTGGGATTTCTGCACATTTGCTGCTTGTCTCCTTTCCCAGACCACATTTTAAAAAAAAAAGGAAAGCTGAGCATCTCATCTGAGATGTATGTAGGACACTAAGGTGATATTTGTATATGTAAACTAAACAGTGCCCATGTGTATCCTCTGGCAAACTTTACCCATGTCCCAGCTATCAAACTCTTTCATCCTCCAGGGTGGTGTGATGCAACCGGCTCCTTGGGAATGGCTGCTGAGGGAGTGCTGGTTGGTACATGCTGTGAGCACCTCAGGGAGTATTCGAACAGTATAATGGCATAAGCAATTCACCTTCAGGGCCCATGTCTGTGCCCTGACACTATTTAATTTACAGGTATAAAGCCTCCTTGTTTAGAGAGGAATAAGCCTTTAAAGGCATGTCATAACTATGTATGACTCATGCAAATAGGATTAGCCTGTAATTTCCTGTTTTCTTTTTGATTGAAATGTCTAGAATTGACACTGTAATCACAAATATCTGGGCCATGGCTGAAGCCCCTGTGCTTCTTTAAGGTGTTTCAAAGTGAAAACTTGTACAGATTTCACTGTATGTTTTACCCAGTTTCCTACAGTGTAGAAAAATATTCTAGTCCCTCTTCTTAAGGATTCCTAGCTCTCATCTCGTATGATTTCAACTACTGTTTGTGGATATGGGTAGAAGAATACATATATTGACGAGCACCTGCTTTGATGAAAAAGTTACTTCAGAATAACTGGGCCTCTGCAAAATGTGTTGCCTTCTTTCATCATGAAGGTTTCTTTTAGATAGAATTTTAAGATATAAAATTTATTTGAAGCCATAGAAATTCATCTTTACACAGCCTGCTCATCATGGAATTAGATACAACTTTGCAGGTCTGTTTGTCTGAAACAAGAATATGAGCCATGCATCTCCTTCTAGTATTGATGAAAAGGCTAAGGAAATTGGAGTAACCTAGCAAATCGTGACCTTATCCCTTCAGAACTTCAAATTCATCCTTGCTGAGAAAGGCCATTGTCAGAGTGCGTAGCTTGGGCTGTAGGCAGTTAGCAGCTGAGATAAAGACAGTCTGTCCTCTAAGACTATTTTTACTGGATACCTGCATAGCTAGGTAAAATTAAGCTGACATGTACTTAAGTTTCATTAAGAAGCCCTAATCAATTGGTTGTTCGGACATTCTGGTTGTCTTAGGAACCTGGAGATGGTTCAACTTCTCTTTGTTCTAAGTGTTCAGAGATTATGTGTTCTTATCCCCTACAAAATATTACCAGCTTTCTGTTTGATCCTGACAGTACATCTGCTTACTCCAGTGGTTACTTTTCCTTCTGAATTGCTATCTTCCCTCCTTACCCCTTTCAGTCTGATTTAGGTATCTTTTTTACACAATCTACCAAAGACTATGGATAAATATAGAAGGAGGATAAATGTGCCTGACACTTGCAGGCTGCTGCTGTCACCAGGAAAAGTAGCTGCAGGAAGGATTTAGCAGGAGAGAGTAAATAATGACTAGAAAGATCCAAAAGAGAGGAAGAAAGAGAGAGGGCTCTGCCACAAGAGTATTTGGATTGTACAAAACCATTCAAGCAGTTCCGTTGCCCCCTGATTTGTATTGTGGTGAAGAACATATTCAGAAAATGAAAACATTTTTTATTGGAGACAGAAACATTTATTTTACATTTCTGTTTTTCTTTATAAATTAATGGAGAAGCTATGGTCGACAGCTTATTCTAAGCAAGGAACTGAAAGGCTTAATTTCTCCACCAGTGCAGATCCCAGTGATCATATGATAAAAGTTTGGGAACAAAAAGATCAAGATTAGCATGTCATGGGAGGAGTGAATAGACCAAAAAGGTCAACTTAAATTCAAGCTGAAAGTAGCAATGATATTTAGCAGCATCACCAATACAATGTGTCAGATGGGAAGCCAGGCAGCTTAATCACAACATTTTACCTAGTTGTCCCCAGTCTGAACTGCTTTTGCCTTGTTTTCTATTATCTCCTCTGCAGGCCTATTTTGCAATACTGACATTGGTTTTTACCTGCCAGTTGAACATCTGAAGTGATCTTTATTTCACATTCATGACTGAGGCTCAACTTCCAAGTTCCATCTTCAAAAATATAGATGTGCTTGTCTCTGTGATGGAAACGTTACTCTAAATACTTAGCTTTATAGCTAGAACTAGTTCAGCCTCTTTAAAAAAAATGAAAAACAAGCTTTTCTTTCAGATTTTGAAAATGAGAGCTGATCTGTCATTAGGTGGTGTGGATTCAGCATGCAGTTCAAGGCATTTTGTCACCTTCGCTCACAGAAGCTCTGACTTCTTGTTATCTAGCATCCAATGTAGCCCTTCTCTGTTTCAGTGGCTTTCAGTCAAATTTCATTATTCTCAGAAGTGTATTCAGTCAGACCATCCATATCTCTTTTTGTTCATCCCCTGAAGTTTCTGCAAGATGTAGACTTTAAAAAGAAATATATTTTATTATTAAATACATACAGATAGGGGCAGTCCCTCCTGAAGAATTTGTGTTCTAGTGAATTTTATAGCATATGCATCACTGCTGCTTGAAAAATCTCTTTCAGTCAGGTCTCATCAGTGCAGTTAATTTATTCAGCTGTATCACTCATATATGCCACTCAATTTTAATGGCTTTAAAAGCTGCACAGATTAAAAGAATACTGTATTATTATACAGAGCTACATTGAGAGAGTTTGCTTTCAGCAGCTGTTTTAATATACTAAATTTGATCTAATTATCATTAGATACATTTTATTTTCATTCTATGTTTAACAGTTGTTAGAAGCTGCAAATATTTTACAGTCCTATGAATTAATGAGATACTGCTTATATTTAGACAAAAATTATGTCAAAGGATGTCTCATTCAATCATGAGGTTCAGTGTAAATAGGATCAGCTAATATATTAAATCTTTTTAAATTTAAATTTAAATCCACTGATTCTTCCCAATCTCCTTTCCTAGCAAAATTGGATGCATTGCCTGTCATCAGTTCTCCAAGTCAGAAACATTTCATTAACAGGCTACTAACAAATAAAGAATAACCAGTACTATGAAGCAAAAAAAAATTACTAAATTTTGCAAATTAGTACACAATAATCAAGCATATTCCTGACAACCTTCAATGCCCATTGATGAAAGGATGTAGGAAGCAAAAATAAAGGGATATCTTACGAATATGTCCTTCAGAAGCAACAGAAGAGTGAAGAACTGGACCTAAAGAAACCTGGTTTTGAAAAGGATAATTTGCCACCAGATTACTTAGTCTGTTACATTAGACAGCTAGTTTAATTTTCATTCACTTTTCATACTACAGTTTTAAAGACAACACAATCTGGGACAAAAAATATTTCAGTACAATATAACATGTTTAAAAATATTCCTTTATAATGCTCAAATATCAGGATGAAGATCTTGTTAGGTGAAGAAAAACATGGATACATGCATGTATGGTATATGTAGATCTCTGTATACATAGGTATATATAGATCACTTCTTAGCATTTTATAATCCTGTAAAATACATTAGCTACGATAGAAAGGAATATTACTAGGGGCTTCTGCCTTACTAAAGAATGTGTTTGTATACATAGGTTTCTGCAAGACTACTAAAAAAGAGAAACTATTGGGAGTTGTGTTATTAACATTTAACTTCCCAGAGAGACGTTAGATAAAAAATGTTACTAATAGTGATAGAGCCCATACATGATAGCTAGTTCCTAGATATAATAACCAAAAGTTTTTCAACTGAAATCACCAGAGTTAATACCAGTTTTGATGTAAATTTATCAGTTTTAACTCACAGAAGATGTGTAATTGCAGGCAAAAACCCTAGATCACGTTTATGGACATTAGATGGACATTTAAATAAAACAGATCCATAAGTAAGGGTTTGTTTTGTAACAAACCTTGGGCTCTTAAAGAAACCTAGCTAGAGACATCAACAAAATTTACATGGTTAAGGATAGTTAAAAAAAAAAAAAAAATTTTTTTTTAAAGTGACAGTCACAAAAACTGTGTGGAACTATCATCACAGGCAAGGGGTAAAAATCCTGTATGGAAAGATTCCAGAACTAGCTAAATAAATAATTATTTGTGCGAAAAAAAATATTAGGACTAAAGAACTAGGAAAAAAGGTGAAAAAGACAGATCAGCAAAGAACACTACATTTAACAGGTCAAGAGATTTAAGCATAGACAAGACCTGTCAAAGATCAAACTGATTTCAGCCTTGTAAGAAAACTGAAGCAGATAATAACTCTTTAAAGGATATCAAGAAAAAAAAAAAACCACAGGTGAATATGATATAGAAATGGCTGAGGTACTCGCCACATATTTTGTCTTTGTGTTAAATTTTCAAAGCATAAAGTATAAGGTAATATAGATATGGGATAGAAGCTAAAATTTCTGGTGGCTTGCCAGTTGGACAGATGAAAGAGGAGAAAGATATGGTTATATTAGTTGACAAATATGCTGTTACAGAAAGACTACAAATGACTAATGACATATATTTCATGTCATCTCTACCACCATGTATTTCATATATATATATCATAGAATCATAGAATCATTTAGGTTGCAAAAGACATTGAAGATCATCAAGTCTAACCATTAACCTAACACTGCCAAGTCCACCACTAAACCATGACCCTAAGCACCACATCTACACGTCTTTTAAATACCTCCAGGGATGGTCACTAAACCACATCCCTGGAGGTGGTTCCAATGATTCACAACCCTTTCAGTGAAGAAATTTTTCCTAATATCCAATCGAAACCTCCCCTGGCACAACTTGAGAGAATTTCCCCTTGTCCTACCACTTGTTACTTGGGAGAAGAGACTGACACCCACCTCCCTACAACCTCCTTTCAGGTAGTTGTAGAGAGCGATGAGGTCCCCCCTCAGCCTCCTTTTCTCCAGGCTAAATAACCCCAGTTCCCTCATTTCAAAAGAGGACAAAGATATTTGTAAATTGTATTGATATATTTCTAGTGAACATGCAAAGTAAAGTTATAGATGTTAAGGTGCAAGATCATGGTAAGAACTGTTTTTTAATGCTGTATACAGGTCTTATCACACATCTTTAGGAAAGATAGATTCAAGTAGGGATTTATAGAACAGTACTGAAATCAGGCTGATGGAATAAAACCTCATAAAATGACTCTGACAACATGAAGTCTCTCCTTCTTTCTTATGAATAGATCAAGGGTGGCAGTGGTGTAACAAATGCCAAAGAAGAAAAGGATCTGATCAAAGTAAGGGCCAAGGTGAGAATGAATGACTATAATCTGGCAATATCTAAATTTATTCCAGGTATTAAGATTAAAGTTTATAGTCTCAGGAAGAACGAGAATCAACAGAGGATGTTTCAGATAAAATCTGTGCATTTCAATGAGAATTTTTTTCATATTTTTAATTTGCTTTCCACTAAAACTCAAAGTGAAATTTAGGGTGTTTTTCTGCCCACAGAGACCCAAACTGAAGAGATTAACTGCTAAAGCAAATTTTTGCCATCTGCTCTAACAGTACACAAGCACAAGCGAGTAGGAAAAGGGATAGGACATCCTTTCTGCTTGGAGAAATAACCTATTTTTGGTGTGAGATTATATTTACAGCAAATTTGAGCAATCTGGATGTTGAGGCAGGATATAAGCTTTGTGCACAGAGCTGTCTTAGGATTCAGTTTATCTGTAAGAGTAGGGAGGAATTCAAGAACATTCTGTAACAGTCAAAAGAAATCAGTATTACTAGGGAATTTTTCAATTGCATATATTCTGTTTTTGATGGAAGATGTTTTTTCAAATTATTTTTTATAGGAATTGGATATTCTTAACTCAGTTAAAGAAGAAGTTAAATGGGTCAGAAAGGGATGAAATCTTGCTTGTTAGAGAAATACCGTTAAAGACATAACTGGATTACTTGGGGACCAATTAAAAGTATGTATAGTCCTTGTTCTATTTGATTCATCCGAGATGTTAAACTTACCACTACTTAGGTGAGTTCTCTGACCTATTGAATAGGATATTGACTGCTGTAAGATTATGGACCTCTGAATATCTTCCAGAAATATATTTCAGTTTGTGTAAACAATTGCCAAATAGGCAGAGATTTGGACTGGAATTTCCCAGATCCCAAATGTGGGCTAAACTCAGTCTTTAAGATCTTGCACACTTTTTCACATTGGTAAGGAATCAGGTTTATCCTAAAAGAGCACAGGAAACCATTTCGATTCTCAAAACTTTTAAACAGTGAAAAATGTGTTTTCTGCTAATTCCTTACAGAAGCTCCAATAAAGAGCTCAACTGATGAAAAAACAAATAAAAATCTCACTCCTTAATTCCTCATAGGCCTTTTATGTTTGAAACATTTGCTGTCAGCCTTGTAAGACACCTGGTGTGCTGGTGTGTCATTGATGAACATTTGATATTTCATTTATATTGAGGAGATTATGAACAGTTTTCCCTTTGAGTGAGAAGTCATCGGGTTGAAAAGACTGACCTGTGGGGTATTCACATACCCCAAGGTTAGATACATAACCTAGCTGACCAGTTTTCCTACACTCCCTGTATAATCAATGCAGAAAAACATAGTTTTATCTTTGCAGGTTTATTCAGAGCAGGGCCTTGGTGTTTCAGGGGAGAACTCTGCCATAGTGATACCGATTATCCTGCAGCAGACGAGTGTCTGGATGCTGAAATTGGTATGTACATTCCCACTGCAGCATTTTAGTTTTGACAAATCAATGTTTTCCATCAAAATTAGTTTGCTGAAAAATTACCAGTCAGTGCCAGTTGGCATGTGTTTACAGCTAGAGTGAGTCAGCTACATACATTTTCTGCTGGCACACATAGCTGTTATTCAGACTGACATTATGATAGGATGAGTATTTGGCAGGTTGGTCCTAGCACAGTGGCAAAGAGATGCCTCTGTCATCTTCTGCTCCTCCAGTCCCCATGGTGGCCCTGTACAAGTTACAAGTTCTCTGCATGTAGCAGCAACTCTGTGGATGCAAATGACTGTTGGAAGGACCTGGAAGAAAAAGTTTTTTTGCTTTAGAATTTTATTTGACTGGAGACATTGAGCAATGGTGACCTCCTGGTTAACACAGTGTAAGTAATTAGTTTTTCTTAGGAGAACAAGCAAAACAAACCTTAAAAAATATTTAACCTGCAATGCATACTTTCTTCACTTTAACTTGCTTGAAGTCTTTTCTTAAATTAATTCTGATATTCTTTAAAAATTTTTGTCACAAGAAAAAATTGATTTTTTTGTCAAAAAGAAAAATTGATTTTTCTGTTTTCCATTTTTCTTCAGCTTGAGCTACTTGCCATATTTGACCTAAATTCTTGAAAAATTACTTACGGCATACCACTCCCCTCCCCCATCAAATGACACTTCTGGCCAGCTGCAATCAAATTGAGAAGCAGCAGCCTCACTCAGAAAAGACATATGAAAAAAATATTAAATTCTGTGGTACTTCAGTTCCGCAGAATTATTAAGTATGTGTATGGACACACTCACTTCTGCAACACATGCTTGCAATGTATGGTTAGGTGTAGAGCTGATTCAGGGCCCTCTACTTTGCAGGATATAACTCTGGCACTTCTCTCCCAATGCAAGAATGTTTCACACAATACAAGTCTTCCCATTTCTTCCACTTACCTGCAGGCAATGGTTCTGCTTAAATAACAGCTACTTTTTTCATACAGCCGTACCTTCTGCCTTAGTGTTAGCTCAACATGAGGTGGCCTGAGTTGTCTTCTTTTTGTCAGAACAGTCTTTCTGAAGTGGACCCCATTGCTAGGGTCTCCATCCCAACCACTACCAGTGTCTGTGCTGTTCTCCCTCAATTTGTTGAATGCGTCTTTCACAGAATTCTCCAACTTCTCCCCTTATTTTTACTGTGACATTTTCATAATGATATCTTGCATAATTCCACTTCTAACCCATCAGCTTAGGATTTCCATTGTCTTCCTAACTTTCCTTCCCATTTTGTAAGCCATTCCTCCTACAGCACTTTCAGAAAGTGCTTTTCCTCTCACTCTTCCCATTCCTGTCCAATTACACTTTCTTAAAACCATAATATGTCTGACCCTATGTTTCACTAGCTGTGTTGTTTCTTCATGGAGAGAGATGCCTAAATTTTCCAGCACATCCCTTTCCATAAAGGAGGAACTGGCTGACACCTGCTCTGCCATGCGATTCGTATATATATATATAATTGTTAATCATAAAATCATAGAATCATAGAATAAATTAGGGTGGAAGGGATACCTGGATGACATCTGGTTCAAACTTTAAATACTGCTATTGTTTATTGAAAACAGTAGGATCTATGATATTCCTGTTCACTCTATGTTCTGTGACTCTGACAATGAATAGAAGGGCAATTAAAACTATTTTCCAAACGTCATGCAATACATTTTGTATTCTTTGATGATAAATGCAATCAACCTGAAGGAATTAAGTGTTTTGGATGTTCTAAGCTGTTTGATCTTGTTAAAAGGAGTGATTATAGGAAGATTTATCACAGTTAGGAACCAAGTACCCTCGCAGAGTATTAAAGACAGCCTATTATAACAGAGTTCTTCAAATGAGGGCAAGCGTGAGCTGCATCATTTCAGAGCTACCCTTAGTTTAGTTCATTTTTGATAATCTGGAATGGACTTTCTTTGAGAGGATCAACTGCTATTTCAGTTTGTAAATTGCTTGTGAGGAATGTATGATGTCTGATCTGGTTAATTGAAGGTCATGCCAATCATAAGGCTAATCTGCAAATAAATTAAAAAAAAAAAGAAAAGCTTAGCAGTCCCCGTTAAAATGTGAAGTATCTGCAGTATGCCTAATTGTTACTGTTTGAAAATTGATCCTCATTCTTTTTTGAAGCAATGTTTTTGTTCTAAATTAAGGATAATAATACTAGTTAATATTCTTTTCTCATTGACTAAATCAGAAATATGCAGAGACTTGTTTGATCTTTGGTATATTGCTAAGAGATGGAGCTGGATTTGAGATACATGAGAGACAGAGCAGACCAAAGAGAACTGCAGGCTAATCGCAACCTTGTTAAGGCTGAGGGAAATTTACATTTGTTTTCACTTAGAACAGATGAATTACAGTCTGAAGTCTTGTGTAGTAAATTGCTAGTGCATCTCAGCTGTGTAAAACTTCTAAAATACAGCAACATGAATTAAAAACTAAAATGACATTGTTTTTGTAGCATAAATAGGAGCTATTAGAATCAGATTTTCCTTTTCTATACCAATGGAAGGCTTGCATTGGCTTGTATCCCAAAGAGTAGGACAGCTTCTCAGGCTGGGTAATATGGGTCACTGAGATGCTGTGAAGAGCTCGCTCAGGCTTCTGTAACTATCTGAAAGGAGGTTGTGGTGAGGTGGGTGTTGGTTTCTTCTCCCAAGTAACAAGTGATAGAACAAGAGGAAATGGCTGCAAGTTGCGCCAGGGGAGGTTTTGATTGCACATGAGGAAAAATTTCTTCACCGAAAGGGTTGTCAATCATTGGAACAGGATGGTTGAGAGACCATCCCTGGAGGTATTTAAAAGATGTGTAGATGTGGTGCTTAGGGACATGGTTTAGTGGTGGACTTGGCAGTGCTAGGTTATCAGTTGGACTCAATGATCTTAAAGGTCTTTTCCAACCTAAACAATTCTATGATTCTATGATTCTTTTCATGTTTCTTGGAGGTGGAGGCTGTTTCTGATTTTGTATATGCATAGCTTTGTCCCTGGCTATCTCATGGGGCCTCTATATGCACTATATACACTATAAAATCATTATTAGTATTTCAATAACAAAGTTCTTATGATATATTTGGAATCTATTAGGTCATCTTGTCCATCTCATGGTTAATGAAGAATTGTTTCCCTACTACATTTGCAATTGCTTTGACCAAGCTACATTTAAATAATTCAAACCAAATGTGCTTCTATTATTCACACTGGGAGGTTTTAATTATTCCACATTACATTAATGTATGTGATGTGTATTACAACAAAAGCCTGCTATTTCACTATTGCCATGAGTATGGCTTTGTTTTTATTGCTTAGCTATTCTTTTTTATATAGTATTCAAATTCATAAGAAGATAAGAAACTCAAGGACAGTCTTTTTTGTCTTAAGCACTAACAGCAAGATATCTAACTCTCATCTTTTCAGAAGGAAAACTTACCCTGATGCTCTCAGGCTACTGGAACCAGGTTCAGAGTTTGGTAGCAACGTAACAGATGTTTCTAAATTAATTAAACAAATCTGTGACTACCAAGTAAACCTTGCTTTTAATCTTACAGAAGCACAGTATTTAATGAAATTTGCTTATTTTGATCCAACAGCACAACATTAAAAAAAGATGTTAATAAAAATGAATGCAAATCACTAGTCAAGAGCATGCAATCTTCTGTAGATCTTTAACCAGAGAACAGAGGAAAATGTACAGTGTTTACTCACCTACTCATTTTCTGGGACTCGCTAGAGTTGCACGAGCTATATCAGACAGACAACAGTAAAGCAGAACATTGACCTATATCGCTGAAGTGTATTCCCCTATACCTGCTCTTGTAAAGAAGCAGGTGTGGAACCTATGCATATTGTAAAGCTTACAGCAGTGCTGCAGAGCTGTGCTTACAGGAGGAGAATCACAGAGGGAACAGGCTCAGCTCCCTGCATAGCTTTTGGGGTGCCTCAGGCAGCCCTTTGTGACCAGAAACTTAAGGACAAAAACACTTACTTCTTCAGTGGAGCCAGCAGGGGAAAGGGAGGGGGAGAAACAAAAAAGTCCAGAAGAATATGTAGGAAGGTTTACATGTTTGATCTTGCAGAGATTTTCCACGTCAAGGGGTAATACTACTCAAAGGATGAAGAGTTCTGGCCTATAGTCTTTGAGGCAGTCTTTGATAGTCTTTGATACAGTCTTTGACACACACAAGTGTATGGGGCTGGATGGGATCCACTCAAGGGTACTGAGGGAGCTAGCAGAAGTGTTCACCAAGCCACTTTCAATCCTTTATCAGCAGTACTGGCTAACCAGGGAGGTCCCAGCTGACTGGAAGTTAGCAAATGTGACGCCCATCTACAAGAAGGGCCAGAAGGAGGATCCGGGGAACTACAGGCCCGTCAGTCTGACCTCGGAGCCAGGGAAGGTTATGGAGCAGATCATCTTGAGTGCCATAAAGCAAGACATACAGGACAACCAGGCGATCAGGCCCAGTCAGCATGGATTTATGAAAGGCAGGTCCTGCTTGACTAACCTGATCTCCTTCTATGACCAGGTGACCCGCCTAGTGGACGAGGGAAAGGCTGTGGATGTGGTCTACCAGGACTTCAGTAAAGCCTTTGACACCGTTTCCCACAGCATTCTCCTCGAGAAACTGGCTGCTTATGGCTTGGATGGGTGTACTCTTCCCTGGGTAAAAAACTGGCTGGACGGCTGGGCCCAGAGAGTTGTGGTGAATGGAGTTAAATCCAGCTGGCGGCCGGGCACGGGCGGTGTTCCCCC
>NW_008825615.1:16314785-16376152 GCF_000699105.1 Pygoscelis adeliae
CCAGGGAAGTGGTTGAGTCACCATCCCTGGAAGTATTTAAAAGACGTGTAGATGTGGTGCTTAGGGACATGGTTTAGTGGTGGACTTGGCAGTGTTAGGTTAATGGTTGGACGTGATGATCTTAAAGGTCTTTTCCAACCTAAATGATCCTATGATTCTATAATTCTATGATCAGACTCTAAATCAAAATTAAGTGAAACTCTAGGTAGATGTTGAAATTTATTCCTCAATGTTAAAGTTCTAATAAGCTGGATATCAAACGCCATGTATGATATAAATCATACATGTAGTCTTGCTCTGTAATAGCACAAAACAAAGATTGAATATAATTTTTAGCACAGTCTTAAGGAAGAGATTGTTCTTTGTAAGCTCAGTTAGGCAGTTTGTTATGCATGAATTCATTATTTCACCAGACTGGTTCTCACGACTGAGCATATCCAATGGATTCAAGTGTCAGAGTAAAATAGTCTCACACCTAATGCTTATAGAAGTTTCCAAAGCAACTGACTTTTGCTATTTTAAAATCATTTCACAGTAGCCGAAGACTCAGAGACAACATGGGCTTAAAAAATAATGCAAAGGTGAAGTACATTTCCATCCCGCTCAAAGGCACCACTGTAAACTGGGAAAGGGAGCCTGCCCTACATCTCCTGACTGACCACATTTTGTGTCCAAATATGTACCACTGAGCCCAGGAATCCCACAGCAGGGTGTGCTGTCTCTGCCTTGTTTTGCTGTTTCAGAGAAGGCATCCTGCTGTTTGCCTGTCAAACAAACCATCCTGTCAGGGAGGTCTCGTTTCTGCACTCCTGCACATGGCTGTACCGAGCGATGTATAACCCAGAAAGTGAGACAGTTATGAAGAGATGCCCTTTGCAAAGGCCAGCAGGGAAAGAAAGAACATCTACAGCATTAACAGGGATAATATTCAATCCCACTAGGCTAAGGTGATATTGTAGGTAAGGGATTAACCCAGAAAAGGATATTATTCCTTTAAAAACGGAGAAAGCAAAAGCTAATTAAAGTAAGTTGGAAAGGACTGTCTTAGCTCTGGAAAGCATTAGCAGTCAGAAAGTTCATTGCTGAAAGGTAAGTTCCTTAACTAAAACTAAGCTGTTCAATTAACCAAAAATATTATAAAATTAGAGAATTTACCTTATGAAAATGCTTAGACATTCTGATTCTCCCTCCTTCCTAATGGTAAAGTTGATCCTTTCATTCCTCTTTTCATCATCGAAGCAAACCTCTGCTGCATAGCATCATTAAAATGGCAGCTCCCACTGAGAGAAACAACTCTATTTGGTGAATGGAAATCCTGACAGAGTGACAGCATGTCTAAAAACTTTATTGAATATTTTTATCCTCTGTGTGCATGATCAGTTGATTACAGGCACACATGTTTAGAAGTATGCATGTGTTGATGTTTATCTAGAAAATATTGTCTGTGTTTAACTCTGTAAACCCATTAAAAAAATAACAGATCCTTTGTTTTCTTCACTATTCCTCTTGTCATTAGACTGTCTATAACATGGTTGCATCCAACAACTGAAGCTAATTTCAAAGGACTCAGATGTGCTGCTTTGACACAGACCAGCATTAGAGGCTATTCAGCAGCAGCAGCAGCAGCTACCCTCATCTCACTGTAAAACTGGTGGCCATCTGACTTCTTCCAACAAACAAATAGGTGGGCAGCAGCACATCATGCACAAGGTCTGTCAGAAAATAGGAGCTGCAAAGGCCAGGAGAAGGTTTTTCTTCTTTTCAACAGCAAGATTGGCACATTCCCCAGAAGGTTTATCAAGACATGCATGGGCTTTCCCAGTTGATAGACCAGAATAAACCTGTATTATTCCTGGCACTCACATTCCAGGCTCTGCACCAGGATGCTACACATTACTTTCTCTGCCCCAGCTGCCCCAGCTATGAGGGAGATTTCTTCTAGTAGAGGAATAGACAGACAGAAAACTGAGAAAGGTCATGTCATAGTCTGTTTCAGTTACATCCACTCAGTTTATCATTGCTCTTCTTACCCTGCATCTCCTCTAAAAGCTGCATCCAGCTCAGTCTTTTCCAGAGTTATTTCTGGAATTCTGCATTAGACACAGGTACTCACTGGTTTATATTTTAGTGAACTTCAAAACATTGGGTATTTCTTGTTTCTTCTTAAATGCCCCTTTCTATGCACATGAAAAACTGAGCATCATGTATAGAACATGGCCAAGAAGAGTGGTTTTCAGGAGATCATTCCAAACGCATTAAACCATGCCATTTGGACTGTTCAGTACAAAAGGGAAATGTGATGGGCCTTAAACTTGGGTAAAAAAGGACAATTGTTGCATGAACTGCTATATTAGGGAAGAACATTTAGTAGTTTAATAATTAAATATGTCAGACCTGAGGATGATATTACTAGTTATTAACCTTCTTTTAAATAGAAATGCCTAGGCAGGAGGTCAGAAAAAAATGTGTAATACCATTCATGTTCCTTTTTATTGACATACTTTTAAGAGCTACCTGAACCTGTCACATAGGGCTTCATCTGGTGGTCTTTGAAGTTAATGGAAATAATTGAATTGACTTAAGGCCACAGTTCAGGTCTATAATTGATCTAAATGAGGTGTTAATTAGCTATGTATATTAATACCTCTACTTTGCCTCCTCCAGTTGCTGGCACTACCATTTTACGGTATCTTGTCTTAAGCTAAATTCATAAACCTCTGGCAGAAATGGCTATTTTCTTTGACAACAGAGCTACCTAGAAAAATGCACAAGTGAAACATGAAACTTGGAAAAAGGGGCAAAGACAATTTTAAATATCTAAAATTTGGTGGGATGTTTTAGAAGCTTGTCAACAAAAAGAAGAAAAAGTAAAAATATCCTGCAAAATGTTGGTTGTACAAATCATGAACATATAAACAAGGAATTTTGGAGACTTTTCAAAATATTATTCTTTTTTGCCCTGTCAAGCAGTAGAGACAAATAACATGAAGCTGAATACCTTCAGACTACCAAAACCATTTTTACTGAAGATGATCTTCAAATATATCTGAATGTTCCTGAGTTTCCCAAGTAAAAAAATATGACACATCATTGTTAATTTAATATACCTGCATGTATTTTTGTTGTCAATGCCAAAGATACCAAGATTTGAGTGTAACTAATGGGCTGACATGTCATTGTTTGAAATGAAATTTTCTTGCTTCAACTAACATTTTTGAAAAGGGGATGAAAAAAATGTAAAATTTTAGATCTCTGCACAGATTGTCTCCACTAAATCCTGAACCAGAGTGTCATATGTATTCTCACTAATTAACAAAAAAATCAGCAGTTGTATAGCAGCAAGCATCTTGTGGGAAGCATATGACTAGGACAGCCAGTTTTAGCAAAAGCAGGGCTCCTTTTAGCAAAAGAGGGGCTCGGCACATCCCTAACCTGGTGTTATGACTAGGCCTATTGCACAGGTACAGGAAGTCTGCCACTTCGCAGAAGAACAGTCCCTTTGTGCATGCACAGCACATTGAGCCCTTCCACAGGAACACTGGACCTGTGGCACCTGCGTAGTTGCTCTGCCACCAACCTTCTGCCTGGATTGAAGAAGGGCAACCCAGAAAAATGGCAGCTGGTGCAGGACGTCAGGCTGAGTGCTCTTTAAAGTGCAAAGTGTTTTAAAATCTACGTTTGGATATGGGAAAAAGGTACATGACAGAAAAGCTGCAAGAGTAGACAGACTTGTTCATAAATGCTTTAATTACTTTCTGCCTTTTTCATGGTATAAATTTTGGTTGCAAGATAATCCTGATATAACGCAGCCATACTTTTTCTGCAACTTAACCATCTCTTAATTTAAAGAACTTAAAAAAGAACACCAATAACTTTGCCAATTTTACTGTCACAACTTTGTTACCCAAAGCTTTTTAGATTACAGATTGTCTAAAAAGAAAATATAAATAGGCACTAATGTAATACATATTTTTAAAAATGAAGTAGAAAACAATACAGTTAATTAGTTAATGAATGATCCAAGCCTTGCATGGTTGTATTAGGAGCACCTGTTGTACTTAACATTAAAACATTGTCTAATATAGTCTGCTTTTTTGTTACCATCTGTCTGTCTATTGATAAGACTTGAAAAATCTTGAAGGCCTTCACCTGTCCCAGCCCACATTTCATCACTGACTGGACGTGCAACTTGTATCACAACAACAGACAATGGAGAAAATGAGTGTACACTCAGGGTTTGGATTTGGCAGGCTTTTCTACATGGGTAGAAAAGGGACTTGAAGCTTGGATTTACACAACCAAGTTGAATTATCTGCTGGTCAGCAGCTTCTGGATGTCTTTTGTTGTTGGATGTTTTGTTGTTGTTGTTGTTTTTATGTTGGGTTTTTTTTGCTTTTAAAAGAGGAGGTGTTGTACAGCTTCCAAAATTGTGAGAATGTGTAACAGGGGAAGAAGTGGGGCTGAGAAAAAGGAGTTCTTTCAGACGGTAAGGCAAGCACAGTCATTAGAGAGACAGAAAATACTTTCATCAAACACTACTGTTACAGTGAATAATTTGTCTTACTCATCCATTGGGGATGTCTGGTAAAGGCATATCAGTGTATACATATCAGTGTCTGGGGTCTTGTAATTATACTGTATTTAGTTTCCCCTTTTAATGACAAATTTTATTTGCAAATTGGGATAATGTTAGGGTGTTCTTTCACTAAATGGTTATATTTGCATTCCTTAGTCTCGGGAACCCTAAAAAAAGATGAATCTGGGATTTCCCTTGTTTGCTCTTCTCCTGACAAATTCTGATGACTTGCCTGTTGTTTGCTATTACAATGACAATCATGCCCTTAGTTTTAATACCCTAGAGAGATTAGATAAAATTTGCACCGCCTAATACTAAGACTTCTGATGTAGTGGGCCACAAAAATAAAGATGTCAGTATGTGTGGAGCTGTGGAGTGTAGAAAAGAAGTAGCAAGTTTCTTAACATCTAAAGCAAACATCAAATTTGTTACATACATTGATTCCAGAAGAGAGGGGAGACCATAGAAGTAATTTAAAAGATTCTAGGCATATGAGAGCTTGATGTTTTAATAATATTTGTTGGTGAGGCTCAAAATTGTTTGACTTGCACACAGAGAAAAAATAGCTCAAGGTCTTGGAATATGTATTCTTTCAGTGCAGAAAACCAATCTTTCTAAATTGCAACTTTTTTTTTTCCCCAGAAGAAAAGGATTTACTTCCCAAGTCAATATAAATCCTGCATTGTGTACAAGCAAAGTCCAGTCCTCTTACGTTGTTCTTCCTTCAGATCCCTTTTTTACCAAGGAAAAATTCAGCTACTGAAATTCCACTTAAGAGATTCCCATTTCCTGCAGAAGCTGCCTCTTGCGGATTATGTTACATGGCCTTGAAGAATACATTCTGTTTTCTGGAGTGGCCTTTCTATTGAAGAAAAGGTTAAAAGTGCAAACAGTGGCAGTGAAATTTTTCCTGGTAATAAGCCTGAAGTCTAAACTGCATAAGCCATCAGGATAGTTCATTGCCCACATCTGATTCACTGCTTGGCCTCTGCTTTAGGAGTGTGGCCAAAGGTGGACACCAGTGCCAGCTGTGCAGCAGTTTTTGTTTGTGTGTGGTGTAGACACCTGTCACCTGGTAACTGAGACCGCCAAATTCATTTCATAGGCCAATGAGCCCCTATTAGAAGTCATTCCAAGACATTTTGGTTTACAACGGAGAAACTTAAGTTACCTGAAAGTGCATCACATATGCAGAAAAGAGTTAGAGAAATATTTTTATTAAGTTTACTAACCTGAGGTACCTTTCCCTTTATTAATTCCAGAAAGTTCATATTTGTGCACATATTACAGATAACATCTCCCAAAAAGTGTAAGAGGGGAAAAGAGCACCTGGGATCAGTCACAATACCCACTGCAGGGGTCCCAATTATTTCAACAACTGTTACTTATGTATAGCTGATAGGATAACTGACAACTTCTACTCTAGAGATGAATAACAAAACCAAACAAAAAAAGGAAAACAACTAGAAACTAAAAAATAGAGTAGGTCAAACTGATAGGACAGCAAAAACATTAATATAAAGGAGCTTTCACAGTTAAAAACAATCCTGCTTGCTTATTATTTGGAAACTTGACAGGTATGTGATTTTATATCCTAAGCCTTAGTTAAGTTACAGACTTACGATCTGTATTGTGTGTTTGGATTTTTCTCCTTTTTTAATTTTAGGAATAGATTTTTCCACCTGCTTAAATATAGTCTATTATTTCTGAATCATTATTTCCCCTTCATACACACAGAATATGATCAAAACATTCACTGTTTACTCAGAACAGACATTTTGGCCCCACAGTAATGATTTTTACACCTGCTCACAAAGCCCACCTGCAGCTTTTTAAAATACGTGTTTAGATTTACTCCCAGCTGTTCCTGTGGCTCCTGTGTTCTTGCTTGCTTGACTTCTTCATCTGAAGTTTAAGATCTAAACACCCACACTTACTGAGCAATCCACAAAAATGAGTAACTCTTTGCAAGTAGTGATTCACTTTTGCTGTTATTACTTCATTTGTGCTCTGTAGGAAGTGACAACACAAAGGTGCCAGTCAGCTCTTCCGCCCAGTTTCAGCAAAGGCCATGGCACTCTTCAGAGGCAGACCAAACAGTCTTCAATTCTAGTAGTCAAAGCCAACATTTTGTTGAGTGTTAAATTTAGTGAATCTTTGCCCTACCATACACCATCTCAGAAGCAAGAATAAGGACCTTAATAATTCAGCCAAATACCCACTTGCCTAATCTACCCAAATTCTCATTTCAAAGATAGAATTTGGTCCTGAAACACAGATCTGTTACTCAGAACTCATACTCTTTGAGGAAAAGTGTTACCCAAAGAAATAATTTGCCCAGCTCTTAAGCATTTCTTTTGCAGCTGGCATAGACAAGAAACCATTTTCAACAGTGTGCCATGCAATGTGCTAACTGGCAAAATCCAGCTTAGAGAGCTGGGAGCTTCAATCCATTTTGGATCATAAGAAATCAGTATGTTCATTTGTCGTCTCAAATAGCCATGCCTTTGTCTGTGGACAACATGAAATCAATATGCAGAGCAATTTCAAAACATAAAAATCTGATGGGAGTGGAATGTTCAAAATACTTGGAGACAACGCTCAGGTGCCACGTTGATAAGCATAGGACAGATCTTTGGAAAAAGGCAAAAATAAATAACAGGAAACATCAAACAGCCTTTCATCCCTCAGATCATTAACGACGGAAAGCTGTTACCACCTGATTAATATTGGATAGGGTATGGTAATATCAGTCCCATCTCCCAGCACGAAAGACCAAACCCACAAAAAAAGATTTATGTCCCACCTGTGCACCAAAGTCCCACTTAGATCCCGCTTTGGGAGTCTAAGTCCAAAAATTACAGTTTCCAAATCTCTGCTCATCTGTTTTTTACCCTGAAATTAGCTGAGATGCAGAGGTACCCCAGATTTTACATTCATTTTAATTGAGTGTTTTCAGTTCTGCTCTGGGAAAGGCCAGAAGATTCTCGTATGGAGCACTAAGATCCTCATGTGTAAGAGTTGTCAAAACCACCAGATATCTCATCTTTCCCTCTGTCTTCTTAGGGCTTTAAGCCTATCAGTGGGCCCAAACAAATGCCTGCCGAACAAATATAGCAGTTCCCACTGCTTTCTGTCAGAGGGTGGCAGAGCATGATCCTCATCAGTTCAGTGTTTCAGTGACTAAGACTCCCAGCCAAAGTATGGGTGACTAGAGTTTTCTTTCTTGAAAGGAATCAAGTTTAAGTTCCTGTACTCTCCAGAGCATACCTCTTCCAGTGCAGACACAGTCACAACCCCTTCTGTTTACTTTTGTCCAGGCATTGCATGGCATGTATAAAGAGCTATCAAGCCAAAAAGCTAAAGTGAACATGACTCTGTAAGCTAGTAGGAGAACCCATTGTTTTGAAAAAGAAGGGGGGGGGGGGGGGGTGGGGTGGGGCAATTGAGAGCAAGTGCTGCACTGCACCCTAAAGATGTCTTAAATTTCTTTGTCTACATGCCTGCAACCCCCATGCACTCTTCTGCTGAGTCTGGAAGATCCTGTGGGTCCTTTCATGGATCTAGGTCCATATATTCACAATATAAAAAATGCTGAAGCTGCATTGGGAGTCAGAGAACAAGTTGAAAAAATACTGTGCAGGAAGGGTTGCATTTGCTTAATTTACTGATTTTCCTGTCAGGCCAGCACCAGAACAGGGTGTATGTTATTGCCAGTGTACTGATTTTGTGAACGAAAACAGCACGCGACCTGCTGGAACTCAGCCCACAGAGCTATACTCCAACTAGCTTCTGAAGATGACAAATCTCATCTGGTAATGCAAACCTTCAAACTGTATTTACAAAAAAACCCAGTATTGTCTATAAGTATTTATGTTTTGTTTGTTATGGGACTGAACAGAAGCTGGTATGATCACAAAGAACCATTCCTTGCTCCTGAGTTCTTACAACTCCTGACAGAGAAAGCTTTTTGGTCACCTTTTAAATATAGGACTCAAAGTCTGCACATAAATATGGCTATGGCCTCATACAGTACTGGGATAAAAGATTTCTTTTCAAAACTGATAGAAATATCTACTGGACAAATATTAAATATGTTTTCCAGAGCATCTTAGTACTGATTTCCCACTTCAGTTTTATTTGAATGCTAGATGCTCTTTCTTAAATTTGGTGGCTTCAGAAACCACCTTTCTGGAAATGCAACTTATTTAACTTCAAAAGTCTTTACTTCACTGGAGTTTTGTAACATGCATTAATAGACAGCAGCATAATTCTTGTCTATATTTTCAATCTAATGTATTGTCATTTCCTAGGAAGGATATAGATTGATGCATATTTATTTATTTATTGTAAGATATTTATTTTGGTTTACCTAGAAAAAAATCAAGGCTATATTACTGCTACAGGAAATTCCCTTCTTGAGCTCACAGGTTTCTTTCTACCATGGTCTTCCATCAGCTCAGTGTCCTAAACCAGGCAAGGCTAGGAAGAAACTAAAGATTCCGAAATGCGGACTCCAGTGGACCAAACAAAAAATATGTATTACAACGCTAATGATTTCTCATCAGAAACATGACTCTTAAAGTGAAAGAATATGCCTTTTCTCTTTTAGCTTGAGTGTCCCAGCTTTGTTTCACTGATATAGTCATACAGATGAAGACTATTGATTTTTAATGTGATTAGTGTGGAATGATCATCTCTAACTTCCCAAAGGAATAAACTGGCCTCTGGAGATTGCATGAATTTATTCTGGGGCTGGAAAACTAATAGCATTAAAAAAAAAAAAAATCTTCATGCTACACATACATGGTAAAACTTATGTATAGCAACCATTAACACATGGATAAATACCTCTGTATATTTGCCCTTGTTAATGCTCCTTCCCTTACCTGGTATTGCTCATTATTGTTGAATAGTGGGCTGAAGTTGGATGCTAGTTATAACCACTTCTATGCAAGCATACGAAGATCCTCTAGCTGTTGCCTTGTAATGGCAAATGGAAACAATGACTCTTCATTGGTAGATGTTGGCATAATTTTTAAGATTTAGAAGCTGCTCTTTAGGCAGTGCCTGACAAAGCTAGCTATTGCCAATAGTCCTCTTTCTGCCAGGCACTGGCACAGATCTGAATGTCACTTAAATACTGACGTGACAGCTCCTATACTCACAAATCTTGCTGCTGGTGCTATGTGTACCTTAAGTTCTATATGAAAAAGCTTTATTGGTAGAAGACCAGTCAACCAGTATTATGGGCCCCAGTGAGGTTTTTCAGAATCAAAGGAATTAAATCATTCATGTGTGACTTTACTCCTGCTGGAGTTTTCCAGTATTTTATGAATTGTCATACATCTTATCTTTGTCCATTTACCAAGTTCAGGCACAGTGTACCAAACACACTGCTAAGCTATTTTAAGTCAAACTGCCCAAGAAACTTCAAACTGTGCTGGAATCAATTTACCACAATTAATTCCCTCTGCCCCCAAAAGGAAGCTTTTGGTACATGATGAAAACCTAGTTTGAGAGACTATAAAATTTAAGGAGTTTTTTTAGCAAAGCTTGCCTACCACTCTTCTCCAAGTAGTAACTATTTCTTATTCCTTAACAGGCAAATCAAGCATATATCTGACTGATGGAATGAACCTCTAGAGCTCCCAGACTTCACCAGGTGGTATTGGCTGAAACTTAAGTAGAAAAGACTGGATTTAACCCCTAGGCACAACCCTGCTGCCATGGAAGTAGCCGGTTCCATCCAAAACTGAATATTCATATCCAAAAAATAAATGGAAATTTCTTCTCAGCATATGTCAATTCACTCTTTTCTGACTGTCTGGCATAATCTTCATGATATCCAGAAAAAGGTGTTTTATAGCCCTAGCATTCTGGATAACAAAATTCCACAGTAAGTGGAAAATTTACCATACATTTACATTAGCGTAGTCTTCATTCACATAGAATTGCAGACGAGTGCAAACACTTGCTGCTTTTTTCCAATATATACAGCCACATTTTCAAAACACTGAACAAATATTGACTAATGAATTAGTATTGTAATTAAGTCAGGAAAGATACAGAAACAAAAGAAATGCTTTTGTATAACAGTCCTCAAACATCACTCCAAAAGCCTTTGTCATTATCCTGATCTAAAAAGAAGATAACTGGGAACACTTAAACTGAAGTTACTGGTAAGGAAACCAGATTTCCTGTTTCCTCAAGGTTGATAGATTTAGTACCGAAAAAATTAAGGCTTGATTGAAATTTCTGTTCTGCAGCTTTCATAACATCCCTCTCCTGAATGGAATCCTCAGGGTGAAATTTAATGCGCCTAATTTATATGCCCATCTTAGACCTTACTTCATTAAAAATATAAGATCATGAAGCACGGAGAGAGGGGAATGCAGCCAGTGTAAACTCCTACAGTCCTTATACTGCTAACAGAAAGAAGCAAGTCCCCCAGAAGACCTTCAGAGGGACACTTAATCCACCTAACTTATGTGCCTCTGTCTTCCTTTAACAGTCAGGGTTTGCACAGGACGTGCCAATGCATTTAAGTGTTTCCTTATGGAGTCTACAAGAAAGATTAAGCATCTACATTTGGTTCATATCCATTCTAAATAGGTATATTCTGAGGCAATTGCAGAGGTGGACAGTTAGTTGTAAAGGACTACAGTCCAGCCTAGGCTACTGTAGTTTGGTGGATGTGACCTCTCCCTTGCCCTCTCTCACTGCCAGCTAAAGAGATGAGTTTACATTGCAGCCTTTCCTTCACTAGAAGCATTAATAGTGCCTCCTTCCTCTACCCAGAGACCAATTTTTATGTTAATGTCTTTGAGAGTTTCGCCCTCCAGAAAAGTTCAGCTTCAAACAGCCAGTAAGTTCGACAGTTATTAGAGGAAAAGCAGAGACACCTACAGAACAAAAATGGGCCTTAGTAAAGCAAATAGAATCTGATTCACTGAAAGATAGAGTAGTGCCTCAACTTCCTGGTAAAAGGTTTTAGAAAATATATTTTAGTTAAGCAACAGTTACCAAACTCACTAGAGGGCAATAAGAACATTATGTGGTCTCTATTATGAATGAAGTTAGACTACAATACCTACAGTTGCATCCAGCCTTAAAATCTATGACTGTGGAGTCATAGATCAATTCCCTTGACACTCTCAGCTGCTGCACTTGTCCTCTCCTCTCTTCTGTTCCTGTTTTCTAGAATAATGAGTCAAGTTCAAATTCCTGCTTAAAATTGTTTTTATTCTTCTGGGCCAAAAATATCTAAAGAAATTATTAAATTGTGGGCTGGAAATGGTAGCCAACAATTTCATTTCACTGGCACAGTGAATTTTCTATTGTTAGAAAAAGCTCATCTCTGCTAGAGAGATGCTTTCTGTGGGACTACAGAACTACAGAATGAACTTTCTTCAGAGATTAATGACAGTATCACACCTGATTATTTTCTGCTGCAATTGCCAGGTATGTTCCTTTGACAGTAATTTTCAATATAAATTCCTAACAGTATTTTCATTTAAAAAAAACCCAAAAACAACAGAGAAAAAAACATAGGAACAAATGTTCACTGAAGCAAAAACTGCACACTGCACATAGGGAGCTGAAGATGAGAGACAAGGGACAACTGAGATGTTAGTCACTTTGCTTAATACAAGTTGGAAGTCATTCAGAGAGTTTGATGAGGAACTCGGTCTAAGAATATGTACATAGAATGTAATGTAAGATCACGTCTTGTTGGATTTAAAAGTGTCAGAGAGGAATTTTCTTTCATGAACTCAATGAGATACAGAATTACATGACCAAGATTCTCATCAAAGCACCTGAACAATGTTGATCAACCTGTGGCCATTTAAAGAAGCAGAGGAACTACCACATATAAACTATGAGAAAGGCCAAAGGAAGGGAGGCTCAGAAATCCACTGAGGAGGGAGGTAAGCTAGCCCACAAGTTAAGAGTTGGGCAAGGTCACAGATCAATAAAAACAGTGGAACTTGGAGAATGAGTCAGATGGACAGTCACTAGGAGCTCAATTCAGCTGCCCACACATGGGCATCATGAACATCTTTGGATGCATGAGAGTGTTAGTCAAGGCCAACCTTGTTGGCCGTTGATTAAATGGAGATCAAATCTCCATTGATTATAATGGGGGCTTAGCTACATAGTTCTTCTTCAGATAACTACATGAAGACACCTATATTTAGGTGTCTTAATCTCAAGAGAAAAAGGTAATTGTCCCTTTCCTTGGATTTTCCTCTACAAAATAAGAGAGGAGGGAAAAGATGGCACACACGAGCATACCAGTATCCAAATAACTGACAATCTTCCCTGCGCCTTATTCTTGGTACCATAACATTATGCAAATCATCAACTAAAGCTTCTGGAAAGCTAATGATACTGTTTGAAGCTTTTACTTCCAACAGAATCTTGCGCTATATCTGTTCTTGTGCTCTGAGGCTATTACACTCAAAATAATAAAATAACATTTCAGTTATATTCAGAACATTTATCCATATTCTCAAGCACCAGAAAATATAGCAGCTCCCCTTTTAGGTAAAAAAAGAAAATAGGCTTTCTATTGATACAGTCAGAAAGAATGGAAAATGTAATTACTATTACTGAAACTACATAGGTGAACTCTCTTAGTTTCAGTAGACTTTTGCCAGATTACATTAAAAAAAAAAAATTATGGAAAAAATAAGATCTTCATGTTTTACGTGGAGATCCAAAACCTTTGAAAGCCCCTGGTGACCCAAATGAAGGGTTCAGCATCACAACATACTACATGAAATCCCAAAACAATATCCAAAACCCAAACAGTACTTCTCAGAAGGGTTTAATTTGCAGCTCTCTGATGACATCCTCGTCAGTGATGTTAAATCACCTGGCATGCTAAAAAATCACTTTGTTCTTAATGTTTGGCTTGGACTTCTGAAATCCAAATAAAAGACACCTTTGGACTCTGGACTCTGAAGTTGTTAGTCAATCTGCCAATTTCTAGGATCTGAGACAGATACCAAAATTACTTGGAAAGGTATCGCAGTAAAACTCTCAGGTAAGCATAGCCAAAATAATTTTATTTCTTCTCAGTTTGCATAGGCTCACTCTTTACTTTAAACAGAAGTAAGATTACATAAGCTAAAAATATCACAGAATATCTCATGTTATATGTATTCTTGGAATATACTGAAAATATAGTTTTTGTCATATTCTTACACTTTACAGATAATAGATATAGTGTCATGCAGATAGTATAGTATCTTCATAGTATCATATAATGGTATAGTATCATTACAGATAATACATATAGTATCATACATATATCCTCAGGCAGATGAGGATCTGCATTCTGCTATATGTTTTTTGGAAAATCACTGTAAGCAGTTTTAAGGTTATAACTCAAACCAGAACAGTTTCTGGGAACACCAGTACTTCCACCATGCTACACAGAAGTCAGTAATGCAGTGGAAGGATGCCTGCATCTTCCACCGACACCAAATACTCTGGGTTACAGATACAATCAGTTCACATTGTGGAAAAAAATATATTCATGCTTGAAGGTCTTCAAGTATGACTGATCCCTATTTATGTAGAGAATGAGAGATCAGCAGCCAAAGACTCTGTTTCTGCTTCAGTTTCTTCTTATTGCTGTGGGGACCTTATTTCTCAAAGAAACAAACTCCCTTAGAAACTAGACCTCTGGAGGCCAAAGGCTGTAGCACTTACCACAGAAAGAAGGAGTTCTGCTGTATTTTTAATGCTAAATAGTTTGCTGTAAAACAAAGGAACAGTACTGGGAATAGGGACCACATTCCGTTCTGTTTCTTGGAGATGACCGAGACTCTAGAGAGTGAGATGCTAAATAAAGGTTGAACAAGAAGACAATTGTTACCTCGAAACATTACATTGGAGTAAGACCCTACAGGGACATGGAAAACGGAGATTCATGAACAAGAATCTCTGTGACTAAGACTTGCTTTGTTGGTGAAAGTGAAATACATTTGGTAAAATGACAGAAAGTACATATGCATTTCATGTTGACATGTAAATTGGAGATTAAGAGATTTTGAAACGTCCTTTGGAACTGTTGCTGCTGCTGCCTTCTGTCTGTGCCAGCGTAAGTTCCCCTTTTTCACAGCAACGGGCGGAGGTACAGTATTTAAAAAGGGTTGTGTTTCTTATGAACAATTTCATCAACAGAGAGTTTTTTAGTCACTTTCTTAAGCAGGCAAGAGACGGCACTTTTGACAGTGACAAGATTCCATGTGATGGAGATCAGGTAACATCAGCCTCACACATCTGCTATTTTCCTCTGTGTTTGTGGACGGCTTTCTGTTATTCATAGAACTGCTCAAGCATTCAGCATATGCAGTAGAGTTTCAGTGATTTAGAACCATCTGCTTAAGGTTTTATTTTGACAAGCTGTTCTGCTGCTGAAGTTCTCACAGGGTTGTTCAGGCTTTTACCAAATGACTACTAAAAGCCACTAACCACACCTGCAAGCTACCTTTTGTAAATGTTTGTGCTTATTTCTTAAGAAGATTCATGCCAATTAATATGACCATGTGATGGGAAAAAAAACCCAACAGGGTCAAAGTAATATGCTTTATTACTATTACTACAGCTGTTCCTCAGCTGTAATTTGGTTTAATGAGTGTTTTTACCTTAATTCATTTTTCAAATAGTTTATGTAATAGCCTTTTCTCTTGTATCACACCATATCCTTTAGTATTTTATTTAATGTGACTTACTAGTTTCATTCCATTTTGAATAAAATTGCTTTTAGCCCTGTTAAAGTTTTTAATTGCCAGGTTTTCAACCTGTTTCCAGGCATTTATCTACTTGTGTAGCTAGTATACATATACTGATTTATTTCAAAGGCTCTCTGTGCTGATTTACACTGAAATTGTACTGATGTGGCTAGCCAAACAATACCCAGGAAGAGCTCATTGAGCCACTCAGGTCAGATTGTATCATTTATGGGAGTCTCCTTCAGGGAGTGCTAGGGTCATTTTCAGGCAGAAGTACCCATCTGTGAAGTCATCTCTTCACCAACCCTCTTCAGCCACTCAAACCCCATTTTCTTTCAAATATCATGCATCTTAGGATGCTTTTGGTACTGATAACATTCCTCCGTTCTCCGCTGAAGGAACAGGTTATTTTCCTTGTCATACCAAACCTAGGTACTCTTCAGCCTGCTGGAGGAGATCTGCCACATCATTTCAGACACTCTTGCCCAGTACAAGGGAGCAAAATATTGCCATTTCAAAATGCCATGACAGGATTAAATTCTGGCAAGATACCCCTTCTTTTTCTTTGCCAGTGCTTCTCATTTGACAAATAAATTCATAGTCTTTATGTGCAGACCATTATGATCACTTGGTCTATAATGTATATAATTTTCTCAGATGCTGAATCAAACCATGTTTTCCAGAAAGATATCTAATCTCATTTTACAGACTCAGAGCCAGAGTGTGTCTATTGCCTTTCCTGATAAATTGTTAATTACATTTACTGTCTCTGTTTCAGGGTTGAATGTGCACATCTTGTTATGCTTTTGTCTGTAAGACTGAAATTTTTCCTTTTTTCCCATGATCAGATTTCATTTCAAAGTAGAAGTAAGTATCTCTATACGGGAATCAAATCACCTTTTAACCTCCACTTTGATTAGCTGAATAAATTGAGTCCCTAAAGGCTCTGTTTATAAAGGTTGTTTTTCAGCTACCACATGTTGCTTTTTCTAACGTCTTCTTTAAATGCACTCAACAGGGATGGTCACAGTAGTATAGTAATAATCTGACTAGCTGTGTCTGCAGTGGCATATTCATACTCTACAGTCTCCTTTTTGTGCATCCAGAAGTTAGATTAGCATATTAAGACACCCATATACTGTGTCTCCAGTGTACCTTCTGAATGACTGTTTTCCAAAATAGCGTTCCCATCCTTTACCTAGAACATTCATTTCTTGTCCCCAGATGAATTACCTTATCTTCAGCAGTTTGCAAACATGCTTGGTTGGAGAGGAACCATTTAACTGAACAATCCAGATCACTCTGTAATGGTAACCTCTCCTGTTATTTACTGTCCTGTTCATCATTGTGTCACCTGCAAACTCAGACAGACAAGATTTTATATTGTTGTCTATATTCTTGATAAAATTATTGAATAGCACTCGGCAAAGTACCAGTTCCTTGGGATATGTCCCCACAAATTGATGAATTTCCATTAACAACTACACTTTGGGATCTCAGCCTATCTTAGTCTTTCTTATTTTCATACAATACAGATTTTTAATCAAGCATCAAGTAGAACTATGTCAAATATTCTGACAAAATTCAGATATACAGTTCTGTCTTGCTATTATGTTCCTTGTCAGTGGCTTGAACAAGAAGAAGGTGGTAAACATGTACATGCAATACACTTTCATGCAATACATTTTCTTTTTTTTTTAATGACATTTTTGGTTGTGTCCCATCACATGCTGACTAAAAAGGTAGCATAATGCAGTATCAACAATTCTGAGGTCATTTGGATTACAGCTGACTAGCAGATCTCAAGAGGTAACAAGGAAAGTGGAATCCTTGCTGAATGAGCATGTTTCTAGTGGGGTTCTGGGTCGACCAGAAATAATGTTGAAATCATTTAATATTCATCTAAATGAGCTAGAATTAGATATTAAAAAAGCCCAAAAAACAGCTCGTAAGATCTGTGGGTGATTCAAAGACCTGAAGAATGAATGATGATAATTAAGCAAGACCAGTTACAGAGTGTAATCTAGATAGTACGGTGAAGCGGTCCATTCAAACAAGTTGATTTGAATGCTATCAAATCAAAATATAGCAATGTGCAACATAGGGGAACTTGCTGATTGGAAGAATAAAGAAGCCTTTGGGTACATTAAAAGGGGGACAGTAAGCAGCAAAAGTAACAAAGTAGATGCTATGTCAATTAGGAGACTGATATTGGTTGTGTCTACATTTTTAAAAGATTGCATAAAGCTTTAAAAACTTCATGAAGTACATGAAAATGAGATACAGTAAGATAGTGTGACTTGTGTCATGTAGTATATTAATCTATTATATATAACTTCAGTAAAACTGAACAAAGTAGGTTGAAAAACTGCTATTTTGTAACACTTATATTCCAAAAAGCTTACAGCCTTTTACAGTCTTGACTTTTCTCCATTGTTCTGTCTGTCTTCCCATCTTCAGATAGCTCAGAATCAAGCATGGGCTACTAGAAGATAAAGAAGGACCAACGAAGGTTCTAAAGTTGACACTTAGCTCTTATATGGTCCCTGCATGCCAACTCTAATGTTACTAAATATTTTCCCTGCATTTAAATGTTTAAAACAAGTGTCTTTATGTTGCTGCAACTGGGATCACTGATCTATTTCTAATTCATTGAGAGATCCTACTCAGTTATACAGGAAGTCACTTGCAACACTGCTATAATCAATTAATCTCCTGAATTGAGATTGATTGCTACTGGAAATGAAATCTCCTACAACAGATTTTCTGTATGCAGGTGATCTCATAGACCAACACATTAAGTGGAACTAAATTCTTTTGCATCTCATGGTAAATGTGAGAAGTGTATAGATAATTTTACATTTCCTTTTTGGTCTACTCATTGCACTCTCACAGATTAAATAAACGTATGTGTAGGCTCTAAAGCTCTAATTTCTTTTCCATTCCATATGCTTGTGCTTATTAAAGTAATAATTCTGTTTTGAAAGTGCTTTTGACAATCTCCTTTTTATAATTTTCAACCAGGTCTTTTTAACAAAGACAGACTATAGCCATATAAAAGTCTGATCCCCTGTTAATTTAGTTTACCATATGGTTGCATCCAATTGACCAGGTACTACCTCCTCAAATCTAATTAACTGGTTGTGCCTTTTAATATGACTGTGCCTTTGTATTTTTCTTCAGAAATTGTTCTACCTGTCTCTAAATAATTACCTCAAAAAATATTTTCTTTAAAAGCCAGCCAGAAAAACATTAACTTGATAATGCTTGCTAAGTGTCTCAAGATATTCTCTCACCATTCAACTCCAATAACTCACAAGTTTGGGCTTTCTATTATTATCATTACCCAAATTTCATCAGGATTTCATTTTATAACCAGTATAAAAACAAGCATGGAATTAAAAAAAAAAAAATTATCTGTTTCCTACTGCATGGTATCCTTATTACTTAAAGCAAAAAGGGGGAAAAAAAAAGAAATCTCCCCTTAAGGTATGGAGGTCAGTTTTGCCAGTTCAGCGATTGTTATGTTAATTCCTTTCACTTAAATTGCTACCTAATGGCTTGTTGGTAGCTGCAGCTAGTGTTGTACAATTCATTTCATTCTGAGATGTGTTGTTACCAGCTCAGAAGGATAATGGCTGACTGCTAAAGGAGAGAAAATACCCAGGGCTGAATTCATCCCACCTAATTTGTTTACAACAGCATTTGTCTAAGAGTTTTTAATCTGCATAATCATGTGCTTGGGTTAAAAAAAAACCACAAAAAATCCCCACAACACTTCCAGGGCATGATTCATCTTACCCTAGCAATAATATGACAAGTTGCTGATGATCCAGATTTAGTTAGTGTTTATAAAAATGAAAGCTGACCATGAACACCCAAGGAAGAACTTCATAAGGATAAATTTCCTCTCATCAGGCATAAATATCCACAGTGCAAACGTGTCTGAGTCAGTCCACTTCGCAGTCAGTGGACAGAAATAAGCACCACAAGGACATAAGCCCTTTTCTCCTGAGGTAGGTAGGTAAAATTAGTCAGGTGAATTTCTGCAGATGGCTAAAATAAAGATGAGACAAATCCTACTCCACCCACTCTATAGCCATATAGACCTATCTTTGAAAAGCTGCAGCTGTGTCTATAGCATCTGTAGAATTTTCTGCTGTAAATTTGTAGAGCTTTATCATAATGAAAAATAAACAAAATCAGCATTCAGACTTCACTTCCATGCTGGAATTCAGTCTGTCTCTATGCAATTATTCATGTAAGCAGAGACCATTGTAATTGCCACCTTCTAAATAAAAAGTATATAAGGACACGTGCAGTCTTCATGCTTCTTATCATTCAAAAAAAGGAAAAAAATAATATATTCCAGGTTAGAATATCTCTTCAGTAGCTGCATTGGAAGGAGGATTTTGCTTGTTACTTGACATTATTTCTTCAGGTGATGGAACAGTTTAGTGTACTATTTGCTACTCCCAAAACACCAGGTTGAAATCAGGCATTCATTCTTAAACTGTTTCTACATTGCTTTGTGCTTTTTTTGACTTCATCTCTGCAAAAACCTATTTCAGCTCACACTCACCATCTAATTCTTACTTATATATAGCTACTTTAGTGCCTGATTCATTCTCATACTTCCTTGTTTAGTTGCTAACTGGCTTTTCAGCAGAACTAAGGACAAGACTTAGTCCAATGCTTACTACATTTCTCTTCTACCAAATAAAAACGATTAGGTTATACATTAAGGAGGGTTTGGATTTCCCCCCCTACATGTATTTAATGAATCTGCTACAAGCACCATGGACTTTATGCTGCTGATTTGCTTTCCCAGCATCTAAATGGCATGACTTTAGTAACTGGAATGGTACTCAAATGGTGAAGAAAAAGAAAAAGACAAAAAGAAAAAAAAAAGAGTGAAATTCCTATCCTTCTGAATGACTAGTTATAGTTTCAAACCCCTATGTTGTCTTGAAACAGCATGACAACTCTGAAGGAGTATATTAAGCTCTATAGTCTAGACTCTGATACATGAATGCAGCTTCCTCTAATATCAAAGTGAGCTATGAAACTGAGTCAGAACAAGGTCTTTTTTTAAATCTGATCTTTTTTTATTATTCTGGTAGATCAGAGAATTCTAACATCCTTCAGCTCCAACGTCTACTGTACATATTTTATAATGAAATAACAAATCCAGTTTGTTGACAGATAAATCGATACTAGATATTTATACTGGGAAAAGACTGTGTAACCCTTCTAGGACTAAAGTGTTCCTGCTGGTAAGGAAAAAAAAAGAAAAAAAAAAAAGATTAAGAGGCAGCTAAAACTAGCAAGAGCTAAGAAAAGAACTAATCAGCTTTCAGCTTGGCATTTCAACACTCAGTGCCAATATGCAAAATCTACAATTCTGAAACAAATCGAAAAAAATGCATCTTGCTTAAATTGCAGTTCAGTTTGTCTAGGGTAATAGAGTGAAGGTTTCCAGCTAAATATATCTTTTTATGGAAAACAACAGCAATAAAAATTCATGTGTTAAAATGTACAACAATAAATAGTTTGGATTTCAACAGTGCTTTCTATATCAAAACACACAGAACATTGAACAAATATTCTTTGTGACCAATTTCTGGGCAAGCTTTACTCAGCCTCAAGATCCACATTGTCATGCAAGGACTGAACAACTGTCCGAGCTAGGGCTGCCCCACTGCCCCCCCTGGCTGCCCTGCTCCTGGCACCCAGGGAGCTGCTGGCTCCCGCTGCGCCCTGCCGTCTTGTTCGTTAGGCCTAAATCTCCTTCTTCTGCTGAAACCTGCTGAAAGGGATCCTTACGCTGTTCTTGCACTTGCACCCTGAAGCTTCCCCTTCCCTCTGACCTTGTCTGGCCCCTTTGCTCTTACTTCATTGCTGTCTTAGCAATCCACAACCACTGATGGTTCCATTTCCAAAACGGAGTTAAATGCCTGGCACTTAAACTTTAAGTGCTAATTGCTTAGTAATGAAACCTTTAATCATCAGGTGATTAAAATTTTAATCACTAAAAGGCCTGTGGAAATCCAGTACATAATGCTGAAGATTAATTTCTAAGTTTTTCTAATGTGTGCTTGCAGTGCAAATTGCCTTATGTTGTAGAGATGAACAGTGCAGTATGTGAAATGTGAAGTTCTCCAATAACTCCTGTGCCAAGAAAAAGATTGCAAAGAATTGAAAGACACAGCTGTAAATGTAAAATATTTTTAATGTTAGATTAATTATTTTAAGAAGGGGATTTTTTTTTTAATCTTCTGGTTTCCAAGTCACTAGGAAAAAATATATTCTTGCATTAACCTCCTAGCAACTAGACACAGATTCATGAAATCTGCTTTTCCAGTAAAGGAGAGCTGAAAATTGAGCTTTAAAAGATATCTAGAGGGAACTGTAACTATTTTGCCATATTAAATATGAAATAGTACCTATTGTGCACACAAATCAAATCTTTTAATCATAAAATTTTGCAATGAAGTTTAGCACATGGATTCCAAATTAACATGCTAGAAGTAATGACACTACTAGTTCAATGAGCCATGAGCAAAGAAGGATTTACCAGACAGAACGAGCCATCTGCTACAACCTACTGCATCCACTTGCAGAAAAAAGTCTATATTTGAAAAGTTCCCTAAACTCAGAGAGGTCTGTATGCACCAGTTCTTGGTGTTTCATAACCACCCATTAGCTGGTGTAGAGGAGTGGGAAATCCTTTGCCAGTCACAGAGACTGACGGAATGGATTTACAAAGCTGTGTTTAGGAATAAGACAGGTATCTCTGAGGCCTTTCAACATTCTCCCACAAAGGTATGTTTTATGATGCATTAATCTTTTGGGGTTATATTATACTAGTAGAAACAAAATACGAAACATGCATCAGAATGGCAGCATCTGACATTGGGCAACCACAGCTGGTACAAGGCAGAGAAGCAGCTAGTCTGCATTTCTAAACTTCTCCAAATAGGCCTTCCTGAAATTGAATTCCTTGCATTCCCTTATTCCATGGTTTCATTGCTTTTCACTCATAGACTGCTGTTTCTCATGTTTACGCTTTGCATTTCTAGCAATACAAGAGCTTCATGTACTCTTTGTTGCCATGCCATAGCTTCCTGGGATCACAAGCATACCAGACAATTCAGCTGCTAGTCCTATTGAGCATAATACAATTCCAGGTGAATATAAAGGCATGTAAGGGAGATATTGGCTTTGCAGGCTCACAAACATTTTTAATGTATCAGCATACTGCTCCATTATTTCTGTATTGTTTAAAGCATTTTCAGTCTTTCAGATGAAGACCATGATGATAATTCTTTACCTCTGTGGTACTACAAAAGTATCAGGAAATAGCAAGGAAGTCATGAAGCTGAAAAGAATGGTTTGCTATGGTCAACGGGCAGCTTTGTAGAGATAAATATTCAAGACCTACAAAGCACAGCCTCACACATCTCAAAAATAACCATATGGATTCACCTTAAACTAAATCTGGAAAGCAACTAAAAATACATACTTTTCATGGGTAAGACACAGAATAGTTTTAAAATCAAAAGAATGAACTAGTGAAATGACTTACACGTGAATTTATGCTACAGTTCAGTGTATTCCTAGCCCACAAAATGAATTCTGCAACATTATGCTTTAAATGGGAAGGGGAAAAACTCTCAAATACAAGCAAGCAACATTTTTTCATTTGTAATTGTCTTGTATTCAAGGTAATATATGTACTGCTGCCTAATTTACAACTGTTTTTATATTTGCCTACACATTATCTTCATATTATTATTGGTTTATCAGTGATTGGAGACATCTGAATGAAAGACATTATATAAACTAAATTCCATTCTATTCTGGTCCATTTGTAAAGGTCAACTCAGCAATGAATCAATGCAGTACTAGAAGAGGGCAGTTCTCCTGAGACTGGAGATATCAAAAGGACTGACAAACTGTGGTGTTTTGCAAAATCAATTCACTAAAAGAGACATGTTATGCCAAATCCAGGCCTCCTACGCTAAGCTGGTCGTATTGCATTGATATCAAGGGAGTTGAACCTGCTTACATCAGGTTTGAATTAGACACAACACAACAGTTGTCTGGGATACAAATTCCCCCAAATAAATGGAGGGATCAGTCTGGCCACATTGCTTAGCATTTCAGGTTACTTGCATAGTTGTTTGTGTCACGATTGCTGAGAGTCATAGGCTGCAATATAATAGGACCTCACTTTTTGTGGGTCTGGTCATAGAATTTTCACCTCCAGGACCTCTTTTGTTTTCTTTTATAGAAATCCCTGGAGTCAAGTCCTTTGAAAAATAGGCCAGCATTTTAAATCATCGTCTCACTTATGATCTGTTTGCTTTTGCTAGATGAGGTACAAAGCAATAGGCTGACAAATCAAGACAAATATCTCCTTCGCTGAGAAACACCATTTAAAAAGATACCATTACATGACCATTCGATAAAACAATATGTGTTGAGGGTTAAGGGCTTGTTGAGTTACGGCATTTGGCATTTAGTTCCTTGAAGCACTAGTCATGAAAAGTGTATCTGGTACTGGAGGCTGAAGCCTCTATAAATAGCTTTATTTCTGCTTTTTCTTTATTAAATTTCTTCAGCTTGCTTGTGAGGCCAAATTCTATACTTTTTACCTATGCAGCTAACACTTTGATTCCTCTTTTTCATTTTGTTATAAAATTTCTTATATAGTTTTTCTGCATTCTGATGTCTCAGTATGTATGCAATAAAGGGGCAAAGGACTTACTATCTCTGAAACATTTAAAAATACTACACACAGACATCTCTATTATTAGAATAACTCCCTTCATCCTCTAGAACCACCTTTCTAAAGAGTTTTTTACTGCATTTTGTATTACAATCTATTTTTATAATGGTCTAGCTGGCTTTGCTTATATTAAGGATTGGAGTTGTGTTTGATATGTCTGGCTCTTTTAGTTTCAGACTTTTGTTTTGCATCCCAAATATTCTTTCTGTTTTGCACCTGCTTTAGCATGCCCTTGATTGTCCCTACCGCTCTTGTTTGGTGCGTTGACCTAAATTCTGCTTAAGCCCTGCCCTGTTTGAGAAAACTGAGTTGTTTGCAGATTCTTTTTTCTTATCATATGGCTGTCATAGATTTATCTAGAAGCATGTGTATATTGGTGTTTGTGAAATAATTTCATTTGTTCATGAAATTTGAATTTAAATGTAACAATCTGTCTTTTTTGCTGAAATCACAGCATTCTTTTCTCCTTCATCCTTTTCATCTCCCTTGCTCTTCACATTGCTTTAGATTGTCCCTCCTGAAGCTCTTGTTTATTAGTGCCAGCTATGTTATCTTGATTTTAATCACACTGCACTTACCTAGTAGTTCCTCATTTCTGATTGAACCAGCGGTTCCCGTCAGTGATTTAATTCCTTTCTCTGGATGCATACTTCCTTCTGCTTATAGGCATTGACAAAATGCTGGGCAATCAGACCTTTTACCAGCCAGCCTTCAAACTGCAAATACCTAATTTAACTTTAATGGTTGAAATGTGTGCGTACAGGGTGACTGAAATGACACTGTTTTTCCAATCTATCACTACCTTAGTTACTCAGCAAGGCTCTTAGAGCACTACCATACTTTCACCTGAGGGAAAGCCAGGTCAATACTCAGGTTTACAAGATGTGCAACCTGAGAATATTAAGTACATTTAGTATTTTGTAATTTTCCAGAGAAAAATTAGTGTTGAATAGAAATGGCTTATTATACTGCAGGTACAAATGAACACCAGTAAGAATTAGGGGTTCAGACAGAACCGACATTGTAAAAAAATCTAATTCTTATTTCTTGATCATTCCTCAGAAATATGAGTTAAAAAATAAAAAAACCCAGAAAATGTCTTTGATTACCAACATGAATTTAGTTGCAGCTACTTATAATGAACAAAGAACAAATGGTTGTGCAAATCGCTTTCCATTTCAGTCCCAGCTAAATACATGTGCTTAAATAATTGAAAGGATCTGTTGCTTTTGTGCATGATACTACTACCATTCTAGTGTCATCTGAAGTGACATAGACCAGAACCAATTGGATAGACATAAAAAGTTGGTGAAAATCCTGCCCTTATTCTGGAAAAAAAGGCAAGAATCTTCTTATTTGAAATGTTTCCTTATTTCTTTGAGCAAGTTATTCTGTTTCACAGTAGTCAGTTTCTGCAACGACCATCATAAAATGTAAATGCAAATAGATATCACGGTTATATGCTATCATAAGTATAGGAAATAATATAGGAAATTTGAAATATCACAACTGTTACTGTATAGCTTTTTACATGAAATATTGTATGCAGCAAAGTTTACTTTCTTTTTCAAATTTACCATGCATTTCTGGCTATTATGCATCTGTCGATGAACGTAATGATTCTGGATTAGGAAACTGAACATATTAAGAAGCAAAATACAAAACTCCATGCCCTTAAAACGAAACAAGCTTTCGCATAAAGGGAAGAGTTTCCTGTTTCTGAGGGAAGGGGAAGAGCTAGCACATTCACCTCTAAGCTTAACGGTAATTTGAAAGGCAGAAAAGGAAACTAATTTCTGTAGTGAAATATATGCTATATAGAAGCCATTCAGAAGCAGGGGCAAAGCAATCTGATGGTGATCTGCAGATGTGGTGGGAGCTTTTGGCCCTCTGAGCATACTGCCAGCTGCTTATGCAAATTATCAGGCATTTTTCTCATACCTTATCCTCCCTTATGATCTGTCTGTACCAACTAAAACCATATTCTCCAGGTATCCTGACACACAGCACTCTGTGAAACACACATATGTTTCTATCATCAGAGTTAACAGGGAAATTTTAATGCATATGTATCAACTGTCCACTGCTAATTCAGATGCAAGTGAGAATGAAAACAAAATTAATTAGACTTGGAGGAAGACTTTGTTTTGATCTCAGTCCAATATGAATCAGAAATAATTCAGCTGAAGCCAGCAAAGTCAGCCTTGTACTGACTCAGTGTGAGATCAGGCCCAGGTCTGTGGTGTCTGAGATAAAAGTCTTTACTTTTGTCTAGCTCAGTTTACCGAAGCACTCAATGTGCTTCATTTCCTTGCCCAGAGAATAGGGATTTCATTACTTGAAAGTGGCAACTGCAAAGATTTTAATAGCTATCACTGGATATTTGTAGAAACACACATTTGTCTCCTTTACCTTATCTTAGCTACTGATTAATGCATATCATGTTATATAATGCTGTCACCAAAGGGAGCTCCAAATGGAGTTTTCCTGTACCAGTATCTCTGCTGAAGTCAGTGCAATTACACTTGCAGAAAATGCAGCCTTTTTTTCTTTATTTGTGTAATTGTGTCTTTTTTTTTTTCTGTACTGGGACAAATAGCCTACTTATTCAATACCAAGTAGCGAACCACCTGCGTAACTATCTTGATTAGGAGACTTTAATTTGGCTTTCTATCCACAGATAGATATGTGAACTGAAGTGCACAAAAGTGCATAACACATGACACTAGATCGTACGAGATTTGGTGTCTCATATTTCCTCTCTTGAGCATAGCTACAGGACATCGTAGGTGTAACATAATACAATTCCATTAGCTCTCATTTACCAGTTTGCAATCCCTGTAAGGTTTGAATTTGTATTTAGTCAGAGGCAGAATTTGGTCATATGTTTTTAGCATGTGTCAAGGTTTTGCTGCTCGGTTACCACCAGGTGGTAGCATTTTAAAACCTTGTTTTTATTTTAGAACAGCTACCCTGTATTATTTGGCAATTTTTCCGTGGTTTCTTGCAAAGGTTAGTGTTAAGGAGGTTGGCATGGTAACCTACTTAGAGTGGATCAATTTGTCATGTGGAGAGTTCAAGAATGAATTAAGATAGAGACATGGAAAGGCTTCCATCCAAGGAGAGACTGAAAAGACTGGGATGGTAGGGTATCCCAGTTTACATTCTCATAATACAAGAAAAAGAGATTTCAGTACCAGGAAAATGCAACAAAAGAAACTCAGGTAAAAAGAAAAGTTTGTCTTGCTTTTAATGTGATATTAATCGACAGAAGTGATTTTATTAAACTCAGTAAAAGTAGAATCAATTTTTAACATTACTGAGAATATCTACCCAGTATATAAAACACATTGTAATAGAGATCTACTTTGATTTTTCAAGGAATAAGTTTAACCATTAAAAGCCTTCATAAGTGATGTTACAAAATTCCTTGCACCTGCCATTTAAATGTTTTTGTACATTGACTGAGAGAAGATAGGGGATTTGATGGATCTCTTACAGAATTTCTTTATGTCCACTGGAAGGGTTTTGCATAGGTGGCTGATGAGAAGAGATAGAAAGTTATTTTCAACACTACACTGCTGACTGTTCTGCTTATGTTTTAGGTTTTGTTTGCTGTTTTTTCCTCCCGCCTACACTATGATCCCAGAGAATAATAAAGCCTTAGTAATGAAAGAATAATGAGCCAGAACTGTAACTAGAAATTTAGGTACTTGGAACACCTTTCCCATTTTCCAGTCAGCTCTTCCTTGCTTTACTCTGAATGCTTTTTAGCAGTTCTGGCAATCCAGACCCTTTTTTGCTGCTGCTTAGGTACACTTTCCTTCTGGTTTGTGCTCTTCTTCTTAACATATTCCCTTCTCAAACTACGAAAGTCATCCACTGGATGCTTCTCCAGATGCCACTTCTTCAATAGTTTATCTTGTTAAACCAGTGTTGAACCTCTGCTTTGTGACATTAGAAATAATTTATAATGGATAAATGCAGGATATTTGAGCTTAAAATGTGACTGCTAAAGTTTAGAGGGGAGACCAGATAATAAGTGATGGATGATGCGTGTTCAATAACAGTTACAGTCCCCAGCCTACAGCAATAGGACACATTCAATAGGCAGGATCAGAGCTCAGTTTCTGGGACTGTCACGGACTCAGACCAAAGAAGAAATACCAACCGTATTATGCTGATATGTGTTGTTATCTTTTCATTTTGTATTTCTCTTCTTGCTTCCAGTTTGGGAACAAGAAACTCTGTATCAGTCTACCTTACTTAGCACTTAGCTTGTGTATAAGTTTTCAGTGCCTACTGAAGCAATCTGTCTTACGTAAGTGTATCAGTTCAATAATATTTCCAAGACTAGCACCTTTCAAAGTCTTCCAAAGGGATTACGGTGCAGCCATGCTGAGACAGAAGCCATTTAGATAATAAAGGATCAAATGCAGGCCTCAAGTAAGGAATTAAAATTCTGAGAGTAATAGAAAATCAAAATACATAATTCACACAGTATGTGCGTAGAATATGCAGTAGGCAGTAGCTGTGCAGAGATAACTACAGACTCGACAGCCTTGGAGAGTAGAAGACTGTTGTGACTTGCTGGAACATTTCAGATGAGTGCCTTGCAACTTGGGCAATGATTATTTTTAGTGGTAGACACAGTGGTTTTGTTATCTGAGAGGATTTATTCAAACACAAATAAATGAATCTAACTACATTTAGCTAAATCTAGGTTAAATCTATTGAACATTGCTTCTTTTGGCAATGAAAATATATAGGAGGGAAACTGCCCATGTCCTTTGACTATTGTTTTGCATTCTTTTCTTTCTGTTAGGATAATTTCCTCCAGTTTTGAAGACTGCAGACACTGCCTCTAGAGAAGCTTCCTCCTAAATTTGAACTCTTACATAAGCCAGCAGGTATTTTGCTTCCATACCAGAATTTTTCCGTCTTAAAAATAAAATAAGGATTTTATGTGTATTCATGTACTGCAAAGTGTTCCATTTTCCTTTCTCTTCCTATCAAGGAAATTAATTTCAGTGTTAGAGAATTTAAAATTCATTTTATGCATTAATTAGAAAAGAGTGTAGCTCTTACTTTGCATTAGGATAAAATGGGTTTAGCCCTCTTTTACTTTTTTTTTAAGTTAGGAAGCTGTATCTTTTAGCTAGTGAGGCAGAAGGTCCTGCCTCCTATGTTGCGGCTCCTGGCTCGATGGGAATGCAAAAATATTATTTTTGAATTGTATTCTCTTTGCAAACTTGTGGAATCCTTAGCCTTTCCTCTAACAACTCAAAAATTGGAGTTTGAAGTGCATTCAACATGTGCATATACATTAAGCCTAATTAAAACTAACTTTCTAACAGCAGCAAAAACACTGTAAACTCAACCTTGTCTTTAATTTGTATATATTTTCTTGAAATTTCTATTTTAAGCAAGAGAAAAAGGTCCCTTGCACCTTTACTGTAGTGGCTTGGCATCTAACATCACCTTTATCTATTACTGGACTTTCATGTGAATTTTTCATTGGATATTGAACGATCTTGATGGATGTGGGAAAACACTAATTGCTAACCTATATTTATCATACATATTGAGTGGGCTTATGAGATTTCAGCTGTGAGTTTAAGACAGAAGACCGGTCCCATTATGTAGCAGATTGTATTTTAAAAATAATTTAGAACTAAAATTAAGATTCAGCCAAAAAAGTGCTGATCATTCATGTTTGTATTCTGGTAAAGATGTGTTATTTTTTTTTCTCTAGGGGTAAATACAGATCTTTTATTATGTAAAATAGCCATCAAAGTAATACTGAAATTTTCTTTTCTTTTTAAACACGTATTAGAGGTAGGTGGCCCTGGCAATTTGTCATACTGATGCTATAAAAAGGATTTCTCCTTACTGATAGTCTCTTTGAGAAATTATTCAGAGAGGTTTTGTTCATGTTTTCATGGTTTTTAACTTGCTTCTTGAAAACTAATTAATCAAGTATAATCATCTGGTTGTGTGAAATATTTATAAACTGTAATTTCCATTGCTGGAAATGTTCTTCAGCATCTCAGTATTGTCTCTTAATGACAAGAAAAAGGAGAGAGGGAGAGAGACATATGTATGGGGATCATTTATCCCTCTCCTCAAACCAATGAAATTTTGAATATTATATTTCTACAGAGAATACTTTTGAGATGTTGATATTTGACGTTTATACCACATTTGGCCTAATTCTGTTGCTTATGCTTCTTTTTTTTTTTTCCCCCTGAAAGATTGGCAAGCATAATTCACAAGACTGCAAACTCCACAGGAAATATTGACTCCAGGAAGATTTTAGTTGAACTTGACAATAAAAGAAAGCTCTAATTCTTGCTGGCTAATATCGGTTCTCAATATTGTGTTGATGGCATTCAAAATCATTATAAAGCTACAGTCTGGAGGTTCCCACTCAGTTTCTTACGGTGTCTGCCTGCCTCTTGAGAATAACTGGAGTAACTCTGGGATTAAGATAGGACAATTTTACCCTGGGAAGCTATTTAAGAAAACAGCTTAACTTTTGTGGAAGTACCAAAACATTTGTTGGAGGTAAAAGGCCTTGTTTTGACACCACTCTGTTAGTGTGAATGAATTTTAGATAAGCAGAGAGACAACACTGCTGTGAACAGTAAACAATCTTGCTTTCATTGGTGCAGACTAATAGAGGCTGGTCTGTAACGAGCAAATCAGAAAAACAAACATGAAAATGGCAAAATAGAGTGAACCACTGTTCAGAAGTGCATTGTTTTCAAATGCATGACCTCACAGGCAAAATGGTGATACCTGAGTCACAATACAGAGCATATCCATCCAGGAGTGATCAACTGTGGGGCGGAGGGCGGTTTTTCAGTGATGTTTGCTCATTTGCATTTACTAGATGGTCTGATTTATCAGCTGACAAATGTCAAAATGTGTGTAAGAAGTGTACTGAAGCAAATTATGTTGCCTAAGAAACCTAAGTGAAGGAGAATTTGCAGAGTTAAGAGGACAATTCTGTTAAGGTTAAATAAAAGCAAAATTGAAATGCCTTGGTTATTCTGAGGAAAAAACAAGGAATAGTTGATAGAGATGTAAGTGTAATTTTAGGATTATTTTTTACTCACCTATAAAGAAGCAGTTTTGTTATCACCAAATGAAAAAGCCTATGTATTAATAAGCAGTAAAAGAAAATAATCAAGCAATGTATTAATTAATTTCCTTTAGTTTCCCAGGCTCAGCTCCACACATCAGTTACACTGACTTATTAAGTGACTTTTTGGCCCTTACTGGAATATTTAATAAATCAGACAAAGCAAAAACTCAACATTTCAGTGACAATTAATTATTTTTTTAAGTATCAGTGGATTTGCTCTTTCTAGTGCAGCATATTTCATTTAGTGTCAATATCTGTCACTTTTGTATTCACTTTCAATCATCACTGTATACATGCTCCACTAACCATGTGATCAAATGCAAACATCTATGCAAGACAACCATGAGTTCCTTAACTGTGGATTGCTTGTGGTAACAGCCGAATTTCCAAACACAAGTAAGCCTAAACAATGCATTTTGTATAGAAAATTAGGCAGGCAGTTATTGAAGTTATTGTTACCATGTGTTCCTCAGAGTCAAGGACATTAGTGTCACACTAACGGGTGTGGGTGAGTCAGTGGTAAGGGTACAAATGACTGTACCGGCATAATTAGAACCTTTTCTCAAAAATCTGCAGTGTCAGTCAACAGATGAGCAGTTAGTGACAGAGTCAGCCTACTGTGTAAAACTGCTGCCTGATAAAAAAAAAAATACAAAATATTCTGGTACTAGCATTTATTCTCTATGAATGCCTTAAGGCTTTGTTACAAGACTGGAAATAAAACTCCCTGAAATCACTGGAAAGATTCCTATTGGCTTTAGTGGGCATTTGATCAGGCTTTTTATGAAATAATTGGTTTCATGCTTTTTTGGCAAGCCTTCTTTACAAATATAGCTTGATAAACCTCTCATATTAGTTAATTACCTTTATCTATGAGATGGATGTCTCCATTAATTTCAATCAGTAGATGACACAAAAGTTCCCAAGTAATGTTGCTATAGTTTCATGTGTCTTTTCTCTGGAAACTCTTTGCCTATCCAAATAAAACTCTCTTAATGTCACGTTTGTTTTACTGTCATATTTTCAATTCTATCTGAAAGTCTAATTTTTCTTGTTATCTAGTCATTTTGTTAATATTGCTTTGCAGAGGTGTAGTAATTTGTCCTACTAGTTAAAGCAAAACTCAGATAATTTCTTTCATTCTACTGTGCATTAAGACCTCAATTCAAGACATCATATTAGCATATATTCTTGGTTTATAAAAATTCAACATATGCCATTTCAAAACAATTACATGAAGTAGTCTTGATTTTCATCAGGGAGAAGAGAATGAAGTTGCCTTAAAGTAAATAAAGCTACACTGATAGATACAAAATATACCAAGATATACACAGTATATCAAGATCTATTTGCAGTTAGAGCTTTACATTTGGGAAAAAAAGCCCCACAAAGCAAAACATGGGAAAAAATGGTTTCTTCTACTTGTGTATGTCTAAGATAGATAAAACTTTTTTTTCTGTCTTAGAGTTTTAAAAATTGATCAGTTTCTGAATCTTACAAGTCAAAGCCATTTCAGTTGAAAAATATCAAACAGCTATTATTACTTCACATCAAATATGCTTTAAACATGACTTTCTAAATACATTCTTTTTTCCATGACAGCATGGATAATTCAAGGTGGATTTTAAAATTTTAAAAATCTCCTTTAATCCTACCACAAAATGCATACAAAATATTTCACTGGATGTATATGAATTGAATTATAAGAGGTAGGAAAATGCTTCATCTGGATTTGATATGAAAAGCAGTATCAACAAACCTGAATGGCTGCAGAGCAAAACGCTCAAAATTAAATGAATGCCTATGTTAAAATTGCCTTTTCAATCATTAGTCTTGTGCATACTAAGTCAATATTCCTTCCCTGCTCTCTATATCTGTATTTCGACCTATGGTACTTTTCCATTTAATCTTAGTGCAGGCAATAAAAGAGGCAGTGATTAATTGTATACTAATCATTCATTAAATAAATCTCTGCTGCATTTACATGTCACTGGCATTATCCTCAATATGTACATACACTGAACGAATTATAAATGTGATAGAAATGTATCTCACATGGTCCCAATTGTAATTTACTGCTTCAGATATTGGTTGCTTACTGTTTAATTTCTACATGAAATAGGGTGAGCCACAGTAGGAAAAAACACAGACTATGATCACGCAGTTAACTTCTCCCCAGTACACTGGTACAATAGGGCAGCTGTGTTTTGAGAAAGCTCCTTGCCTTTGGAATACCTCAAGCACAAGCTTGAAAGCTTTCAGAATTTGCAGGAAATTTACAGGAAAAAGATCAAAAGAAGAAATTCCTTTGTGTAGAATATTATAGTTCAACAGGTCTGCTGGAGGTGCACCCTAAGTATGACAACTACAGAAAAGAGGTGGCTGGTGTGACATAATTTGCAGCTGTATTTAGGATATGTCAACACTGTGATATACAGTAGGACAATTTAACTGGGTTTTTTCCCCTCCCCCAAATTACTGCAAAAATACTGAATGGATTCTGTGGAAAAAATATGTTTGTGGAGGGCAGGAGGGGAGTGTGTGTTTACCTTGGTCTGGCAGCTGCATCCACAGTCATACGGAAAATCTAAGAGAGGAAAGGCCGGGATAGATTGTCTCATCCCCAGGAGCAGCTCAGTGTATTCAGCAGGGAGAAGCTCCAGGCGAGCAGAGTGGGGCAGCAGGAGGAGAGGCAGCAAACAGGAAGGTGCTGGGCAGCAGCCAGACTGGATGGCTCTGGAGGGGAGCAGGGGTATTATGGTTGAGGGGAGCAAAGTCAAAGCCAATACTCAGAGGAGATGGAAAGAAAGCAACAAACCTAGTAGTGCGAGAAGTTGGATTGGTGTCTGTGCTGTGCAGGGGGCTGCAAGACTACTGCATTAGAAAGCAGTGCTGCAGAGAAGGGACAACCTTGTAAGGACAGTGGGCAGAAGGAAGATATGTTTTCAAGCCTACTGTTTAGTCTGTCAGTTGTATCAGATGTAAGTTTTCCCTGTGTAGAGAGGTGTCTCATAGCCCGTTCTTTGTATGGTTTAAGAAGACACAACCTTAGACATTAGCATCATGTGGTGCCCTCTCTTCAAAAAAATAACTGTTTGAACAGATGTGTTGGGATGGCTATGGGAGTCAGGCAACCTCATGAGAAAAAAAATCTGTATCCTTGGCCACCTGTGAAAACTGAGGAAAGAGGAGCTTTTCATACTAGGACCTGAAAAGAATGGTGGGATCAGGTGGAAGTCAGAGAAGAGACAGGTGTGTTTGTCTCTTTTGTGGACAGGATAGAAAGGGAAAGCAGTAGAAGAACCTTCCCTTTTCTGCAAGGAGAAAAGGTAGAAGACAAAACAGCAGCCAAAACTTTACTTTCCACTTGGGAAAAAAGGTGGAAGACAAAATTGGGATTCTTGGCTGCCTACAGTCCTGTTCTTTGTATCAATATTTTCTTGTAACTTGCACTATTTCACTTTGGTTGTAGCCCATTATAGTGTCAGATAAGAATGCATTTAAGTGCAGGTTTCTTGCTCTTTTGAAGTATTCTTCATTAACTCTTAATACTGCTGATAATAGTCATACCTGATTTGAAATTGCTGTTAGCCTCTATACTAAGCTACACATTATCAAACAGGTTCCTGACCCTATGCAAGCCAATAGGATAGTAAAAAGTGGACTTATTGCTCTCTGGAACATAAAAAGTGTAGAGACAATGCTCTGCAGCAAGGCAGGTATACACAGAGATGAAAAAGATGCCAGATATGTGATCAGTGCAAATGACCTTGACTATGTGATGGCATGACCATGCTCTCAAGACAAGTTGACAGCTACCTTTAGAGTGTGAGATGTCATTTCATGCATTCTTACAGATAATTGCTTTGACATACATATACAAACCAATTGAATTGGACATGGGCATAGAAACAAAAACATGGACATTCAGAAATAAAAAAGAATTAAAACAACTGAATACAAGAATTCATAAGAAAGATATATATTTTACAGTGTTAGCAATCTGCCAAATGCAGACTGACCTTCAACAAGTCGCTCAGACACATACCTGCAACCAGAAATTATGACCCAGATTCTCAAAAGGGAATTTGTTTAACTAGTTCCAGGGTGGAAATCAGAAACCAAGGCCTGAGCAAGAAACCAAGTCCTAGCAGAAAGAGTGAATCTATGAGCCAAAGAATCATACTCTGTTGTTTGTTCTCCTCTGCTTTCATGATTTCACTGCACATGGCAGCACAGTGGCTGAACAACATCAGAAGGAGCAGGAGGTACTATTATAGGTCTATCTACAGCCTGGTGGCTTAGTTAAGAATTTAGCACAGACTAAAAGCAATTGCCAGCAAGCTGTTTGCATGTGGTCCTTTCAGAGAGTAAGAGTTTAATAATATGGAACTGGCTTTTCCATGCCAGTTAGTCTCTATGAAGGAACAGTCACAGCTATGTGTATTTTACTAAAGGTAAAGTTGATACAATTGATCTGCTATTGAGAAGAGGAAGTCCCAGTCCTATTTTGAGTGCCAGAGCTCAGGTAAGGGAGAGAGCAAGCTGAGCAATGGGACACAGGAGCAAAAGGGAGAGAGGAAGCCAGGAACTGAGTGAGACCCTTGTATCTGCTGGCAGCAACCAAGGACATCAGGTGAGGTGCCAGTGACACACAGCCTAGATGTGAAGCAGTGATTCAGAAGTTCATTTTGCCCTTCAGCTGTAAAAAGGGAGTTCTACCCAATTAGCTTAATTCATAAAAAACCTGAATGGACACAATTGCCTAATGTGCATTTCCAGTTCAGTCACCTAAGCTCCAGGGAGTGACACATCTCAAACTCAGCCAGTTAAGCTGTCTTTCTTGCTGTATGTGTGTGGAATTTTATGTTTCAGAGGCTCCTCAATCTCCCCATTGACAGTACAGCCAGTCTAATTTCCCTGTTTCTTCTATCTGAATCACCTATTGATGCCAGGTCCTTAATTTTCAAGGTGTTGCCATATGGAAGTTAGATGAGTCTGAACTCACACCTTCTCCCTCTAAGTCTTGAGGCCCTAGCTGATCAAAAAGAGAGCACTGTGATTGGTTCTTATAGGAAGAGATAATTTTTTCTCTCTAAATACATTCCCTAGACTTTAAAGACACTCAGAACGGTCCTCTAGTATGTAAACATTCAGGCAGCTTTAAAAACAGCCATCGCTATGCATTCCACATATAATTAAACTTTCAGAATTGAAAAAGAGAACTCCAGGACTGGTCAAGCTGCTTCAGCTGGGTAGAGCCCCAGAGGGCTAAAATCTTGCCAAGAAATCACTGGAGCAGATAAGTGTGCTGCCCATGCCCCCTTTATCACAGCCAAACTTTCTATTCTGAAAATGGGAAGATGATGGAGAAGCTAGTTGTGTTGGCTCTACATCTGCTAGAGAAATTCCTGTGGCTGAAGAGTTGCCAGATGCCCAGTGGCTTTCTAGCCCCTTTGCTCTGATGTGCCAACATGAAACCCTGTGACAATTTTACCAGCTAGAGCAAGCAGATAGAGGACAATACAAATTCTGATTCTGTACATTCCCTTCTCAATTTTGATGTGACTTCGGAAGTGTGGAACATGAGCTCTGAAGTCTGGAATTTAGAGAGACCATTCTAAACTTTCAGTAGTAGAATTTGGCTCAAGATTAAAACAATTAGAGTTAGGGGTCAATTTGTGTTGTTATCTACTGCCATGCTGGGTAGCTCAACACCTCATTACAGCCAATGGAAGTCAACTTAATAAATTCAGAAGAAGCCTGAAAGCAGTGCAGCTGACCATATCGAGCCTCATGTCTGATTTGTGCACCAGAAGGTCACAGTCCCTCCAGAAGCCCTCTATTGTATCTGTTGCCCTCCCTGCAGATGTCTCTGATAGTACTGGGCATCCTGGTGGATGCATGTACTAGGGCAACCAAATTGCACAGTGGTTATGATTAGATTTAGCTGAATTACTGTTTAGGTTCCACTGATTACATTAACTAGTAGCTTATTTAACTGCACAGGCATCTATGGTAATTTGAGACACCCTGAGTTACATCTGTAGGTGTGACACAAGACATGTGAGATTCATCCCCTTCAAGAAAGGTAGAAAGAGCCTGCACAGGAGACCCTAGGGCATGTAAAATCTCACTGGACAAACACAGTGATCCTCAGATCTCTCTAATAGGAGACATTTATGCAGATATCAATGTGTAGACAGCTGAATTTGAACTGAATCTTTACTCTTGTCTGACCCTCTTTATAACATGAGCCACCAAATTTGAACATGATTTGACCATTAGCCTCATAACTTTTCTCCACAATGTGGTGTTTATTCTAGAAAGATATGAACCTGTTTAAAATGTTGAGGTGATGGAAAAACCTTCTTTCATGAGCAGCATGATGTTAGACAAAAGACTTTGTGAGCTCTTTTTGAAGCAATGTTTTCAAGATATCTGGGGATAAAAGAATTCACCACCTAATATACACAGAATATAGTTAGTTTTCTAAGAATAAGAAAGCTATCCTGGCCTCCTTCCATAGTCAATGTAAAGAAGTAGATGCAGAAGGAGAATCATTTCACTGTAAAAGAGGTTTATGGAATAGGTCAAATGAATTACTCTCTGGAGGCACCTATTTTTCTCTCTTGATTGAAAAGGGACAAAAATTTTACTAGCTTACCTTAGCCTTCTCAAATTCCAGATGCCAAGATTAGGTAAAATGAATCCCACCTTTACTTTTTCTTCGTGAAGAGCAAGATACAGTGAGAGGGCAATCTTTGAAGATTGTTTCTTACAGAAGGGGAACTTTGTGTCTAGCTCTCTTTTAATGTTCTTTCAAAGGTACATTCGAGCAGGAATAGGCTCAAAGACCACTTTCAGGCACTGCAAAAATAAAATTCATTGGTTTTAGCAGAAACAGAAATAAAATGTAGTGTTTAAGTTCATTTGGTCACATCACTATATCAGTTCTAAACTGGATTGGAAAATTGAGGTGGTCTCTGCCCAGCTCCCACAGGTCAGATGTTATAGTCAAATATTCATATCACAGGAACCACTGTCACTGTTGTTTGCCATCCAGCTGAGACACTGAAATTGAGCTGGCAAAGAATAAACTATGGTACCAAGGGCAGGCTTGATAAACATTGCATTACTGGTACACTGTGAATAAGCCTATGTGGTGGCTTTTCTACTGCTGTCCCTACTCTGCGAAACAGAGGGCATGAATCTTTAGTGTTGTCAGCTGAACTATTGCATCATATTGTGTAAATCACAGATTGGGTAAATTGCATTTCTACTTGTCCTTCAGCGCTTCAGAAACATAATCAGACCATTAACAAGAGGTTGTGCTTATTTTTACTGTTATTTTTTATTAGTGCCTTATGGCTGGTATTGAAATATGCATTTAAACAAGAGAGCAGAGAAAAACTTACAAACAAGCTGGGGAGAATGAAAAATGCTTTTCTGTGTGATCATTATTCCTTTTTAAAATACATTCTGAAATCATGTCTTCCAAACCCTGATTTCAACAGGCCACATAATAACCTGCCAGAGGGGATGTCTTTGATTTCTTCAGAAGGATCTGTTTTGAACATTTTGTGTAAGATAGAAAAGGAAAACTCATACAATCAGCAACCATCAATATAATGCAGCAATCTCATGCAGCCAGACTATGTTTTAATATCTCTTTAAATATTCCCCAAAATACATCAATAATTAACTGCTAACACCTGGCAGGATCCCTCTGGCAATATCCCTTCACTATTGGTTGACTGAATACTGATTTTGTTCAGCATTCAAATGCAAGATCATGTGCTGATGGTTTCTACTGAATATGTAAAACCATGAATGTCTATATATCAACATCAAGAGCCAGGTGTTGCTCAGACATATATAAAAAAAGAAGTAACCCTGCAACCAGTACCCCAGTTGAAGATTTGCTTTCAATTAAATTAGAAATATGTATATATTTACCATTATATTCTAAGTGTTAATTGTATTCTTTATTATATATCATTTATTTATGAGAATTTTTTCAATGAAGGATATCTCCTAATTTATATTGAAATAACCATTTTCTCCTATACTACTACACTATACTATATATGCTACTATAAATCACAAACTACTGTTTTCGTAGACCAGATGAAAGACAAACCTTATTTTTCAGTAAATGCCAGTACTTCCAGGTAGTGAGAACTTACCTTGGATAATGAATTTATGTTAATGATACAGTTGCCAATTAAAGGATGATTAATTGCACGTATCTCATCCAATATTCTGGGGAACTAACTTCCAAACTCACTACCTGCCACAACTCTGGCAGTATTTTGATAGTAATATTTTATTTTGTTCCAGCATCTTGATTCTTAAAAAGTACTCTGATTGTATAAATTATCCAATTATTAATTTGAATTGGAGGTGAACAGTAGTTTGATACATTTTAACACAAGTTTGTATTTTGTTGAATTATAAAACATTCACCTTAAAAAAGAGATGTATTTATTCTTTCTGAGTATGGGTCCCCCCTGAGAAATTAAATAATTGAAGCTGAACAGACTTGGAATATTCAAGGCATTTACACAACCTTTAGTTTCCTAAAATTTTTAGCCTATGACTATCCTTTGGTCTTCATCCAGCAGCCTTACCTTACTTTCTTTTTGTAAGGAGTCAACCATTTCGCTTTCCATTTTACAGAATATCCAGCTACCCTTGCAGTCTTTACAATTAACCAAAAAACCTTCTTCCTACTCCTTCTAAACTGCAGAATTAATATCTAGGAACAATCCTGTTCTAGGATTGTTCTTCCACTAATGGAAGAAGGCCTGAATAGCATAATTTTTCTTTTCTCTGTATAATTTCTCTGCAGTTTCATACTTTAAATAATCAGGCAACAGTCAAATAACAGCAGAGTGGTATTACAAAGCAATAATATGCCACAGCTATCAACCACAAAAAGTATTCCTGGAAATCACTGGAAATTAACACAAATATATCACATCTTTCAGTTTCTGTTTGTCAGTCTAATTGGCTGTCACAATGAAAAGCTAAAAATCTTCATTCTTTGACAAAATAAATTTGGTTGAAAACCAGTCAGTTTTCCAAACTTGCATGGTGATTCACAAGTGTTTGGTTATCAAATTCTTGTAGCAAGAGCAGAAGGGAAGAACTCGCTGTAAGCTCTGCAAATATATGATTTTCCTATTTCCCTTTACTCACTCATTTTGTCTTTCATTCCCTCAGCATAAGAAAGACATGGGCCTGTTGGAGAGGGTCCAGAGGAGGGCCACAAAAATAATCAGATGGATGGAACACCTCTGCTATGAAGAAAGGCTGAGAGAGTTGGGGCTGTTCAGCCTTGAGAAGGCTTCAGGGGGACCTTACTGCAGCCTATCAGTACTTAAAGGGGGCTTATAAAAAACTGGCGGCAAACTTTTGAGCAGGGCCTGTTGCAACAGGACAAGGGGCAATGGCTTTAAACTAAAGGGGGGTAGATTGAGACTAGATCTAAGGAAGAAATTTTTTAAGCTGAGGGTGGTGAAATACTGGCCCAGGTTGCCCAGAGAGGTGGTGGATGCCCCATCCCAGGAAACATTCAAGGTCAGGTTGGACAGGGCTCTGAGCAACCTGATCTAGTTGAAGATGTCCCTGCTCATTGCAGGGGGGTTGGACTAGATGTTTAGAGGTCCCTTCCAACCCAAACTATTCTATGATTCTATGATTCTATGATTCATTCTTAGATGAACCAGACTCATTCCATGAGTTCTTGTCAGTTCTTCCCACGATGCCAGGGATGTCACTAAAAAGTAGGAAACCACAGGACCAGGACTTCTGCTGTTCCTGAATGACTGAAGAATATTAAATTTTGATATTATTTGGGACCCTAAAACACCCAAACTGGCATTTGTTCTCCACACATAAAGATAAGACTCTAAGCATTGACACTGCAAAGATAATTTTCTCTTTTTCACCCAGTTCTGGTTTGATTTCACTGATGATAACAACCAGAAGACTGTTTAAGAAGTAACTACCATGGGGAAATACTCAAATGTCTCTTAGATTTTCCTGTCACTTAAAACTTGTCTGAAGTACTAGTGGCTTACAGGCATTCAAATTTAGACCTTTGAGCTTTTGTGTCTTTATATTGAAGACTTTAATAAAAGTGACATAATTATAATTATTAATGAATATATATAAAAAGAGTTAATGTAAAAAATTTTAGCCATTTTATTTATTTCACTGCAGATTAGTTTAATTCTTCAGTAATATAATTTTGAGTTGTCGAACTGAACATGGACTATGGATATCAAATTATAAACTAAGCAAAATGACATTGTGGCTTGTATCACTATCTAGTTTATAAAGTATTGTGTCACAACCCAGTTTATAAAGTATTCAGTGACACCAAAATTCCTGTTAGTAGGGTTAGCTGTGTAATACGTGTCATACAAGCATACCATCTGACAGAAAAGCTGAAGTACATACCTCATACTTAACTGAATTTGGTTAAAATATTTATATTCAACATCATATGATCATAGCCAAGTATTTTTCAAAAGTAACAGTCTGAATAGTTATAGACTTCTTTTAAGACCTTGTGCGCTTTTTAATATTGGAAAAATAATATTTCAGTTTTCAATTATAGTTACAAAAAGTAGGCACCCACAGATTACAGTAACATGTAAAGCAATATATGTTGGTAATATTTACAAAATCATTTTCACAGTTAGGTCACAGATGAATAGGCAAATTTCAGAAGACTGCACGAGTACAAATATGACTATTTAAAAACAACTCTTGTAATTATTATTACTTAGTCTGGCATCAGACCAAAGGAAAATATTGAAAATGTTGATTTAGGATTCAGTCAATAAATAATTAAATTATAAGAATATCATTAATGTCAATCAACATGGTTTTAGTGAAAACAGGACTTAGAAAAACCTGGATATTGTACTTTGCAGTCATAGTAATGGTTATGATGGCAGTTACACAGATGTAAAGGGGTTTTGTAAGGTATTTAACTTGATACCTCATGACATTATAATATTAAATTAACACTTGACAATTATAACAGAACATACATTAAATGGATTAAAGTAGATTCTTTGACAATTCCCACCAAATGGTATGCTTCTACTTGAGGTTTCTCAGGAGTCATTGCTAGGGAAAATGTTATTGAATGTTTTTGTGAATGAGCTGGAAGTAAATATAAAATTGCTGCTGTTGAAAAGAAAATGTATTTTAAAATAGTGTTGATGAGATAAGACTTAATAAAGTGACAAATAGTGATGAATCTATGTGGCCGTATTGAACCATCCCAGATTTTTTCAATAACTGGGAGCCTTCAAACAAAATGTGTTGTCAAACGGTCAAAGCTATACATCTAAGGCCAGTGACTGCAAACTGTTCTGGGTTATGGGTTATGTACCACGAACAACAATGACTCAAATAGGATATGACAGTCATAGTGGCCACGAAACACAACAAATGCATCTGGGGTGACATAATGGCAAAAAGAAGGATGCAGACAGGAAGGATGCAGGCAGTTCAGTGATTTAGCAACATCTACAGCATTGGTGATCCAAGTAATAGAGCATTAATGTTCTGATGACCAGAATTTTTTAAAATGTTCTTGAGAAATCAGAGAAAGTGTAAAAAGTAATCTGGAACATGATTTCAGAGCTAGGGAGAATGTCTTAAAAAGAGGGAGTTGCAGAACTTCCACACTTGAAGCAAAGGAAATTCCAAAATAAGTATAAAAAAATATTTTCATTGTAAGAGTGAGCAAACATTGAAATAGGTTGCCAGGTGAGGGTTTGGAATCTTTGTCCTCCAAGATATTAAAAACTTGGCTGGACAAGCTCTGATCAATCTGGTCAGCATTGTTGAAGATACCCCTTTTTTGAGCAGGTGACTGGACTAAATGAGCTGCAGAGGTTCCTTTCAAACTAAATTCTTACATAATTCAGGGATTATATAAACTCATTATTTATATGTTGTGAATAAAAGACTGAGAAGTGATCTGATTATTATTTAAATATCTTCATAGGCAGAAAATCCTATATACAAAGTGTATCTTTAATCTGACATGCAAAGATAAAAGGAGACTCATGGTATAGAATTAAAATGAAAAATGTCAGACTTTTTAAATTGTAAAGGTGATCAGTAGTTACAGAGAGCACGATGGAAAATGCTGGATCCAAAATATCTTAATGTTTTCACAGCAGAAATGGAGTTTCTTGAATTCACAGCATACCCATGCCTCGATCAAACACCAAGTTATTAGGTTTCAAAGGGAAATACCTGAACACAATTCTTTAAATTCTATTATTCTAAATCTGCAGGACAGGTTAGATGACCTAAGGGTCTCTTCTGTCTTCAGAGTTTACAAAACTAAAGAATTTTTTGTTAAACAGGGTGTGAATCAGTACATAAGGAGTACAATAGTTTGGAGCCCAACAATTAATGTGTGGAGTGCTACTCAGGTATACAGCGATCCTCAGGATTTCAAAGGGTATGCATTGGCATTAGTGTGACACCAGAGAAAAAAATCACAAAATCCTCTCTGCACAGAGGAAGCAAAAGCTTTATTTACAAAACAGAAGTGTTTTGTGGGTAGGGCTTGTTTCAGTGTTCCCCTGGTCTCCAAAGGGTGTTTCAAAGCCTGCAGCTTTGAGACATGCTATAAAATTCTGTACTGACGGGCCAAATATGAACATGTCAGGGACTGTCATAAAGAATAAACATATCCAGACAGCAGCATTTTCATAGCCTCACTCTTTATAATTTTATCTCTCTAGTGCTACTCTTCCAAATACTGTCTCTTCTCCCTTTCAGACTTAAAATCACATTGTTTCAATGTGGTTTCTGAACACCTTTCTTGTGAATCATCATGAAGTTTGTTTCCCTGAACATTTTTGCAAACAAAATTTCATTTTGACATGTATTTGTGGAAATCAAATAAGGAGGAAAAGATAATGTAAGTGATTCAATACCTTTGGGAAATGTTCAAAGTTTTACTTGTTTGGCACATCTTGAAATTTTTCTGTAGGAAACAGCATTTTTGTTTGTAAACAGATAATACTTACATGTCTTCTGAAGAAGTGTAACATAATTTTGTCATGCTACAGTAGCAAAACATACACTTTCTGAGAGTACAGTCTTTGCATGTATTTAGAGTTATCTCTGTGAAATACTATTGTAAATAATGAAGTTACTATTTTTGCCCTTCTTAGGGACTGGCACCAATTAATTTGACTAGTACCTCATCCAAAAAAGGGAATTAAGCTTATGTCAATGTTTTCTAAAGTGTGATTATTAACCTCTGTACTAATTCAGCTGGCAAACCAATAGAGTATATGCTGTACTTCAAATATTAATTTTCTTTGAACTTTTTAACCAAGTGCTGCCTTTTGGGCTGTGTTTAAAGTTATAAGGGTTGGGTTCAGCTGTCTTAATTAAAAGTATTCAATTAACCCAAACAAAGCTGACTCTGAAGTCTAATAATGGCTCGGAAGCCTAAATGGCTCTGAAGCCATTTCCAAAACTGGTAAATGATTACTAAGTAAATAACTATTGAATTAAGAATAATTGATTTTTTCCCTCTTGAAATCTTATATCAAATAAAATTTATTTGTTTTCTTATTAAATAATTAGGTAATTAAAGAACTATTTTGCCACTGGAGGGACACTTGGTAATTAAATGGAACAAGACTGTAACATCATTGATGTGGAAGGCATGAATATCCTATGAAATCTTTATAAAAATTCTATCATTTTAGGATGAGATACTATACTGCAGCCTTGTTTGTGAGGTCTTAAATCTCTTAAATCTTTTGTACTACTGCAAGGTCAAGCAGTTTATTTATCACTGGATATTGCCTCACAAGACTACATTTCCTGGACCCCTGTGCCCTGCACTAGAGTGCCGTGCCCTTCAGCGCAGCCAGTCCAGCTGTGTGTCCTTCAACACGCACAGACCGTCCAGCTCCCGGAATGCACTGAAACCCCCTTTCCCACCTTGGAGGCCTAGTTGCAAGGATCCCTGGCTCTCCTCTTCTACTTCTCACTCTCTTTTCACCAGTTTTCCAATCCCATGTGGCTGTTAGGCTTTAGTGTACATGCATGCATGTGCATATTCACATAAAATGCTTGAGGAATTTGCTTCAGTAGGAAAGTTAAACATGATGATGAGCAAACTTATGGGGAATGGTTCATGTGAAGGAAGAACAAGTTCAGTAGACCATAGGAACAAGACATGCCGATAGGAGACAATGAATCTTCTTCCTCAGATTCTTCCTCAACTCCTTGTTAGAGCAAGAAAGGTTTGTTTGGGAAATGCTTCCATGGAGAGATGCTCATCTCCTCTGAAACAGAGAAACCCAGTAGGTAGATGACAGGGAAGGGAGAAAAGAGCAGAAGCAGACTTTTCCTCCTTTCTAAAGTCATGGTTTCCTAATCATAGTTTCACAGGGTCCCATTTTTCTGACTTGAGCTTTAACTGTCCAGCAGTCTACATGGAGTGCAGCTGGTGACACATGACTGTACTGGAGTGAGAAATTAGCTGATGATTTGGGGAACTATTGTGGGCTAATCCTTGCGTGGAGAGAACCGAATAGTGGACTGATTAAGGGGATTAACTGTGTGGGATTAATTTTAACAAAGAGCCATGAATCTAAGAAAATATTGGGATGCATATTGGTATCTGAAGCTCAGAGTATATGGGATGGTAGTAAATGAACAAAAGGAAGTCTGAAAAATAGGAAGGAAAAGAAACAAATTGAAAAATCATTTTTAATTGTTCCCTCAGCAAAAGGATGGATTTCACAAGCAAAATATGTATTTAAAATTCCACTGTCCCCCAAGGGTCTTCTTGAGTTAAATTTGTACTAATTTTTCCTTCTTAATGGGTTAGATTGAGATATTTAATCCCCCTCAAAGTTCAGATCTCACTGCTGCACTAATATAAGTCCTTACTGCCACAGCTAAATCACTACTTTAAAAAAGTGAAGTATACATTTGATTTTCTCCAAGGCCTTTCCTAAAAGAACTACTCTAGCTTTTCAGAAATGAGACAAACCCCCAAAGCTTAATTGGTGTTTATAGGGAAGCTGGAGCTTAGGATGCAAAAAGACACTAACTACAGAAATGAAAAAAAAAAAGAGTATGACAGTACTGGGCTATTAGCTGACTAACTCATGTCAGTGTGAGCCAGTAAGGACCCTAATTGCCTTGATATAAATCTTTTCCCAAGGCAGTAAAAGTTGTAATGAGAATATACTGTGTTGAACTGAGGTCTTTTTCTTAATGTTTTTAAAATTTACTTTCCAATTGTAACTTTTTTTACAGACAGCTGTCTGCAAAATAAATCCCATTTACTGTAACAGATTTTCTTCAAAATACTTCTTCTCCTTCAAAGTACTGATTTATTGACTCTGTTTGGACTGATACGCATTTTCTTGCACTCTACACAGTGACTCAAAAATTGTCATAAGGGTATCTTCTCAATAGGCTCCATGCTTTGAAGGGGTTCAAAAGGGACCTTATTAGTTCTGCTGCACTGAAAAGCCTTTAAGATTTTTCTGGACAAGTAGTCTTATACCAACTAAATTATGCCTTTAAAATAATGTTTTATTAAAAGTTCTACCTAATTCTGGGTAAGATCTTGTAAAACTTTATGCAACTGCAAAAATTGGTTAGAAGAAAGTATTTAGTAAGCCTGATACTGCTCTGTGCTTTGAAAAATCATGCCCTTCTGTATACTGGGAATTCATCTTCCTGCAATCTGTATGCTGCTGAAAAGAACAGAATATATTTAGCTGCCTTTTTTCTTGGAGAAAAAAAGGAACATCTTCAGTAAAAGCAGGTCAAAAAGAGGTTAGAAGTTACAGCTTTGGGAGGTACTTTATGCTAATTCAGACATTAGCCTGGAATTTAATTCTTTCATATCACAGAAGTGCTCTTTAATTTCTCAGTAATACAGAGCTATCCAGAGAGGGAACAATTTTCTGTTCTCAGTTAAAGCTATTGTCTTACAGGAAACAGAGGGCTGGTGTTAAAGTCTTGGAATTATTGCACAAAGGCATGGAATAAAGTACAGAGTAAACAGTCTACCTTGTACTATATGTATTTTTAACTCTTCCAGGAGAATTTGCTGTACACTTTGAAATCTCTGTCTTTGTACATTTCCAGCTATCTGCCAGGTGCTGATAGCAAGACTCAAAGATTTCTGGTAACGGAAATTGAACACTGTAAGCATCGTGCTGGAGTCTGAAATCAGGTTTAAAATAAAAATCAAGTTACAGATGTGGGGTTAAGTAGATTTCATTATGCTTCATTAAGTTTTTCTCTTCAATAATTTTTCATAGACCACTCCTCAATAGAATATAAGCCTTAAATCCATGACGCATTGGGGTACAATTAGCACTCTTAGAAGGAGGAAGTAGAGTAGAGAAGATAATACTGCTGAGCCTGGAGGATTGTATTGATCCACCTAATGCCTTTCTTACTCCATAAATCTTTCAGTGGTGTCATCGAGCTTGCAATTATAGAACATGATTACTTATGCCAAAGTTTCATTTCTTCTATTACATTACAATAATAATAAAAATCTGTGCTATTGTGCAATTCATACTCCACTACCCCAAAGCACATATGAATCTACTTTTTGTTCTGTTTAGGTAGAAAGACTGCTACTAAAGTATTAATTGTCTTCTAAGTTGTGCCTTTCTGCCACACAACATGAACATGTTAGAGCTTCATGACCTGAGGCATTTCTGAAACACAAAAGTAACTTTATGTTTTTGGTATAGCCTATAGACAATAAAATTGTAAATAGAGAACTTGGTCTTGTTGCAGTTTCAAATTTGCAGAAAACATTTAATGTATTATAGGGCCTTATTGTTCGTTATTATAACTCTACAAATGTGTTCACACTTTAAAGCAAAATGCCACCCATTCCTTTAGTATGTGTAACAAAAGCAGGCAGAACTCAAGTGCTAATGAGTTCTTACACCATATTAATGCAGAATATCTTAAGCACATTGGGATGGGAAGGTAACAGGTGGGCCTAGGTACAGAAGTCTCAGCTAAAGGAAGCTGGGTGCATGTTGAAGCTAAGGCTCCTTTTCAGAGAAGCAAGTACTTTTCAGGGAGATAAAACTAACTTACATCAAGGACCATGTCCTGGTTTCAGCAGGGATTGAGTTAATTTCCTTCCTAGTAGCTGGTACAGTGCTGTGCTTTGGATTTAGGGTGAGAACAATGTTGATAACACATTGATGTTTTCAGTTGTTGCTAGGTAGTGTTTATACTAGTCAAGGACTTTCCAACTTCCCATGCTCTACCAACTGAGAAGGCTGGAGGAACACAAGAAGCTGGGAGGGGGCACAGCCAGGACAGCTGACCCAAACTGGCCAATGGGATATCCCATACCATGTGACATTCCATTTTACCCTTCCGATTCTCTCCCCCATCCCACTGGTGGGGGGGTGAGCGAGCGGCTGCGTGGTGCTCAGTTGCCAACAAACTAACTTACATCAAGGACCATTAAATAGATGAAACTAGTCTTTGGTAATCCCAAGAAACAGAGATTCTTCTTCACATTTCCAGTCTTTGCTGAGCCATATTCAAGCTATAACATTCAGGTCCTCAACCCCAGATTTATTGAGGAGAATAATTACTAATGCATTGCCACTGCCATCCTGTGAAGAAAATTTGGCAAAAACTAATGCTGTGTAAATTATTTTTTTTTATTTATTTCCTTCATATTAAAGTGTTGCATCACTCTGAAGCAGTGAAATGGCCTAGATGACCATGTAAGTCCCAACCCTATATTTCTATGTTTACTAGAGCTATTTAAGTAAGCATATTTAGGTTGTCCATTGATGGTTTTGTTATAATTTAGTGAATAGTTCACCAAAAAAGCAAATTCAATAATGTATCAGTCAATTAGCTGTCCAGTTGTCAATCAATATCAATCAAGGAGTGGCATCTATCATGAGTGTTAATTTCTTTTTTTAAATCAAAAGCATTGCTGCTCGTAACTGTAATAGTTGATAGTACTCATTCAACAAAAATGTTTTGCTTCATGTCTCAATCATTACTCTACCACTGTCTTTCTCAATAGCTCTAAGTAATGATCAATAAAAAATTGTCTCATTAATGAACATTAACTAAGACAAGAACAGGAATGGCAGTGCAAACACAGATGAAATATTTCTGGTTTTCTGTATCGGGCAATGGCAAGTGGTGGATGTCTAAGAAGAGAAGAACAGGGTAAGTTAGTGATATTCCCTACCATATCATCCCCGTACAAACATTTAGTTTTTATCTTGCTGATACATTCTCATGTCTATAGGTGCATTCCTTTTATAAAATGTATTCCCTCAAACCTTAACTAACAAGGAAAAACTTGTTCCTACTGAAAACTTTAAGCCATGCAGTATTTGCACATAAGAGTTCTGAGTCTATGCAGTCTTCAAAGGTCTCTTTCTTATGTTAGTGATCTTTAGGAAGGAAAACAGGCTAGAACAGAAATCAGTAATAACCCGCACAGCTATCCTTAGTATAGGTGTGCTTCTGATCCCCAATACAAACTCTATATTTTTAGCTAAAAATAAACCACATGTTCAAAAATGACACAGCCTATCCTTTATATCCAAGAGTAATACCTCATCATAACTGCTAGAGTGAACAGCTCACCATCAATTTATTTTTACATTACTGATGAAAATTGAAAGGACCAAAAGTCACAGGGTTATTAAGCCTTTTGTTGTAAAGCTAGGAATTCAAAAGAAGCTCCTGGATTTAGTAGGTTCATCTAATTAACGATGCAATGCATCACAATTGATGTTGGCCAAATATCTGCTTTAGTTTTCTACTGTCTCTATAAATACAGACTTTTCTGGAATGAGAAATATTACGTGGAGCAGTCTTTATTACTTGATGGAGCTATTTTAGTACCATTACAAAGAAAGAAAAAAAAAATCAGTTCTTGTTGAAGCACAGATACATTTAAAAAGTATATTAACAATTACAACTCTATCAAGAATGAGTAAGAAGTATTTCAGGAAAAAGAGGATCAGCTCTTTTCTACACAAAGATATATCTGGATGACCTATTACCTTAGATTTACATGCATGTTTAAAGATTCTATAGCATATTTTCTGGTTTTTCTTTAACTGCATAAATTGATCAAAGCTTAGATACTGCCTAGTGCTTAGAGTAGTAATATGAAACATTGTGACTTTCCTTCTCCCACTCCCTCACATCAAATATTAGGCATATATTCTAATTACCTGGTGCTTATGCCTGTAAGAGGAACATTCCCAATTACTGTGAATAATTTGTTTTAACAGCGAAGTTCTTAGACTTTGAGACTGGGCTACTCTAGCACTCTACCAAACAGTTCTTAAGCACAGATCATGGCTTCATATAAGCCAGCGTTTGTTCCCAACAGGGAGTCTGGAGGTGGCTGCCCTGGTTTTGCATGTAAGAGAGTTCAATAACACAGACAAGATCTAATTGTGTTTTGGAGTTTATGTCAGAAAGTGATCATAGGCACATTTGATTTGCTGATATAAAAGTAGTCAAGGGATGAACAATTTTCCCCTGGAGATTTCCTGTACCACATCAATGCATTTTCTTGGACTTTTTGACCTAGTTGTGCAAAAATACGCTTTTTCATAAAATTTTTGACTGTAGTTTCTGTTACCATTCCAGTTAACATCCAAATATAGTTACTGATTTGAAATGAATTTAGGTAGTTTCTTTTCAACTACATCTTTTTTTTTTTTTTTGTCACTCTCATTTACTCATATATTTTCTATGGAAGTAACATTTCCCTGAGTTTTTTCAAAATCATGATATGACACCTTAGAACCATGTTTGTCAAAGGTTTCTCATTTTGCAGCTTAGGCTGGTGTAATAAAAACTTATTTGTATGGAGACAGTCAGGAAAATTAAGACAAATAGCTACACGTTATTGTGCATAAGTTAAAGCACATGAAACTGTGTGAATGATCTCAGTCAGAGTGTTAACTTTAGGCTCTTGTTTGATGACAAACTGGCTTCAATGGCAAACCCAGTTTAATTTGTCCCCCAGTGTCATTCCTCCGGCTGCCTGCTCCTGCCTCTACACAATGCTGTCCCCTTGATTGTACCAATGCTGGGTTTTGTGAGTTCACACTATAAGCTAGATTTCTGAAGTCAACAGGTTAAAACCAATCTTTTTCTTATCTGAGAATTTTTTGATGTAGATCCTAACAGTTACCTTGGGTAAAGGGGGTACCACAAGTCACAAAGCTGGTGTGATTGAGAAGCACCAAGTCATGTGGAGTCACCAGTTCCACTAACTCCTGTTTTGTGCAGATAGCCAAATCTGATAGAGAGAGACAAGGATTCACACATAGTGTTATGTTATCTCACAGTGCAGGTTACTAGTAGAGTCCAAACTCCCTTGACCTACAGACTCAAGTCTTTGGCTGTCATCTGAGTGCACAGAGGGGCTTTTCAGGAAGGGGCAATTGGCTCAGACCCAAGCTCTGCCTCTCCAGACAGAGGCATCTGTCTTCTGGTTGTGAAAACTGAATTTCGCATTCAAGTGTGTTCTCCCTGTCAGTACAGTCAGGGCAAAGAGGGTGAGGGACAGAAAGGCTGTCCTCCTGTCGTGGTTTAACCTCAGTCGGCAACTGAGCACCACACAGCCACTCACTCTCTCCCCCCTACCCGGTGGGATGGGGGAGAGAATTGGAAAAGCACAAGTGAGAAAAACTCGTGGGTTGAGATAAAAACAGTTTAATAATTGAAATAAAATGATAATAATAATAATAATATGATAATAATAATAATACACAAAGCAAGTGATGCACAGTACAATTGCTCACCACCCGCCAACTGATGCCCAGCCAGTCCCTGAGCAGCGGCCCCCCCGGCCAGCTTCCCCCCGTTTATGTACTGAGCATGACGTCACATGGTATGGAATGTCCCTTTGGCCATTTTGGCTGTGCCCCCTCCCAGCTTCTTGTGCACCTGCAGCCTTCTCAGTCGGTAGAGCATGGAAAACTAGAAAGTCCTTGGCCAGTGTAAGCATTACCTAGCAACAACTAAAACATCGGTGTGTTATCAACTTTGTTCTCATCCTAAATCCAAACCACAGCACTGTACCAGCTACTAGGAAGGAAATTAACTCTATTAATGGTTCCTGAGAGAGGTGGTTGCTGAATGCTGCTGGAGAAGCATGATGTAAAGACACGGTCCCTTCATTTGGTTTCTGCTATGTTCCAGGAAAATGGGTTTATACCTTCATAGGAAATAAGCACCAAGAAAGAAACCCATCCTTCCATCACCAGTCTCTCTTCCTTATGGGAAAAGCCCAGACAAAACCTGAATCTGGTTAACTTGCCAGATGCAAAAAAGGCCAACAATAATTTTTTTAATAGGAAACCACTGTGTAATTCAGTTGGCTAGGGGTTTTGCATGTAAACCACATAAGTTTTGTCTGTTAAAGTTAGCTTGTTGTTTTTCATACGTTACACATTGCAGAATGCATCTTTTGGTATAAAGACAAAAGCACAGCCAAGCTGCAGATGTTATTGTTAAATGCAGCACACATTACAGTGTTCCTGCTATCTTAATGATAGCCTAAAAAGTTAATTTAACATTTAATTACTGGGAGGATCATAGAAAGAAAACAGGAATTCTTAAAAATATACGAAGTCTAGTGCATAAATGTGTATTGAAAAGATGAGAAAAGGTTAATGGTAAGAGAAAATGAACAGATACACGATAATATTAGTGTTAGGTTTTACAGAGCAGAAACATTGTCTTATAGCGGGCAGAGGAAACACTCAAGGGAAAAAATATTGTTTTAATATGAGAACAAAAAGCAGAGAAGAGAAACTTAAAGGCAATTCAAGCTTGTAAGCTAACTGAATTTAGCAGGAAGTAAGGAAGAAATAATATCTATTTCAGTTGCCTGCAACAGAAGCTGGTTATAAAATGGAAAATGACACTGTCAGAAGCCATCGTTTCAAAAATCAGATATAGCTGAAATAAACTGATGTCTGAGATTATGGCATGAGAACTTCAGGTATTAACTTAAAAACTTCTGTCATATTCTCTTTCTGTGGTGTTTCAAACACCACTTAGAAAACAGTCAGACACAGGAGCTAAGTTGATTAAAGTATGTGTGTGAAAGATCTAGGGGTAGTTAAAAACATAAAATTTCTGACACTCTTTGCAGAATAATTGTGGAAAAGATCTTTGTATTTTTGTATATTACATATGATAGTTTACTCAACCTGATGTTAATACTAAGGCAAATAGTTTTAAATAGCATTAATATGCTCTTTCAAACCCCTAGACAGCTGAATTAAGTTTAATATCTAATACAATAAAAACTCAAATAAACTTTGCTTCAGACAATTGTTATAACCACTATTTATTTTAATCTAAGTTTATTATGTTTGGTTTACTCTGTTTTTAAAATCCTGCCAAATTCAGAGTACAGCTGACATTTATTATTACTGAAGGAATACCCATGCGTTGTAACATGTTTATATTTCAGCACAGAGGCACTACTATACATACATGCAGTTGTGAATATAAAAACATATAGTAAGTCTTAAAAGAATGTTTTTAATAGAAGGCTCTTTGTACTTTACAAGTGGTTGGCTTGCTTTCTTTTAAACCCCTTAAAACTCTGAAGACACTGTTGTTATTTTAAAAACTGTACAATGCTTTGCATTTGAAAACATCTTGACAAGGACTTGGGAGACAAACTCTGAATGCTGCAGGTCTGTGAATGGGACTGGCTGTATTCAAATTCTTATGTTGCGTGGATTGTTTCCACTTGATACAATATTTTCCCCTTAAATATCAGTTCGTAACTGATGTCTCAAATGTCTCAGATGTCTACCCTCTTGCCCTTGACTGAACCTGTAAGCAGATCGTTCAAATAGCTCAGAAAATGCTGGGTCATTGAAAAAAATTGCCAGACTGCTGAGTTCCTTGGCACAGTGCCATGTGGCATCAATGACTGCTTAGAAAGGGAGGTGCTTTGGTGGTTTTCCATCGCTTTCAAAGATGAATATGCAACCTGGCTTACTCTCTTCTTTATTATTTTGGCAGAATTGTGCGCACTTCAAGATCAGTCTCTTTACAGAATGTGCGTATCACTTTCCTTCTTCCAGTAGTGTTGAAGCAAAGACAGATCTTGAACAGAACAGGTCAGGAGAGAACAGACCTTGGACAGCCAGATCTGGAGTAAGGAGTTTTTACTTTGCTGGGCTTGACAGTACTATTTCAAAGAGCATAACTTGCTAAACACCAGACATGGAATAGCTTGGGCTGGCATGGTGGTGTCTGTAATCCAGCCACTACCACAGGCCTCAGAGAGATGACTGCATTTATGTTTTCACTCTGAACTTTTCTGTGGCCTCGGAGTAAGTTGCTTCATTCCTTTCACAGTTTCTTTACCTGAAATAATGATGTTAGGGATCATGGAGCTTCATGCTTTGGTCACCTACAGCTCTGGGGCAATAAGCTGCACAAACCCACAGATCTTGCTGCCAGATTTAGCACCCTCAGTGTCTTGTCTTGGATCCGAGCCTGTCTTCCTGCTCTGCTACATGAAGCCTGAAGCTGCGGTGCAGGACTCTCTACCCTGGCCCCAGAAATCTGAGCTGGTCCTCCCCTACTGGGTGCAGTTCACAGGGGAGTTGAGCTAGAGCTGCAGGCACTCAGCAATTGCAGGCACGCAGCAATTACTGATTAAAATTTTCACTTTTCTCAATCTTATGAGAGGAAATAACTGCTGTGATATAAGGAAGATATAAGTTTGATTTTATAGCTGAAAAGATATGGGGGCTTATTTAACTTGAGAAGTATTCTATTTCAGGGTTGCCAAGCATGGGATTTGGGTTTTAAATATCTATCTTGGAATAAGCTTGGAAAAGACTGATTTCAATCCAGTTTTGATAGAAACCAAGTTGAAAAATTACTCCAGGTTTCATATTTTGGCCACTCCTATCTAACTAGTTGTTTATTTCTCCTTACTCTGTGAAATTTTCAAGGTGACGGTAAAAAAATCTGGACAGGTTCAATGTTTACCCTTCTCCTTTTTCTTAAACTAAGCTTCCATGAGCTGCAAGTAGGCTGAGATTTTTTGTTTTAAGTAAAATTAGACAGACACAGGTATTGAAATTGCTCTCTAATTTGCAGACTATTCACTTCCTCAATCTTTATAAGAGCTCTTGATCTTTTAATGGCATTCTTTTTTCTTAGTAGTTGTGGAAAAGGAGAAAGAGAAAGGAGATTGAGCTTTGGTGTTATTAAGTACTGTAACTGTTTTCTGTACTTGGCAGTCAGCAATTGGCACTCATCTGTAATTTAAAAGAAATCTGTAATTTAAAAGAAATGCTCTTTTGATAAGTGGTACCAATCTAACACTGGAGAGAGCTCTAGCTGCTGAAGTGGTAGTATACACTTCTACCTCAGATTAGGTTGATGAACAAGAGAATCTGTAATGCCTATATTTTTGTAATTTTAAGTGCTAGCTGTGTCCAGCTTTTCCTTTGGCAGTTTTCCATTTTTCATAGAGTTTGATGCTGAAGCTGACCTCCAGCATATGGCTGTAGGTCAGGTAGATGAGCCTTCAAAAATATTTAGAAAGTCTCAACACAAAGCAAAACTAAAATTATTGGTTTTGGAAGGTGATTCCTTTTTGGTTAGCTTTTAATATTTATTGATGCAGGATCATCAATAGTCTTAGCACAGAGAAGCACAAAAAAATTAACACCAATCTGTTTATCCTAAATCATTTATCCTTAAAGAGAAATGATGGGTGTATTTAATTAAGTGTATTTTAAAAGGAATAATTTATATTTATTCTCCTAATTAATTAGCTTGTCCTGACAATCTAACTTCTAGAAATATAATCCTGAGACATTTATAGAACCATAGAATCATAGAATGGTTTGGGTTGGAAGGGACCTTAAAGATCATCTGGTTCCAATCCATTTGCATTTAATAGCAAAGGAACAGTTGGATTCCCATCTCAAATATCTGGACTTTATTAGTGTTGGTTATCAAACCTGTGTTCATAAATTTATGTACATTGCTCAGATAACTAGATTTTCTGCTGACATGTGCGACCAGTAAATAATTTGGTGGGAAAATCTCCTAAAATGTGTCAGCCTTTGCATTAAATAGACTGTTTCAGCCTACAACTCTGACATTTTCTTTCTCTGCTTCATATATGTCAATCATAGGCACAAGTGAGAAAAAGCAAAATGCATGAAGAGGGTCCTATCAGTACATGATACATTTTCTATAAAAATTTCTGTAAAGTCTGAAGTAGCCAGCCTAGAACTAGATAGGCCACCTGAACACTCCAGATTGTCCCTACAATAGATTTTAACATATTCTGCAGAAAATGAAGCCGTTTCAAATGAGTAGGAATCATCACAAGTTTATTGCTTGTACCTCTAAGCAGATCTTCTGAGTTGGTTTTGTTGGATTGTGGGTAAATATATACCATAAACCAAGACATTACCACAAATATTTTATTTCATGCTCCCTTTGCTTCTGGCTGATTACTGCAAATCATATTTCATGCTAACCTATGCAAGCGGTTAGTTCACTGTTAGGATCTTGGTGACAAGCAGATTATGGACTATGCGATGTATCATTTTTCTGTTATTTTTACTAGCTTTAAAGAACTCATTTTTCTTAGTCTCAAATATAGTGTGATTTTTCAAAGAACTGTAGGGCTTTTGATACAACAAAATTGAATCCGTGTCTGTGTGCTGCAGCAGTTGGGAGAATTTCGTAAAACAACAAAAAAAGCAATTATTCTGTTCTTATTAACTTCTTATTCTGTAGATACCATGGATTTATCCAGTCAGGTTGTGATGCTGTAGTGCAGTGATCATGAAATGCATGGCAATGTGTCTGATATTTTGAGCAGGAAGAATGTGGGGTGACTTGGATTATTTTGGGTTTTTTTAAGTCTTCATATTAAAGATATGAACTGAAATTGTGAATTATTTTTATGAGCTACAAATGATGAATAAAAAAAGGAAAACCTCAGCCAGAAAAAATCTTTGCTAAAGTCTATTTCTTCTACGTACAATAAATTCATAGACTGTCTACTTGCCAAAATGTCTTTCCAATGCCTTCCAGGAAAAGAAATTGAGAAAAATATGCTAATGTTGTTGCCTACATATTCCATATCTCCCACAACTTCCAAATAGCAGTATCTTAAAATGCAGAATAATAAAATAAATGTGATGCTACAGAACCAAGACATAAAAACACTTGAGTGAATGTTTAAAATAAAATGTACTTCCAGTAAATTTTTTCTTGCCAGAGGTGATTTTTTTTATTGGTGATATGTGATATCTGGTTTTTTGGTGCCTTGTTTTCCATTAAAGAATACCAGAGAGCTGTAGAAACATTATCTAAATTTTCATACAGAATAATCCTGTGACGAATGTTATGTTAGAAATAGGAAAATAGTATCATTTAGGGTGAAGGACTTGCCCAAGTTCACATTATGTTTTAGAAGCAAAGGAAGGAACATTTCCTGGGAACTGTCATTCCTGTTTAACATTTTTGATATCTAATAACTGAATACATGTCAAAATGTGATATAGCACCTTTTTTTTCTGCTTTATATGTATATAGATGACCTCCTGTATAAGTTAGCATACACTTGGAAGCTTTAATGATACCTACAAAGTCTTCGGCATAAATGGATGATTTAATCTCACCTGTTTTCTTGAACCAAATCTCTGTAAATTTCTCTTCATTCTCCTTTGAAGTTGTTGTGGTTTAACCCCAGCTGGCAGCTAAGCACCACACAGCCTCTCACTCACTCCCCTCCAGCAGGATGGGGGAGAGAATCAGAAGGGTAAAAGTGAGAAAACTCATGGGTTGAGATAAAGAGAGTTTAATAAGTAAAGCAAAAGCTGTCAGCACAAATCCAAAACATAGCCCCATAGTAGCCTCTAGTAGTAGAGAAAATTAACTCTATCCCAGCCAAAATCAGCACAGAAGTGAGACATTTTCTGTTGTCCTATCTCCTAATTAATTCTGCTTCTGCAAGTCTTTTCAGTCTCCATATGTGTGTGTGTGTGGGGGTTAATTTCTGCTTTTTGTGTATTGATTACTTAATGATAAGTCAAACCAGACTTTTTAAAAGCCAACATTAAGAGTTCTTGTAATTTTTACTGTGTGCATCTGCACCACAGTATCATGGAACAACATATTCAGCTCCCTCCTCAGTGAATCTGAGTCAAATGCATTATTATAAAACTGACTAAAGCATTTGGAGTGTGGGAAGCACATCCTTAAACTCAGTGGATTCAGCAACTGACAAGAATGAAATATTTAAAACGTGAAGAAGGTTGTAAAGCTTTGCTTTTAATTATTACTTTACCAATTACTTATTGATCCTGTCCTCTCTTGAATTTGTTGTATACTAATTGCTGACGACAAAAAAGAAATATTTGCTTCATTGAGATAGAGATTTACTGAAAGGACTCTGGTGGTTTTAGATTTTTCTCTTTTCCTTTCTCCCATTAATTCCTCTCCGTTTGGTGAGGCATTATGAAGTGTACAAAGCTATTATGATTAAGTGTCTGCTCAGCCCCCCAGCTCTGCTGGAACCAGTCCAGATGGGTATTTGTCCTGAAGTTAATCAAATAGTAAAATCTGTTAGTTAAGATTTCATGTAAATATGTCCATATTTCTAATCTAGTTCAATAGCAGAACTCCTTCCCCAGCTATGATACTCATTGATTCAAGTGATGGTGTAAGAAGATGCTTGTGTCTCATCAATTCCACCTGCCAGCACACATCCCCTCTTACACTTGGATTACAAACTCTCTGGGACAGAAGACATATTTTTTCCCCGGATTTCTACCATGCTTAGCACAGCAGCACACTAGTTCACTTTTGGTGTTCTTAAACTGAAAAAATAAATGCTTTTGTAAAGTTACCATGGTCTTAAGGATAGAAAGCCAAGAAATGTTGTTGTGTAAGTTCTTATTTCATGGTCAACTTTCTGCGAGCCAAACACTGGGGGTTAGCTTGACCAAATGGAAAGCAATTTAAACTCTTTGTTCTATAGCAAATACTTTGTGTTTTAAAGTTAGAATGCTCAGCACAGCAGGAAGTATCTCTTACTATGGTATTCAACAACAAAAGTGTGAAAAAGAAGTAGAGGATAGCTCAGACATGCATGACTAAAAAGAGGATTCTGCAATGCTCTATTGGCCACTTACAGTCCCTACGCCCACAGCGATGAGAATGGGATTCACAGCCTATACTCTGTGTGTAGAAAGATGATTGCTTTTTTACAATGACTACAGAATTTAAAATGCAGAAATCCATTGTTGCCACTTTTTTTGGCTGCTAGGGACTGACATGATAATTTGGAGGTTATAGAGTCAGTCAGAAAGGAACTGAACCCAGGTATCATACCTTGTAAGAAATGACAAGAACTTCTAATTTAATAAGAATAAGGTAGAGATCAATGTGGCCACTAAAGGAATGAAAACCTTTCTGAATGAAAAAGGCAATGAATGCTGTGCTTTGTGCTTCGAGCAACTCAGGTCTGTTGCTATTTTTTATGCATGCTTCTGAGCATAGATTGACCTAGTAGATTGACATCTTGGGGGGAGGCTTCTCAAGCATGAGAATAGGCCATCTGGTTTTTGAATTTTGGAAGGCCTGGGTGGTAATGTTAGATGTTGGTAGCGCTATTGCACCTTCGCCAGACCAATGAATTGAATCAATGGTGCATGGGATACATATTTTGTATGAAGTTTCACAGTCATCTTCTGTGGGTACATATCTGGCCAGGGTCTGACTTTGGAAGGAAACTAAAACGTGCATAGGCAGCTGTAGCACGTTTCACTATGTCATGATCTGCGAGAGAATAAGATTCAGGGTGTGCTATGAGCTGCACCTTCACAAAGCATCGACACAGACATATTCTGTTGGATAAGTCTCATGGATTTCAAAGTTTGGAACCCCATATAGTTCATTTCAGGAACACAGATGCTGTTTTTGGTGAGTACCATGGAGCTTCAGTATTCTCTAGAGTCTAAGATGAATGTTTCATAGAAACTTGAAACACAAAGAACAAAATATTGCTGTAGTATGTGTTGCAACACCACACAGAAAGTATGTCAACATACATATAGGAGTACAATGCATTTCCATTATAATTTATTAATTTCAAGAATATCTAAAGAATATTTCACCCTGAAATATGATAGGCAAAATCTCTAATTTTAAAAACAGACAAAATATTTTTTTTGTGCTCTTAGTAGTCCAGTCAAATCAAACTTACAATTTTGTAATTGCATAAATGGTCCAACAGTCTATTGTAAGGATTGTTTCATTATTACTGCGTTAATCTCATGTTAGAAACTTATGCAAGGAATTTCATTAGCTGCTAATGCAAGAGAGAATAATTCTTGATATTGTTGATGTTAACCTTCCCCAATTATTTTCATTCCTATTTATGTTCCTTGGAAAATACTGAATGCACAAGAAAAACAAAAATCTAATGGAAACTATGATAGAACTAAGAAACTATTACCTCATATATAGAGAAGTATATGATGCTTGCACAATGAATCTGATTTATAGTAGATGCTTTTGGCAGCCCATCTTCTGTTTATTCAGACTGATTGATGCATCTGCAAAAAGAAGTACAAGTGAGAAACAACAACATAAACATGAAAAAAACCTAAGGTAAACTTTTAATATTAAAAGGTAATCTCTACAGACACTTAATCAGCTATGTTACATAATGTCTGTACCAATATTCAGGGTAGACCATGCTTGGTTTATCCACGTTTAAATTAAGACAGAAAAAAGTAAGAAAACAACTTTAATTTTTGAAGTTATGTGGAGATCTAAGCGTGAAGACCGGTCGGCTAACAGCTGCAAATCAGCAAACCTTTTCCCTTCCATTTGTGGTTAGTGAGATTGCTTGGACAAATATCTAACATAACATCTGTGTGGTAAGGGTGGTGTTGCTTTACATTTAAAAGACACCACATTCCCATCCTACTTAGGATTTATCCTGCTCTT
>NW_008825615.1:16376164-16383972 GCF_000699105.1 Pygoscelis adeliae
ACCTGGGATGACCTTAGTGAGGCAGGCTGTTTTTATAGATATATATATATAGGCTGGATCCTACAAAGACACCACAGAAAAGTCTTAGGCAGACTTTAAATCCAGATTTAGCCACATTTTAACCCTGAAGGGTTAAATTCCTAAACCCATTGTGCCTTCTGGCTCCATGCAGGCCTGAAGGGTTCTGCAGGTAGCACTCTTCCTTTACAGTCCAAGAGCTGCCTCAGCACAAGCATCTAGCTATGCTCCATTTCAGATCAGTCCCAATTCAGTTTTGTTCCATGTTCTGCCTTGCTACCCTGAAGATCCCGAAATGCGTATGTTCTGAGCAGGATTAGCAAACAATGACAGGGCTGACCAGTTAAAGCACGTATGTTTGCTTGTGGCCTTTCTTTTTTAAACAGATCTGCTAGAAAAGTATTCTGATGACTAAAGTATATACTCAAGAAACTAGAGGTTTCAAATGGAGGCTTGAAGGATTAAGTTATGTTCCCCCCATGAGCTTCCTGGTGATGTGAGTACAGGTTAGACAGTAGGTCTAGAGTAAAGAGAGAGGGTGTCTTACTTCCTTTCTTTTTTTCCCCACCAATACCAATTTAATGAAAAATGCACATATAATCCTAGAACTAGGAACAAAAACTGAAGACCTCCTCCCCTCTCTACAGTGTGTTGTCAGCCTCTCTTTTATTCCCAGATTTTTCACTCTCACACTTTTCTCCTTATGAATCTTGTGATTCATTTCTGGACAGCCCTACAGTTGCAGCAGAAGGATGGAAGGAGGATTCATCCTTCAAACTTGCTCTAGACCCTAGCAATTAGGGTGTTTTCCAGATCAGAGAAGTTTTCCTGTTAGGTTTAGGATAAGGTGTACTTAAGTCAAAGAATACAGTAAATAAAAGTATCTTATTTTTCATGTTTGCTCCTCCAAACAAGCAGTAGCTTTTTGTCCCAGCTCTGTTCTTAAAGATACAAAACAGAGATCCCATTCTTTCAAAGGATAAGATGTAGAGAATGAAAACTATGGAGTTTGCCAGGTGGACCTACCTAATTTTTGGACTTAACAGCAGGAAAGGAGTGGAATTTCACACACAGCCCAGTGCTCTCAGTTTCTTACTTAGAAGCACCAGAGCACATTCTTTGATCTAACTCTACTGGAAGTGATGACCTTTCTGAAAATTGTTGGCATGGAACTGCATGGTTTCTTAGAAAATTTAAAGCTGATGAAGAGGAAAACAAAATAAATCCCTTGTGTTTCTTGAAAAATGGAAATTTTTTAAACAGTTTATTAAAAATCAATTATATAATTTCTAATTTAAACATAGACAAGGTTTACTTAAAAGCCAGACAAAAATCTGCTGGAAAATTTTAGTCATTCATAGAAAAGGGTGAAATGTTGCATGGACTGCTTGCCATTTGGACACTTTATTAACATGGGGCTCATACACAATTATGACTATAGATAGTTCTTCACTCCACCCATGCCCCAGGCTGCCCAGCTACAAGCAAACTTATCTGACAGCTAGTAAGTGAGTTAGCTCTGCCTGCCGTGAGCCCAGGCTAAGCCTTCCCCAGGGGTAAATATACTAGTTTGGGCTTTGCATTTAGCTTAGCACTGGCCATAATGTAGCTTCTGGAGCACAGCTGGCTCATCATGAAGGCAGAGCAAAGTGTGACAGAGCGGGAACCTTGCCTGAGACAGGTTTATCATGAAACTACACCTTTAGTGACTATATTACAATGTGACTTGTCTTCTCATATTCTGAACATTTTATTTTATAGTAACCTGTGAAATGACAAACATAAATGATTCACATAAATTAGGTTAGTTCAAATTGCATTTTAGTGAGTCTTGATTGACACAAGACAACAGTAATTAATCATGATGGGGCAATAATGGCTTCGGAGTTACTGACCTGCAAAATCTGTCTTCAAGAGATAGTGTTACAGTTATTATCTGAACTCAGTAACTCAGTGTCTCTTTTCAGAGGGACAAAGCTCATTATCTTACAATTTCTTTTAATTTCTATTTCACAGAAAATACAATAAAGCAATGACAAATGAGCTTTGATCTCACAGAAGCCAAAACAAGGGAAAAAATCTTTATCAATTCTGCAATGTCTCCCTTAATGACCAGTTTTCTCCATTGCAAATTTGGTTTCGTTTTGCTAGTGCTTTCCTACTGCAGAGGCATCTAATACTGATTTTTCTTCTGTTGAGTTATACAGTTTCAGCTTTACCTGAATTATTTGCCTTAATGCATATATTTTTCCAAAAGGAAAGGATGTTCTGGATGTGTTTTAACATTACTGCTACATGAAAGAAACACATTATAGTCCATCCCAACAGAAACAGACGGCTTGAGTTATTAACAATATATACTGCTTACATTACTTCCTGCTGTGAACATTAAAATTTTGCTATATTCTAGCCTTTTTTGCCATCTGGTTGAAAATCAATGATGAGGGAAAAGGCAAGTCCTATTTATAGAGAACTCCAACACCTTTTATGAGAACCAAACTTAGCTCAGTCCCTGTGATGCCCTATAAAGGGCAAGACAATATCTAGATTTGAAGAACTGAATGTTCCTACTTCCACTGCTGGTACATGTCTGTCTGGTCTTGAAATGCAAGGTAGTGAGACTGTGTTTTTGTAAATTAAAACTGTGTCATGAACGCATATGTTATGCATTGGATGATGATCTTTCATCTGCAACAATTATGGGTACACTATGAAAATTTCATGAATGCATAATCTCCAAACAAAAAAACCCCAAACAGTTATTAGTTCTTACCACAATAATATTATTCAGTTTAACATTTTGTGGGAAGGAGATGCCTCTTTCAAAAGGAGAAAAGGCAAGTCCTGTTAGGGTCCCCAGGGAGGCCAGTTACAAGGACTGTCAGTTATATTAACATCATGATTTACAGTTCCAGAAGACACAATATTTCAGCCTGCGTATTCAACTAAATATATGCTGATATGCCAGACTAAAAAAAACAAAAAAAATTTTAAAAATCTGGTCTATGTTTTAATAAAAACTAGTCTTGTTGAATGCTCTGACAAGAAAAAAAAGTAATGCCTTTTAGGCATATTCATAGATATGAGCCTTGCAAAAGCTGTTGCCGTCTCTCCTCCTGCAGCACCACTCAATGGAGCAAGAAATAGGTGATCTCCAACTCCATGAGCTAAAGTAAACAAAGCGTCTCCCACCTGTGGCGAAGAAGCCAGTCAGCAAGCGATCCACCAGCTGACAGCACAAACTGTGTCTGGTCTCCTGCTGGCTGATTAGAGCAGGATAGGACCAGCAGCAGGGTCAGAAATGGTATGTGTGCTCTGCTTGATGCAGCTCAGGAGACTGTTGTGCCCAGGTAGCAAACTCTGTAGGTGGATGGAATACAAGCATCTCATGGAGGGAAGGATGTCGTGAACCACTGAGCAGAGTTTGGTTATGATCAGAGATGGTGACTCCAATAAATTCTCTGAAGTGGAAGAAGAGGTTAATGAACAGAGGCAGAGTGTGAGGAAGGGTGAGAGGAGGCTCTGACCAGTAACAGAAAGCTGCTCCTCTTCCAGCACTTGCTCAAAGTAGGACGTAGGCAATGACCAGCAGGCTCCTGTATATTTTCCAATGTGATCCCTGAACACTGATGCAAACATATGATTAATTGCTTGATTATAGAATATAGACCAGTAAAATCTGAAACCAGTTAATACTCAAATTTTAAGTGTGTAATTCTGAGAAACACTGCAGCTTACACATGTTCACTCTACAGCTTTAAAAGCAGACATTTTTGTAAATACCCAGAAAGATTGAACCTAGTCTCTCTGCCATAGATCCAAGTTAAAAAATTTACAAAACAATCCTGCCTGCACAGTGAAACTTGTAGGATAAACTGAAGTTCATTTTAACTGTAGCTATTTATGCAATAATTTCTGTCAGAAATGCTGATCTGTCTTGAGGGGGGCATGCATATTTTTCAAAAACTGTGTGTCCTTCTCAGCATATGGATGAAAAGTAGTGGTCTTTCAATTGATACATAATTTCAATGTAGAACTTCTTGCTTTAGGATGCTATTGACTCCTCAAAGCCAGGATTCAAACATCTGCCGGAGATAACAACTGTACAGCAGAGTCAGCAGAACAGAGCATGGACTGGGTATCAGGTACTCTAGTTCACAGATGGGCACACAAGCTGGCATCACCAAATGAAGGTGGATTTGCATTAGGACAGTCTTAGTAATCTTAGAAGAGTTAGACACACATCCCTTCTGCCAGCCCTGCTGCAGAAGCAGCAATCTGTGTCAGCGGGGTGATAAGGAAAAGCTGAAGAGGTGATTCAAAGCACATGTAAGAGTCTGCTTATACTAAAACTACAAAATAATCCTTGTGTTTGTGATTTAAGCAGATATCTAGCTATTAGGAATTTGAATGAGATCTGTAATGAGCAGCATTTTATAACATATTTAACTACTGTGAAGTCTGGACATTGTTAGGGAAGGAGCAATTGACTAGATGAGACACAGTCCTGATCCTTTAAAATATTATATTATTGACCCAATTATTTATCATGCTGGAACTCATTTGAGTCCAGAGCATTTTGCAAGCTTACTATGCTTCCATTTTAATTTTTCTTTCTTTTTTTGGTTATGTTACTAGCATCGGATACAATAAATTTGTATCTTGTAAATTAGACTTGAGACAGCTTTAATGGGTGCTAAAGCTCTTGCAGTGGAAGTACAGCAGTGGTCTTATGTTTGCACAATACTGTAAAATCTTCATTCAGAGGGAAACAGCCCAAATTTCTACCTCTGTTGATTTTCTAGTCAGGCAAGGGCTATACTGGCCTGACGGCATGCATCTGCTGGCCCAAAGAAAGGTAATATTTTTTTACAAAAACTCATATAAATCAAAGGCACTTGTCTGATTAGAAACTTTTTGCAGGGAAGACAGACTTAAGTTTGATTTAGGATTCCACATGGAAAAATATACACCTGCCTACAGTAATACATGCATGTTTTTTCTAATGGCACCTGCTTTTCTTGGTGAGACAAACACACTTTTGGGTCAGGAGCACCGTTGTGTGTCACGTGTATACCAGGTTTTTACCATCTAACTGTGAGGCTGCAAACCTATTTGGGTCTAAACCTGGCATATCTCAGTTAGGATCAAATCATCAATCACCTTCCATGCAGCAGCTGTGAATTATTTTTGGTTTCTTGGCAAAGAACTTTAATATTTCAGTTTGGGCATAAAAGGATATAAGAAAAGACCCAGTTATCCCTTTCCATGTGATGACACAAGCAATGATTTTTATTACAATTTAAAAATTTAATCCTAAAAAGATTTATTTTATTTTATTTTAAATGAAAGGACAGATTACCACATTAGTGCAAGATAAATAAGGAAGTGATGATTTTTTAAGCTGTTCAAACTTTGGTGGTTGAGCCCTCTCTAAAGGGTATTTCAACACCTTTCTAAAAGCAGTTGTATTAGAAATGATCAAATGAAAGGTTATAACCTTATGAATTTGCTCCAGAGGAAATGTTATTATATTCATGCCAAAGTTAGAAGAGGCCTTTGTAGGTAGAAGTCAGTGGAGTACTATGGAAATTAGAAGTATGAAGTTGAAATATTCCTTATAATTTCTTTTAAAACTTTTTAAAACTTTGTCTATAGTTTTTGTCCTACAGGCTTCAACTTTGTTCTGTTGATGTATGTTACTTTCTGTGGGGCCAATAGGAGAACTCCTAGTATGTAAAATGCAGATCAAAGTTAAGATTACTTTCATATTAGGTAAGCAGGAAAAGAGTTAACCAGAACAATGATTTAGCAAATAAATGCAAGAAAACCATTCCATAAATAGAATCAAGGATTGCCTTCTCCTGTAACGACTAGGGATAACGATCAGTATGAAAGAAAGTTGTTGTGAATGAAGGTCATTTTACCTATAACAGCGAACAGAGCTAACACTATCCCAAATGGAAAACAAGAGATTGGACTGCATTATCTAAATGTCCAGGTTTTGACTTTGCAGGCAAACATAAGCAACATAAAAATGATCCCATTATGCAGCTATTAAATTGTTCTTGATGTATTTTATTTCTTACGAGTTGAAATTCTGCTCTTCTCAACATTGATAACAGCAAAGATCCTAAAATAATGAGTCAGAATCCAAGGACTGGCTTAAAAACATGAGAGTTTCCTTAAAATAGTGAGTATTTTGTGGGTTTGTTTTGATTTGGTTTTGGCTTGGGATATTCACGTTAGGGGTTTTCTTCACTATACTTTCAGGCTTTTCTCTAAAATACTAGAAACTTATCTTTCCTGTTCAAAACGTGTTTCTTTCTAATAGTCCCATGCCTCCCAGACCTGGGCACTCAATAAGACCATCAAACTTCATGAGACTAAGGAGTGACAGCCCTGTCATACACAAAACAACATGCAGGTGCTGTGGGTCATTAAAATTCCATTTCCCGCTTCCCCTGCATTCCTCTGTCAAAAAGAGTCTTCTCTCATAGAGCTATAAATTCCATGTCCTACATTACCAAAGCTCACTTCAAAGAGTAAAACTAATCTAAGTAGAGTTTCTTTGTATAAAATCTGTTTGTGATGTAGTGGTTTGTGCCTAGTATGTCTCAAAAACACAAAAAAAACCCCTGTATAGATTGTTGGAATATGGGCTGATGCATACGCTGCAGAGATGTTGCTATAGTTGTAAAAGATGGATGCAATGGAAAATCTCTGACCACTGAACAGAGAGAATATTTACTCTGTACTTCATGTTGTACTGCTGTCAGGTATATTGTTAAGCAAAATAAAAAAACAGAAAATTCAGCCAAGTCCAGAAGTCTTAGAGAGAAAAACAGAGATCCCAACTGTTGTGCTTTAAATTAGATTTGCTCTTCCTTCTCCTTCAGTATATTTTAAAGTTTGTGTATGTTGATCTTTGAGGGTAGTGCATTCTCTGAAATGATAGAAACAAAAATATTTTAACAGTCAAAATTCCTTATCATAAATGTAAGATGAATTTTTTTTGCCTCTTTTCTATATCCATTTTGACAGCCACCAGCATTCTCTACTTCTCTGGCAGGGATGAAATGATTAACTGTACAGAGAGTTCTTTGCTGGGTCCCATTACAGAGGGAGGAATTTCTGAGGCAAGAAGAGACATTTACAAAGTTGTCCTTTGTATGATTCCTCCAAGGACATTTCAGACAGATGGTAAAATATCCCAAACGGTTTATCAACACGTGCCCATTGTAAAACCAGCAGGAAGTGACCAAAATGCAGCAAGAGAAGACAAGCAATTCTATGGAATCTCAGGTCTCCAATTTCTCTCCTCAAATCTCAATTCCTAGTCTTCTTTCAAGACTGCTAACAAATACCAGTTCCATACGTTTCTCTCCCCAAAATTAACCATCAGTCCCTATATTCCTATTCCAAGTTTCCTGGAACAAGACCACTTCCTTCAATACATACACTTTGATGAGACTGTCTGAATTTATATTGGTCTATCTGAATTTTAGTCAGATTATTCTTTCACAAGTCCTGGAGGAATCACTGAGAACATTCAGTACCCACACATTTTAGGTACCCACCTATACATGGTCTGTGGCAGACCAGAATGACAATTACAGAAAAAGTCCTTAGACATGTAGGAAGAAGAACAAGGCACAGGACTATATGGAGAATGTAGCTACCAATTTTTAGCAAATCTTCACTAAGCATGTGTGCAAAATTCTTCTGCAGAGAATTATAGCTATATCAGACTTTGCTGGATATTACAGAACAAGCAAAAAAGTATCCTG
>NW_008825615.1:16384040-16385036 GCF_000699105.1 Pygoscelis adeliae
TGAAGACTCCTTTCCCCACTCTCCTGATGCCAAACTCCAATTTCAAACTAGGGTTTCTTGAAGAAAATTCTGTTTGAAGGTTTTAACCTAGAGGAATGTTTTATTCTTTATCACATTCTTGAATATGGCTACTGTGGCTGAAACTTAAGAAAAAAATATTCATGTGAGGTAACCATCCTCCACAGATATCTTCTGCATTGCTTTGGTGTGCGAAAATGTAACCAAATACATTGAAACAATAAACAGTAAGTAAGAAGATAAGGGGAAACCTGCTGGATGAGGTACTGAAAAAATATGAAAACTGCTATGGCCTGTGCAGGACACACTGGTGACAAAAGACAACATTTTGTCTGCTAGAGGTGGTTAGGCTGTCAGCATACTTCTTTATTAACTATATAACTCAGTCTTATTTACATCCCACTCTGTATCTCCTCATATCATTCTTTTTCTAAAGACTTACAGACACAGAGTTAATAACCATTTGTCTTCCATTAGGTCTTCTCAAGTCTTTTAAAAATCTGTGAAACAAACTGCCAAAACCAGCCATTCAATACATGCAGTCAAAAGCAATGGGGTTCCTATAGCTTTATGTAAACAAAACAAAAAAAAAAAAAAAGAAAGGAATTTCAGAAAATTCAATTTATTTATGGGTAATAGAAGCAATGGCCCCAAAAGGTAGTCAAATTGAACTTGACCTCTGGGCGGGATTAGCTACATTTATATCATTCTCACCAGATGTTTCTCTAATCTGTTCTCAAAGACCTCCAGTATTGGAAACATTTCACTTTCCTCACTGTTCCAGTGCTTCAATATTGCTGTTGTTAAAAGTTTCTCCTAAAATTTAATCTCAGCCTCTCTTACTGCAAATTAAGCCCATTGCTTCTTCTGTAGTTCACCATCGATGTGCAAAAAAGAACACTTCCTTCCTCAGTACCCCAGTCTTTTGCATACTTGAGGACTGTTATCTCTCTCAAAGCTTTTCTTCTTTGGTCTAAT
>NW_008825615.1:16385088-16398075 GCF_000699105.1 Pygoscelis adeliae
CTCAAAGGTTTTATTTTCTAGACCTCCGGTCATACTCATTGCTCTACTCAAGTTTCTTTTCAGAAGGTCCAACTCCTTCCTGAAACACCTTTGCCAAAACTGGAAACGCTATGCCAGCTGGAACATTTCCATTTCTGGGTAGAGCAGACTTCACAGGTCTGACAAGCTGCAGTTCTTTTTATGTAATCCTGCATGGTCTGTGTCTTTTTTGCAACAGTGGAAAATATTTCACAGTTTCAAAATTTGAAACATTAATGTTCAGCTTCATGACAAGCAGTACTCTTTAGATTCACCAAACACCCTCTTGCTCACCCTCCTGTGTTTGTGTTGCTGATAATTCTTGCCCTGGTTCCTGTATGACTCACTCCCAGTGTTTCTCAGGCTGCACCAGTCTGAGCACAACAGGGTATTGGGGTATCAGTACAACAGACTCTTTCTGAATTCCTATCAGGTCTTTTAAAATTTTTCCCTCCCTGAGCTCCCAGCTTAGCATTTTAAACCCATTTCATGTATGAGTCCAAAAACCCTGGGAAACTACTTGCTCTTCTGATCACAAGATGCTTATAACCAGAATTAGTCTTGGGTGCCTAAAATGAAGTTTAAGCACATAAATCCACTTGAGCAACACACAAAACTGCTCAACTGCTTAAGCAATGCACAGTTCACACACACCTAAAAAAAAGAATATAATCTGACCAAACTTTCCCTAAACTGGGACTTAGATGTTTAATAGCTACGTGGCAATCCAGTCTACCTGTTTTCCTAACACCTTATACAAAATTAATTAGATGCCTCCTTAATTAGCTGACAACATTCTAAGAGACTAAACTTAGTTACACATGCTTGTTCAGAAGTGCCTACTCTGGAAGACATCTGCCTTGAGCTCCTTATTAATCCAGAGTTAGGTGTACAGTTCTTAGCTTTTATGAAGGTCTCTGGAGAAGCCTGATTACTGTTAGGAGTAATCTTACAGTCTGACCGTAAACTAGACTATCTCCTAAACGTACTTAGGAATTAGTGACAATTTCTCTTTATGAGCCAATAAGAGTCTAATTGGTCTAATTTAAAAAACACATAAAAGGCTCAAAGGAACAATACAGCACTAGTGTGAGGATGTCTTCAGACCAGCTCTGCTGCACTGGAATCCACCCATCCTCACAGTCTGTAATTTTCCAGTTAAGGACCTATATTTGGGAGAAGATTGAACATTCAGAGACCTTTCCTTCTCTCCTGAAAAGAGATTTTAGGTGCTTACATTAGGAGGAATGGACTACAGGTTATGCCCCATGGCAAAGAAATGCCTAAATTAGATGGACTGAATTCCATCCTAAGGTTTAGTCACTAAACTAGGTATTAAAATTCTGCTAGAGTGCACATCTAGCAGAGATGCCATTTTTGCCTATGCAGATCATCTCAGTGCCTGGTTTATATGAATGCCTGTGCTGTAGGGTCCCTGTGGATTAGAATTGAAGATTCTAGTCAAATACAGATATTATCGATTAAAGTAGCATACCTAAAACATTCTTAATTTTCACAGCTCTTTACAAACATGAACTAAGTCAGGCACCTTCCACAGTACACTGAAACCCCAAGTGACAGACACCTGATGATCTTTCAGTGAAAACTAGTTAAAAAGCATGGGATTATACACACCAAATAAATTATAGTATTCTGCTATATACAGAAGCTGAATAGAAAAGAAATGCAGAATTTCTACCCATTCACGTCTTGACACATGAGGATATAGTGCTATTACTAATGACTGTGTCAGCATAATGCATCTTAAAAATAGAAATCACTCTTTCTAGTGCAATAAATTCCAGATAAGACCTCAAAATTGCCAAAGGAAGGGTGGAATCTGTCATGTTAGACAGTATGAGTTTTATTTCTTTTACCAACACATCTCAAAATGCTTTGGACATTTCCACTACATGAACCCCATGAAATGGAGAATTAAATTAATTAACTCTTGCCCTGAGTAGGCAGACTTAACTGCTCATAATACCTGTTTTTACATCAAAACACACTAAGAATGAAAAATGTGTATGTCTCTGCTGTGATCTGAAATCTTCATTTGGAAAGCACTTCAACCCTTCCCCCACCCTCCAACTGGTACTTTTGTAATAATAGTATTTGACATTAAGTAACAAGAAGTGAGCTGAAGAGAGGATGTTAGTTCAGCCAATGTCATATCCAGGTACAAGTGAAGTCTGATGCAGACAGGTGTAAAAGGAATGAGCTATGAACTGAAGCTGCATTTTCTTGAATCAGATGCAGATAAAGACATTGATACAACTTGAGTTCTGCTTCAGGAGACCTAGTTCAGGTCCTTGAACTTGATTAGTTTTTAAAGACAAAAAAGTGTGTTATTAGAAAGAAAAAAGCAAGCCTAAAAATCAGTGCTGAGGATGTCATAAAATCAGTTTATCTAGAGAAATAGTCTGTTTTATTTCCCTGCTAGAAGTGAATATTCTTAATCTATTGTTTCCTAGAGCTGTGTGGAATCTATACGTAAATATTGATTGAAAATTTATTTGACAATTGTGAAGGTAATATTGAAAAAGAGGGAGGAAAAAAAGGAGCAGCAAAATCAAAAGAACTTCAATAATGATTTGTACATTGCCCATAAAGCTCCTGAACATGAAAAGAATCTACAGAGGGGAAAAATAGATATGTGATGAAATATATTTTTAAAAGTATCCTACTTTAGAGAGACCACTTTGAAATATATAGGGTATTGCATTGTTTGTTTTCAGCTCCTTAGAAGTTATGCTAACTCACAATGAATTTTCAAAGTGGTCATTTTAGAAAGTATTTATAAGTCAAGTTGATGTACTAGTCTTAATTTTTTTGCACTACCCAACTTTTTTCTTTTCTGTTTTTTAATACTTTCATCTTCTCATTACCTTCATGTAATATGTAAGAAAGAAACAGCTTCTGATTATCAAACAACATAAGAGAACAACAAAGCAGAAACAGCTGTGCTGCATAAAATCAGAAACCAGCCAGAACTGGGGCCCATACAGATGTCTAAGGAAGGGTATAAGAAAGAACACAACATGCTTATAGTAAGATTTCTTCAGAATTAAATTTCTGAACTGGTGGTTATAACTTTGTATTGAATATCCTTTTATGAGATTCAATTTCATGAATTTGTCAATTACTTTTTGAACTATGTAAAATTTTGGCATTTACAACAACTGATAGGAATTAATTCCAAAGTTAATAATAAATGACACAGAAATGTACCTCCTTTTGCTTGTTTCAAACCTGCTACCTCATAATTTCATTTAATTTCCGTTAATCCTCATAACACAAGGATCAGGAAATAAGTGTTTTCTATGTACTTTCTCCAGACCATTGTGTGTTCTTAAAGACTTTTTAAATGTCTTTTCCAGGCTGAAGAGTCCTTATCTATTTATTTATTCTTCATATAAAAATCCATTTACTCCGCTCTGGATCTCCTGCAGTTCAACTATATCCTTTTTGAAATTGCCTGACCAGAACAGTAATAAAGATATGGGCATGCTGTGGATTGTATAATGGTAAAATGATGTTTCTTGTTCTGTCAAGCATTTATTTCCTAATAATTTATTACACTTTACTTGCTTTGATAATTATTGAGCACTGAGCTGATGTTTGCATAAAAATTAATTTCACATTCAAAACCTTTTTCATAGTTCAGACTGTATCATTGTATATTTGAAATTACGATAGGTTTTCCTCATACAAATAATTTCATTTTAATAAACACAGAATTTAATTTGCCATTTTCTTTCTCAACCACTTGGCATCAGATGATTCGTGACTTTTTTTGCTCAATATTCATCTTTACTACCTCAGATACCTTAGTATTGTTAGAAACCTTTGTCGTCTCATTCACACCCTTTTAACAATCATTGATGAATAAATTGAATAGCAGATCCCAGCATTAATTCCTATAGGATTCTAATAACGGCTTCAGTCATTTACACTTACCAACACTTATTCCTACTTTTTAATTCTACTTTTTTAAATGGTCCTTTATGCTTTTGATAAACTCCCCTTTTACCCCATGCCAACTCAAGTTTTCTTCAGAGTTTTTGGTAAAAGCTTTGTCAAAAGGTTTTTGGAGACTGCAATAGCCTGTAGCAACTTGATGACTCTTGTTCTTGTGCACAAGGACTCCTTTAAAGAATTCTAGTAGATTTGTGAGATGTGACTCCTTTCTTCAAAAGCCAGTGGTTGGTTCTTCCCCACCGTATCACACGTTGCTGTGATTGTGCATGTGTATCTATGCACTGTCTGTTGTCTATTAAACTTTCCACCACTTTTTTCTAGTGTAGAAAACAGATTTTTTTTTTTTCAGGTTTGGGAGATTTATTTTAGATTATTTTTTTTTTTAAATTGCCTTTATGTTTGTCACCCTCCATTCCTCCTCTGCTGAAGCAATTTTAACAGATAATACACACCCCACAGTTAAATAGGTCAGCTATTTCATACTTCGAAGAATACCATCTGGGTTTGTCAAGTTGTTACTATTCATTTCACTAGTTTATTCTAGAATCTTTCCTAATGACATTTCAGTTTGAGGCAGATCCTCCAGTAAGTTGCTCACAAACAAGGCTTCTGGCCCGGGTACCTCCTTTAGGTCCTCCATTGTGAATATAGATGTAAGGAAGTGATTTAGCTTTTCTGTTACAGCCTTATCTGCTTTAACATTCCTTTGCACTTTAATCACCTATTGACTCTACATATTGTCTGGCAAGCTTCCTCTTTCTGATCTGTTTGAAAAGGTTTTAATGTTAGTTTTTATGCCTTCCACAAGTTTTTAATCAAAATCTATTATGACCTGCTGTATTGTATTTTTACATTTAACTCACAAGTGTTTGCATCCTTTTGTGTTTGGTTTTTTTTTCAATGGGACATAACTTCAATATTTTGAAGGATGTCTTGTTACATTTAGTAGCTTCCTTTATCTTGCTGCTTACTGCTGCCTACTGCAAACACAGAGCACTTTTACTTGAAAATAAGATGACTTTGGCTCCGTGGAGGAGTGCTCTTTTTAGTCTTCTGTCATTGTAGTTGTGTTAACCACTAAACAGTTAGCCTCAGCCTTTACTGAGCTGTCTTTAAATAATCACCTTGCTATTTCTTAGCACTTCATCATTTTAGATACCCCTTTGAATATCTTAACCTTCTTATTAGGTTCTTACTTGAAACAAATGAACAACCATGAAGGGATTGATCTTGTGGTTTAACTCGGCAGGCAGCTAAACACCACACAGCCGTTTGCTCACTCCCCCACCCCCAGTGGGATGGGGGAGAGAATTGGGAAAAAAAATGTAGAATCTGTGGGTTGAGATAAAGATGGTTTAATAGGACAGAAAAGGAAGGGAATAAAATAATAACAACAATAATAATAAAAGAATATAGAAAACAAGTGATGCACAATGCAATTGCTCACCACCCACTGACCGATGCCCAGCCATTCCCCAAGAAGTGATCACCCGTCCCCCGGCCAACTCCCCCCCCAGTTTATATACTGAGCATGACGTCATCTGGTATGGAATATCCCTTTGGCCAGTTGGGGTCAGCTGTCCTGGTTGTGCCCCCTCCCAGCTTCTTGGGCACCTGCAGCCTTCGCAGTCGGTAGAGCATGGGAAGCTGAAAAGGACTAGTGTAAGCACTACCTAGCAACAAATAAAACATTGGTGTGTTATCAACATTATTCTCATCCTACATCCAAAACACAGCACTGTACCAGCTACTAGGAAGAAAATTAACTCTATCCCAGCCAAAACCAGGACAATCTAAAAAGAGGCTTTGGATCCTAATACAGTGTGATGTGGCTTATTTTTAAGAGCTAGTTGTGTGAAAAAATTCAAAATTTGGTACCTGTACTCTCTGTACAATCTTTTCCTATAATCTTCTTGTAGTCTTTTTATAAGAAAAGTATCCAGAAAGAGCAGCTCCTTCAACAGGGAGTTGACTAAAGACCCTGGGGTTCACTGAGGACAAAACTATACCATAAAGTACATCTCCCTCTTCATGTGAGATTGTTTAGCCTAGACAAGAGAAGGCTCAGGAGAGATCTTATCAATGTATATAAATACCTGAAGGGAGGGTGCAAACAAAATGGAGTCAGGCTCTTTTCATTGGTTCCCAGTGATACAACAAGAGGCAATAGGCACAAACAAGAGGTGCCATCTCAACATCAGGAAACATTTTTTTACTGTGGGGGTGACTGAGCAGTGCCAGAGTGGAGTCTCCCTCTCATTAGAGATATTCAAAACCCATCTGGACAGGGTCCTGGGGAACTGGCTCTAGGTGGCTCTGCTTCAGCAAGGGGGTTGGACCAGATGACCTCCAGAGGTCCCTTCCAACCTCAAACATTCTGTGATTTTGTGATCTCAGGCATTATGCAAAGGTATAGAGAAACATCTTCCTCCACTCAGAATCCAAAACCCTCTCTGGAAGTGAAGGAAAACCCTAAGAATGAAGCCAATGGAGAGGTAGTAGTCTGTCTGGTAGATGTTCACCTTTTCTTTCAGGGATTCAAAACCCCATGTCACCATCTCCAGGCACAAATTCTAATAAAGAGCTTGTGGGTTTGTCTATTTCCCTCTTGCCTGCTTGCCCACTCAATCTTCAGTCGGCTTTCGTCTTTCTGGAACACATGAGCAGCTCCTAAAGAAGGGGTGGAGGCTGTTCTTAAGGTAAAAGTAAAGTGAGGGCTGTGTTTCAGTTCCTTCACACTAGGAGAAAAAAATAATTTGGCATTCCTTTCTCTTGGATGAGCCTTCTAATTACTGCATAATTAAATAAATGAGAAGTTGTGGCACAAGCCTTCACCAGGCTTGTGTCAATAGGAAGTAGACATGATCACCAGCATCTACTGTGGTGACAGACTGCTGAGATATGTTCCAGAAAATCCTTCCAGAGCAGCCCTCTGGGAAGACACAAGCAAATGAGTTCTGTCTAGCAAAGCTTGATTGGTTTTAACCACTCTGCTGAGGAAAAATGATAAAAAAGGGGGTTTGGACACGAGTAGAAAAAATAGTCAGGTTGCCTGGGGAACTTTAATGTTTCATTCTGAGGTTTTCATAAAGTTTACTTTGTCTCAGACGAGGCCATAAAGAAAATTGATTTTAGGCTTAGATGCTCTGAGAAATTGTCTGTTGTTCTTCTCTGGACATTATATAGCTGTTTTTCTCAGCTGAATAATAGAAAAATATATATATTTCTAAACAATGTATATATTTAAATCACAAAAATATTTGAATCCCATGCCTTTTTACAAGATGTTGTTCACAGCTATTTATTACTGGGTAAAAATATCTCCCAAATTCTGATTCTGATTACTTAATTTTCAATGTTTAAAGGTTCCTCCTTCAGTATTAACCTGTGTGCTTAACTTTAAAAGAGTATGCTATTAGTTTGCTTTTTTTCCATCAGTCATTTTTTCCTCTTTATAACTAAAAGATTTTTCCAAAAACTGCCAGGGTTTTCATCAGCATGTAAGTTTATATCACAGCCTTTAACTAGAAAAATTTTAGTTAGATTTTCAAAATTCCATAAAAAATATGAAGTTTTTATCTCCAGTTTAATCATCAAGGTTTTAGGACATTGTTTTTCACAGGAGCAACTTAAAGTCTCCAGAAATAGAAAAGTATATATCTATAAAATAGTTGTCTTTTTCCTCAAAGAAGAGATAAAATTACAGTAAAATATACAATAAATCTCTTCACAATTTATAACTTTATTTTTTTCTGTCAAAACAAACTTATTGGTATCAATGTGTAATAAAACTCTAACAATATCTGATAACAAGTTATTCTTAGCTCCTGAAAAAAAACCCCTCATGTTGCAATGTCACAGTAATAGTTTGAAGTAAACAGTAAACTTAGAATGAGTTATGAGCATTTACAGATGGTAAATCTGCAAAGTTCATCTATCTACATGGGCAATATGGAGTAATTCCACTGAAATCTGGATTTAAGAAGGACAGAAGACTATGTGTTTAATTTACTCCAGATGTAGCCAGTTAAAAATAAGCAGAGCTGAGAGCTCCTGAGCTACACATTAAGCTTGGAAATGAAGCAATAGAGGCAACTGCGTAAATGGTGTAAGTGGTGTCTGTTACCTATTTTCAGCTATTCTTTTTTGAGCAGTTAGTACTTTGGCTATATTCCAAGTAAAGATTTGTTATTTCTTAGCATTTTTCCTATAATGTGTAAAGGAAAATAAAACTTCAATGGATACCACTAGGCCAGAGCAGGAGCATGGCTTTATTTTCTTTTTACAAGTTCAGCCAATGTTTTCACAACAATACTTGCAAATGGCTGTACTTCAAAGAGACACAGCGTATTCTGCAGCTACCTCCTCCTGCTCATCTCACTAACACTGTGCAGGCCACCAAGCTATTTTCACATCTAAATGTTTGTTTTTAACAGCTATGTCTGTGGTGAATTAAGCCTCAGTTGTAGCTGTTTAAATAAACACTTAGGTCACAGTATGGTACCTACATGCTGAGCAATGGTGAGATAGGCTTCAGAGGCAGAAGTAAGTGTTTTTTTAATCCAACATGTAGAAAACACATGCAAGCTTGTGTGTATGTGTATGGAGCTCCACACCTTGGTTATAGATTTAAAATGTAGTGGTTAAAGATAGGTCTAAAGTGGTTCAAGATAGGTCTAAAGTGTAACTCAGCCTACAATTGCAAAATGATCTTATAATATAACCTAGGTATTTTGAAATCAGATTTTTTCCTATATTTCACTTAGTGTCCCTAAGAACTATGCCTTTTTCAGATTGGATTTTGCTTTATCTGACTTCCTAAAAGAAAGAGCAAACAATGTCAGGGTCCTGATGCAGCTAATTATTTCATTATACACTCAACTGCTTAACTTCACAAACGTCAACAGACACAGAAAAGTCAACCCAGAAAAGTCAACCTTTCATTGAACTGGGTCATATATATGTAGAATTTATAACAATCAAATTTATATTTTTCCGGGATTTCAACTATGGTTAATATGTTGATGCAATAGGCACAATATGAGTAGGATACATCTCACTTGTCTTCAGCCTCTGAAAGATTAAGCATCTGTTATAAACTGGGTACTAATTTCTTCTGTAGACAATGCAGATGGCACCTACAGGGGCATTCACTGCACACATCTTAGATACCTATTTTTGGATGGTTTGCATCGTCCACTGACACAGGCTTATTTCTCTTCATTAACAGAGGGAATCCATCTGCTTATCTTAGATCAAACACCTAAGAGTCAGCTGGGCAATGTTAGATGAGTATCTCCCTGAACATGCAGTACAGACTTTATAGGCTTATAGGAGTATTATTTGCAAAAAACTCCCACAGCTGTGAATGTGTTAAGGGATACTGATGTCTCAGTTACTCTGCTTCTCTCATTAGCAGAGTTTCTTTCTCCTAAATCTCTCCTTTGGAAGTATTTGACTGTTGAAAGTTGTAAGAGCATCATGGAAGTTGCACAAAAGCACAGAAATGCAAAGAAATGTTGCAGTGGCGGTGGCCTCTTATTAGGGCAGTTCTCTCCTCTCCTGCTGCTTTTCCTTTTGCTCTCCTCCATCTCCCTGATTTTTAAGATAGCTGGAGGGTGCCACTTGATGCATTTGCAATAACTACGGCCAAACTGAGATCATCATGATAGAATTATCATTATTAATGATAATACAAGTTTAATCCAATTCATACTCCAGTCTGAGATGAGACTTGTCCTTTATTGGCACAATAACAGAGGAATGGACACTATATTCATGCTTGTAAGATACACTATTTCGCTCTGTGCCACAGGGACACTTTTCTTCCATGCATGTTTTTAAAGTTATTCTTATCCAGATTTAATACTTAATATAATTTCAATTTTTCAACTTTCATACAGAAATTACATTTTGAAAAAGAAACAAAAAATACCCTTTTCAATTTCAAATATCAACTTTCTTTTAACCTCATTTTAACCTGGCTTTTTAGCCTAAAAGGTTTAATATAAAGGTTAAGGTTTCTCCTTTCTTTATTTTCCCCCTTACCAATGAACAAGGAGAAAGGTTAAAAAGGGAGAAAGTTAGAGAAGGAACAACTATTCTTAAACGTCTAATTAAAATTAAATCAATGAAAGATGTGTTTTCCCCATTTTCCATATTATATTATATTCCGAATGAGGAAATAATTGCAAAGCAAGGAAAAGTAGGAGAGAATACAAAATCATTTTTTCACATTGAAGGCAGAACAAGGGCACAAATCAAAATGTCATAAACAAGAAATTTTTAATTGAATATGTGTGTATTAGCAAAGAATATTTTCAAAGGAATTTGGACAAATTGCAATGTAATATTATTGTACGTAACGTAAGTGCAGTTAGTAAGGGCAAAACATTCACTAGGAATTTAGAGGCAGATGTAAGGCCTGGAATCCAGGCATAAACTCTTTAGAATCCTACAATTATTTCAGTTAATACTTTATTTGATGTTCTGGAAATACTATTACATAAAGCTCTGACACAATTTTTGTTTTTTAATCATATTCAGAAAGGTAGAATTGCAGAAGACATTTTGTGAAAGTTTAAAGCTAAACTACTCAAAGTAGATATCATATGCCTGATAAAACAAATGTACTTGTTATTTTTTTGTCCCTGTCAAGAGATAAAATATTTTATCAACAATATGGAAATTTACAAAAGTATTTTTTCCTTAGAAAGTGTAATAGAAGTTAAACATGATAGTGATTCTTTTTGATGTTGTTTTGTGCTTTGAAGTTGCTGGGATTTAATCATATGCTTCAAGTTAAGCTCATGATAACCTGCAGCTCTATGGTAACGGCCTTTTAAAATTAATAATATTCTTAATGATAATATATATGAGCCACATATGCAGAATGTTCAGCTCCACTCAGGTTCCACTGAACAGAAATCTGAATGAAGTTAGACTGCTGTTTTCTGGAGTAGTCCTTCACCTTGCATATTTTGTCTAGCAATCTGCACTAAAATGATAACGGACGTGTGGTTGTAGACAACAGACTTTACTTTTCATATAGAAGGAATGAACACAGATTGAATGCTTTAAAATACAACTATACTAAGTGTTAGGATGGGCTTTCTGGTAAGAAAGATTAATGAGGCCTCTTGTGATAACTTACTGCAGCATAGTAGGTGTCATGAAGTATGTGTATTACAGTTCCCAGCTTTGTACATAGAATAGAACTGAGCCATGTTTTGCTGCTGATTTTAAACATATAAAACTGACAGATGTCGAGGATTACAGTGATTAAATGATGCTTAATACTTTAAAAAATACTTCAGTAGGAGTGCTATGAAAACTTGATATAATTCATTGCACATTATGCAAATAACTGTTAAAATTGTTACCCTAAAACTACATAGTTCAACATAAGAAAATGGATTGGCTGCTTCTGGCAATGTTAATGTAATTACCACTGGCTTAATTTGTAGCATGAAGTTCTGCAAGGCTGTGTCCCATGATAGTTGCCGTGTTGTTTTAACACTGTTAAATTGTAATTATAGCTTTGGAAAACCATATGTTTGGGGACATTAACAGTGACAGCAGAATCTTGTCAAAATGGTGGTTGCTTAGCTACAACTAGATGGAACAAACTACTAGTAGAACTGTAAAAACATTTGTTTTTCAATGAGTATATTTAAATGATATAACAACTGTGTTGTGACTGTTATTGCTGTTTCTTCTACAGTTACTAACAGGCTGTCAAGAGAAGTGTTACAAAACTCAACTGGAGTTGTAAGGAGTCACTGTCAAGGAAAACAGACCTCCAGGAAGTCTTTGTCCCTAACCTGACTTTGTGGCTGTGGTTACTGGAATTTCTCTTTTTCCAGAGAATGAAAAAGTTTGCAGATAAAGCAAGATTTTTTTCAGATTAGAAAATGTGGAAAATGTTATCAGTTTACACCAAGAGATTTTTCTTTAAATTTCATTTGAAATTGAAAAACTGGAAAGCGATCCTATAATCACATTCAAAATTAGGTGATGTTGTATTTGAAAGTTTCCTCTGTTTTCAGTTTTTAATATTAAAAAAACCCAAACTGTAAAATTACCTAGACATTTTTTAATTAACTAAACCTTAGCAGCTGATGGAAAGACATTTTTCCCTCTTGTATGACTCACCTAGCATTCAAAAAGTTTACATGGCAAACTGAACTTTAATTTTAAGGTTGAAATTGCCTAGAAATCATTTTTTTCATTACAGGTCAATGCACAAATCTGAAACAAATGTCACTGACAGACTGAATTACTTAGAAAGTCTGTAAGTTCTGATCCAAAACTTTCTCCCTGGGAGTGACTTTGTATTCCACACTTGATTTTAGCAAAAGGCCAATAAGTATTGAATTAATGCAAGAAGTTTGAATTGATGCTTACAACCTCCTTATTCTTTTAGCATAAAGAATATGTAAATGTTTGATTAATCAGGCTCTGCTGTTTCTGTTGTCAATGAATTGTTCAAGCCAAACATCTAGTTTCAAATTTTAGTTTTAAGGATCTCTTCCTTGTAATATTATTATTAAACTGTAATAAAAATTAAACTGAGACAAGACAATAATTTAAATTAGGCCAATTAATAAATAAAACTTGCAGTCTGCCATTATAAAGTCTTATAGAGCTTGCTTATAACTTGAACACTGGCAGTTCGTTCCTTCTTAACATATAGCTGAGTGCTAATTTTTTTCATCAGACCAGTTTCACTGTATGAAAACAAATTAATATATTGGTGTCTTATTAAACCATTAGACTGAAATTCTAATTTGTACACCAGTGAAAATTTAGGAAATGAAGATACAGGAGCATTCAAACATTTATCAGTGCTGCAATACTCCCATAATTATATAACTTTTTCTCTGTAGTCATTTAATTTTAAATGCCCTTTTTGGGACAGTTCTGAGAATTTTTTTTTCCCCTCTGTCATGGTTTAACCTCAGCTGGCACCTAAGCACCAACACAGCC
>NW_008825615.1:16398093-16404876 GCF_000699105.1 Pygoscelis adeliae
GTTGAGATAAAGACAGTTTAATAAGTAAAGCAAAAGCCGCGCACACAAGCAAAGCAAAGCCAGGAATTCATTCACTGCTTCCCATCAGCAGGCAGGTGTTCAGCCATCTCCAGGAAAGCAGGGCTCCATCACGCGTAACGGTTACTTGGGAAGACAAACACCATCACTCCAAACGTCCCCCCCTTCCCTCTTCCCCCAGCTTTATATGCTGAACATGACGTCACATGGTATGGAATATCCCTTTGGCCAGTTTGGGTCAGCTGTCCTGGCTGTGCCCCCTCCCAGCTTCTTGTGCCCCTCCAGCCTTCTCAGTCGGTAAAGCATGGGAAGCTGAAAAGTCCTTGACTAGTGTAAGCACTACTTAGCAACAACTAAAACATCGGTGTGTTATCAACATTATTCTCATCCTAAATCCAAAACACAGCACTGTACCAGCTACTAGGAAGGAAATTAACTCTATCCCTGCCGAAACCAGGACACCCTCTCTTCTGCAAAGCTCCAAATATGTTTTGTCCCTTCTCTTCTGCTCCATTAGGTATACAGGATAGCCTAACATTAGGAACAGAATTTCCAGTATTCTGATGTTTCCCTTTCCCCAGCACTTAAGTTTCTGAGTGGAGAATGACACTGTGTTCACTGGAAGGATCATGCACATTTTTCTGCTTTAATTCAGCAGATTTAGTTTTTAAGCTCATAACATCAGAAATTTTCCCTGGGTCCAAGAGCTCCAATATAGATAATACTTGCTTATAACATATCCTATCAGATTTTAATAAATAAGGATGCCTCACATGGACAAATATTTCAGTGTTAGGCAACAGGCTTGAATCTTTTCCATATTTTGAATAACATAGTCCCAATTAAAAAACAAACAAACAAAAAACCAAAAACATAAACAAAAGAGCAGGCAATGCTAAATTTTCATCACTTCTTCCCACATGGATGTCCCTATCAAAGCTTCATTCTCTTAAATGTAACTTCTGGCAATGTTCTTCATTACTGATGAAAGTTTATATACCTTTTGTTGTGGAAACAGGAACATTATGGAAACCACTTTGATGTACAGACCTCTGTGGAAGAAAGAGTCGCTGAACAAAGCTGATAACAGAAGTACTGTTATTTCCGTTTACAGTTTGACAGTTGTCCGTCAGACAACTTCTTACCGTTGATGGGTAAAAAGCCCAGGTTGTCGAGGAGCCTATTTAACTTCTTCCATGCTGCCAAGTGATAGAATTCTCCATAGTTTGAGCTTAATGATGACATTGATCAAAATGTTAATATATGTAGATTTATCAGGACATGATGATTATGGTGATAAGGCCTCATGATTGGAACTTCCAGAGTAAATGTACTGAAATGATAAATGCATATTTCCCAGTCCAAAGAAATGGATTCAGTATTGCGGTTAATGTTTCATACAGCCCAACTTCATTAAGCACAACTCAGCTAATGACATCCTGAATTTGTTTCATTTTATCAAGTTGCATTAATTAGGGAAATGCATTGAAAACTGACTGTGAATAAATTTGCTTTTTCCTGGAATAACAAAAAAAGGGGTAATTCAATTATTTTTTCCCTTTTTCCCCCTATTAACTTGGAGCATGATGATTCTTTCTCAACTTTATGGCATGAACTACTTTGTGTTTAACATGATTCTCATTAACCAATTTAATCTTAGGGGTTTGTAAGCGGGAACACTCATAGGCTGGACCAATGCCAGCTTGTTCCTTTCCCATCATATTAAATGCCATCTCTCCAGGGATACAGGCCTTTAAGAAGGGCCTGTGTTACCATTATTCTTTATAATGTTAAGAGAAGCAATCAACAAGGTCTTGCCATGGTTCCTTAAATTATTCACACCTGATCCATTGGATCAAACAACGTTTACTGCAAAATTGTTGTCCTCTGAGTTCTGCTTGTGGTATTGGGGCTCTGCAGGATACGTATGATTCATAGTCATGTCTCTGAGCTCTTAAAAACATTGTTGTGCTGCATTTAATTATAGGAACAGATTCTACAAACAGTTAAAAATCACATAGTTTGCACGTAATCATGGATATTATGTAGATTGGAAAGGGATAGGTGACTTTAATTATGCAGAAAGAGTAGGTCTTTCTAGTTTTAACCTTCTGTTGTCCAGGATTCCTAGAAATTATAAGTTTAAGTTCACATTAAAAATCAGCTTTAAAATCATGCTAAGAAACAGCTGCTGTTGTACTTTTCTGTGTTCTGTGTCAAAGCAGCTCTCTTTTCAGGGGAATGGCTGCCAGTGGAATAGTGGTAAAGATGTTACACTGAAGATACAAACAAATGAATACTACATAATAATCCCTGCTATTAAGTGATCACTTTTATTTAATTAAAAACAAACTACCGGTAACTTTTTCAAATATCAAAGTTTCCAAGAAATATTAATCTTTACCTAGCTGAAATGTTGGTCCATATCTGCATTAGAAAACAGAGCTTTTCAATGGTGCGTTACTCAGGTGAGCTTCCAAATAGGCATATAAATCTGTCTACAGCATGGGCGCGAACACACCTGAACCAGGGCTGATAGTGATAACCAGAACCAGAAGCAGCAGGTGCATGATGCAGAGCTCCCTGAGCTGATTGGATGTGAATCAGCTTGGGTCTGACTGCAGGCTAAGCCACATTTGTGCAGCAGTGCATTCAAGTTAGTAATGATAGCTGTGATGCAGAGCTTGTTAGGTCATCCGTAGAGCTGATCTGCGCCATGTGGATTTACTGAGTTGCATCTCTGCTAGCTCAGGGATGTATACACCATACTCCATGTATGGCAGAGACAGGCTGATAAATAAGCTATTCTATCTGGAGACTATGGGTGAACATGTAGAATTAACTTGGCTTTGTAAATTCCTCAGCTGAAGAGAACAAACACACACCACAGTGAGCTGGGAGAAAGCCTGCCCCATGGTCAACATGGAACGGCCAGTTACAGCCAAAAGGAACCTGCAGTGACAGTCTCTTCCACAAATTTCTGTTGTTTCTGGATGATTAGATAGGTCTTAGATTAAGCATTTGTTGCAAGGAAACTTTATACATAACCAAGAAACTGCTTGTATGCCTAGGAACCCCTTATAGCAACATAATGATACTACAACTGTTGAACTGGCTGTACCAGTTTAGTTGAGTGGAGGGTCCTATTCTGAAACAAGTGAGTTTTCATTCTAGTATAGGAAGTTTTACAAGTACAGATATACTGGTTTAGATTCACACATTTGTTAATGTGTATAAGACCTAAAAATCAGATATTTCCCGTTCTTAGTGCTGAAATCAGGAACATCTGACTTCCTAGGAAAAATTTTCAGAAATAGTAAATTTCCTTCAGTGTCTCAAGAACTCCTTCAAAGACACCCCCCCCCCCAAAAAAAAAAACCACGAACCCTGTGAATATATGTTTCTTCATAAGTTTTTTTTCTTTAGCTGAAGGTAACAAGTGAAGTTACTTTTACAACTTTTGTGTAGTTTGGAAGTTATTAAGTAGCAGGCCATTATCAGTACAAAAAGCTTGTCAAGTGTTGACCTTTCTTAAAGCACAGATAGCACAAGTGACTTCTGGTACACCATGATGTCAACATATTTCTCCAGACTGCTTTGAACTAGAAAGAGGAGAACTAAGCTTTAGGACATGACTATGGATGCATATGTTGCTAGGGATTTTTCTTTAATGGTATTTTTATTTATATGGTTTTAATATAAATTATTCAAATTCCCACAACCACTGTAACATTTGTAAAAGGTGTATTTTCTGAAAGCCTCTGATTCTTTGTCCAAAATAGACAATATGTAACCCACCACCAACTTGTCCATCAGCCCAAGATTAACCATAGGCTAGTAACCTACTATTTCTTTTAGCAAATGTAGTAATTTGTGGTTGAAATAGAGCATATTTTCTAAATGGTCATCCTACTTATTGCATCTTCAGACAATTTGTTTCAGTGTTAATTATCCTTACTGTAAAAAAGTTGCATCTTATTTCCATTTTTTCTTCATATGAATTCCATGAAATTTAATTAAACAAAGATGTATAAAAGTAGCAGCAATCATTTCTAGTCCTAGAGAGAACTATAGTAAGAAAACTTGTCATATCTCCGTGGTCCAATTATCACTATGTCTAAATCACTATGAATTTTTCATGAGAGTGAGGGCCACATGGGTTCTCAGTTTCCAAACTCTTTTTAGTAGAAAGAATGCTCCAGAAAGCATGCAAATTTTTGAAAAAATATTCTGGAAATACCAGGGAGGAGGACAAGCTGGATTACAGAATAGTTAAAGTGGTCAGATAAATCTGGTCAGAAAAAACCACAACCAACAACAACAAAACAGAAAACAAATGGAACAGAAAAAATAAAATATGTGACATCCTAAACATGCATAAATCAGAATGTTCTGTTGTTGTGTCAAGTACCTCAGAGCTAATTTTGTTACCATGATGCAGATACCTCTGTCAAATGCTTCTGTGAAATATTATGAGATCCTCCGAGAAGATTCATTATACCTGAAACTATACTGGTTGATATTGGTTGTAATTCCTATACTTCTTCATGTTTGAAATGTATATGATTATACTGGGAATTGTGTGATACAGGGTTGTGTGATAATAGGGTTTTATGTTAAGTTATGCAATTAATTATGCACTTAGCCCGGCAAAGCAGTACCATCAGCTTCCATTGAATGGAATTCAACTCATGCCTTGAATTCTTGAACAGCAATGCACAAGATACAATGAAAAAACTGTTTAACATTGTGCTGATTTTTTTTTCTAGATGTAACCATATTTGAGCAAAAAGATTTTATTAAATATTCATCCTGACATTCAAAACCCCACAGTGTTGAATCAAACTTTTCTGAAACAGCATCTCCAGGTAGAGATGCTTCCAGAAGTGTTGATTCACTTTTTTTCAAGTTACAGTTTATCCAGTTGTCATAGGATAAACATAAAAAGACAAAAAGAAAGAGAAAGATAATATATCTCTTAAATGTTCAGGTATTCTATTATTCCTATGAATGCAGACAACTAGGTTAATAAGGGAATAGTAGAGGGAAGGATGGGAAAAGGTCTTCCTAATGGTTTAAAACCAGAACCCTAAATCAGGTGCCATCTAGCCCAGAACTCAGCCTTTTATCAGCTAGATTTCTAGTAGTAAAATGCTGCATGGTGCCTCAAATGCCATTTCTGAGCAGTGCCACCAAAGTCCAGGCAGCCTTCAACAAAACAACATCTGTCTCACGCAGCCTTTCACACAAATGAGAACAGTTTTACCAATCTTTTGATAAAATCCTTGGCATTTTGTTTCTTACCTAGTCCCCATCCACAGTTGCACACTGTCACTGTAGTAAAAAATGAAACTGGAAGTAAAAACTGATGTTAAATCTGTCTCTTTGTTCATTTCTTGAACTTAGTCCTTTGTTTGCTGGGAAAGTTTTATTAACTGTCAGAATACTCAATACACTGGGACAAACTGTACTTATCCTTATGTTGGAGACATTACTTTTTTTTGTGTAAATTACTAGAAACTGCAGAAGACAGTCAAATTCAGTGATGCTTCATCCCAAGTGAGCTGATGTTACCTTATCCCATGCACTGGTGATAACCACTCAGTCTTTTTATTGCTTATCGGTCCAAATACTACTTATCTGTAGGAAGTGGAGCATCTTCCACTCAGGAGTCTAAGAGCCACCCCTCACCAAAAGGACAGTAATTATGTCACTCTCCTATGAGACATGGAAACATCTACTTTCAGATGAAACCAGGCAAAGGAAGAAGCCAGGTGTTTCACATCCTTGGTGAATGATCTGGTCCTGGGGTAAATGATGTCTCAGTGGGGCTAAGGGAGATGAATAACTTCTATCTTCCCCTTGTCTGCAGCTTGTATGAGAAAAGACTGACCTCATCAGACACCTACCACCAGGAGACCCCTGGCTATGAGTACCATGTAGGTAGTTTCTTGCTGCCTAGAGTGCTTCAATGCCCTTCATTTCTCTCCTTGTGACATTTTGAACTGTCTAGATTACAGAAAGCTCTGCCAGGTTTGCTAAGGTTGTGAATCCCAGCTGTGCCTTATTTAGGGAACACTGGTTGTCATCTCAGAGTTGTTTGTTGTCCAGAAGAAATGCTTTCTAATAGAAGTCCACATCTCTTCACAAATGTATCCTGGAAAGTTTTTTAATGTCCATATGTCTAAGTGATGTATCACAGTTAAGATATGGTTCACAACAGGATTATTTCTGACTGTTCCAGCTCGTGCAGAACTTAACTGAGAGCTCCTGTTGTACCCCCAAATAATGCATATTTCCTAAAATCCCAATGAGATGTGTATGCAAATCATGATAGCCAAACACTTCAAATTAAGAGCCTGAAACTTGCTTGCAATGTAGTTCTCAAACTGTGAAATGCAAATTACCCTGCAAGATTTTATTAGCTATTTTCTGTATGTACCAGTGACTACCTCTGTTAGAGAGTACGTCCATTTTAAGGAACAGAGGTTATATGTTAAGAAACAGGGTTTCCAACCCATGGCTGATTGCAAAGAGGCCATGCATTTAATCTAAAAGTTTGAGATATCATGAGACCTGTGCAGAAGACAGTTATATCAGAGACAATAATGGTGCCTTCTGCATTAGCAGCCTAGGGTGGGTGAGCACCACTGTTTTGTCTGATAATTTTAATTAATTTAGGCTTACCAATGTGAAGCCCGTCTACAAGAAGGGCCGGAAGGAGGATCCGGGGAACTACAGGACTATCAGCCTGACCTCGGTGCC
>NW_008825615.1:16405471-16414179 GCF_000699105.1 Pygoscelis adeliae
AGAGAGTTGTGGTGAATGGAGTGAAATCCAGTTGGTGGCCGGTCACGAGCGGTGTTCCCCAGGGCTCAGTTTTGGGGCCGGTCTTGTTCAATATCTTTATCAATGATCTGGACGAGGGGATCGAGTGCACCCTCAGTAAGTTTGCAGACGACACCAAGTTGGGTGGGAGTGTTGATCTGCTCGAGGATAGGAAGGCTCTGCAGAGGGACCTGGACAGGCTGGATCGATGGGCCGAGGCCAACTCTATGAGATTCAACAAGGCCAAGTGCCGGGTCCTGCACTTTGGCCACAACAACCCCATGCAATGCTACAGGCTTGGGGAACAATATATGTGGCAGCGAGTCCCTCCTGGACAGGGAAAAGACACCAGCTGATCTGTGAGCACACTAAAAGCTTATTGCCTTCATTAGGCTATGCACAGCAATGGCAGCACTTGAGCCTCAGCTATCATTTTTGGGCATCTCATGTCTCCTCCCACCATCCTTCACCCATGGCCAAAACCATAATGAAGGAAGGTAAATGGAGGATGTGAAGAGAGAAGTGGCTATCTCCAAAACACTTCAAAATAGGTAAGGAGAGGAAGAAGGGAAAATGAACTACTATCTTAATTAGTCCTATTTGAGTTCACTCCTTTTTTGGTCTGGGAGTCTCTCCTAAGGCCCACGCTTAGCTTGCTCAGTTATCTAAGCATTTCACACAGTATCACACATGTAAGAGAAAGTTAGCACCAAAATCCTTAAATGAATGTAGGTACAGCTTACTCTGTAGAGATGTTTTGTATTCAAAAAACAAGTGATTCAACTGTGAACCAGAAAAAAATTTACCTCAACGTATCATGTTATGGTCTTTATTTACAGACTTGAAAGTTATAAAACATCTTCTCCATAGTAAACAGTCATGTGTTTGAACTGTTGTTTCACTGTTTAATCCCAGTACTGAATACAAGGCAGTGTTTCATTACCCAGTCTGGGAACCTTCCATTACCAGAGTTGTCGCAGTGCTTCTCTTTTGTATGTGGAAGAGCCTCTCCATCATGTAAAAAGTCTGGAGAGGTTTGCTATGTAAAACATGGGAGTGGTTGTCACCTGCAGGATCAGATTCAAGAATGTTACCTACTAGGCTCTCAGATGAAGGCAACAACGGTTAAGGTTTTAAGCAGCTTTCAGTAAACAATGATATTTTTATTGCACTGGATTATTTCACCAAAAATGCCTAAACATTTTTAGTAACGTCAATGGGTTGGTCCAGTGCAGCTAGTCTGGTTCTGCCTCTCATTTTTTTCAGGAATGAGAATTTAAGCCATAGTAACAAGCTCTAATAACCAGTAGTCACCCAGCTCATAAATGTGTGTGATAGGGGAAGAAAATCACTGATTAAAAGTGTCTAAGTGGCAAATTAAAAAGGGAGACCAGCTGCAATGCCAGTGGTATCATAGTTTTATGCTCTGCCATGCAACAAATACAGATTAATTATTCTGTGTATTTCTACAATAGATGACTGATCACTTTCAAGGAAAAAAACGTTGATCTCTTATCTCTTTGCCATTTTTTATGATCAGATTTGAACCTATCTTTTTTTGGAGCTGAAATGATGTTTCACTTCTAGCTCCTCTCCATTTTTCCACCACCCTGTTACTGCCACCACATACATTTTCCAAGGTCTGTAGTAAAAATCCCAAATGTCTCTTAAGAAAGTTTTTTAAATTGGTTGCAATTTTAATAGATTCAGGGATGTTCCACTTATTTCAGAAAAAAAAAAAAAAAACAACCCACAAAAACACCTAAAGCAGGGACTGTTTTTAAAAAAAATCTTGAAAGTTCACATTCCTCATCTTTCTTGATACAAAGAAGATGAGTCTAAAGCTAAATCATTAGGTAATTATGACTGGTTTACTCTGCAGTTCTGTGAATCCTCCATTTCCACCTTTTTTTCACAGTGTTTCTTGTCACTCAAATAAAAAGATGACAAAATTCCCTGTAAGTATACATGGAGGCTTATCATCAGGAGGATTAGATCCCTGATGCTTTTTGAGAGGAGTCCACTTAAGATCTTGACAAGTATGACCATCCCCATGATACAGACGAATCTGAAATATTTGGCTGAACACTTTTTTGTCTTTGGAAAGAAGTGGAGTAATGTATTCATATCGTCCAGGGAAAATGAAATATGTTCTCTTCTATTAGTAGCTCAAGAGGATGATTAACAGCAACCATTAAATAAGTTAAACATTTTTAAATCACAGGACTGGACCGTTGAATAGAATTGGCTGTGAACTACTGATCTTGAATCAGAGCTAGTAACTGGCCTCATTTATTTGAAATGACACAGAAAAAGAGAGAGCTGGGTGTGTTAGTCAATCACAGAATGCCTATGAGCCAGTGATCCAGTGTGTCTTGGGAGGAAAAAAAACAGTATAATCTTCAACTGATGTATTTCTAGTTAAAATAAGAAAAATACAATACCAGTACACACATTGCTAAATACTGAGTATAGCTTGGTCACACACAAGAAAACGTATTTCAAAGTGGAACAGGTGGAGAGAAAAGCTAATACTATGATCAGCAGAACTGGGAATTTACCTCGATTAGACTATCAAGTGGTACCTTGCTGAGCCTGGCAAAAGAACAGATGAAAGACATATGACTGTGGTATTTAAAATAATATAAACACTTCAGAGGAGAAGAGTAGCATAAATACTTTGGGAAGGAGTTTGACCATTGCCAATAAATGATAATGTTGGCCTAAAAGTAAGCATACACAAGGTGGCTATGGGGAGAAATTGGCACAAATCTCTAATAAAAGTAATGAGAGCAAAGAACCAAATTGGTTTTAAGCTGGTGATCACTATGTGTACAGAAGCACCGCATAGTTTGATTGCCTGTCACAGCTGGAAGTGGCCAAGGTTATTCCTTCCAGTCATCTACTATATGCTTGGTCAAAGTATTAGAAGAATTGGTGTTTTTTTGTTGCACAAAAAATTAAGAAACTTTAAGAATGTGATCTTGGAAAGCACTGATAGGCTAGCTTGGCTTTCATCTTAGGCACCGATAGGGAATAATATGGGATAAAAACAGTAAAGATTTTATCAGTAGTATAATTAATGACAATTAGTATAGCTTTATAATAAACACCTCTTATCAAACAAATGGTATCTTTTTGATGAGATTACATTTGGCTTAGGATAGTAATTAGGACTTATAATATAGCTAGAGATAGAACACAAAGATATTTGTCTTAAGATGCCATAACAAACCACTATAAATATGGCACTGTACAAAAGTCACAAAACCCATATTCAATGTGTTAAAAACTGATTAGTTGAGTGCTTATAGTTTACTGTAAGTACTTACAGAGTGCTTATGGTTTACAGACTCTCCTGCTATGTGCATCCATCGGGGACCAATGTTGTTCAGTGTCTTTATCAATGTTCTAGAAGAAAATATAAAATCAATACAGATAAATTTGTGGGTGACGTGAACATTGGTAAAGCAGTAAATAATAGTAAAGGCAGGTTAGTAATAAGGATTGCTATATGTCATTTGGTAAAGAGATGGTAAGGTTAATTTGAACATATACAAGGTCATATAACAAGAAAAAGGGAATGTACATCATATTTATGGAGTGGGGAATAGTTATGTGGAAAGCATTGACTTGGAAAAGGCCTTAGAGTAAACCTGGATGAAAATGGATTTGTGAGTTAATTTTTTTATATACCTAACCTAGATATTGATATAAAATTCTTTAATTTGAAATATTTTCATTGTTAATTCCATCCCAAGTTTGAAATAAAAGGGATTTTTAATTGATTAGAATGTTTGGTTTCAAGGAAATAAAAAGTATTAAACATGTCAGAGGAAAGTTTAGAATGAAACATTATTTTTAAACTAAAATAATCAAAATGTTTTAAATTTTGCAAGTTTGAAACTCCAGGGGCTAAAGTTTAGACATTATGCTGCTCCGTTAGCTGCTCTTGAAAGTTTCTCTGAATTGCTCTGGATACATTAACACTGTGGACATACTCATGCTTGAAACCTTGCTGCAGCATCTTCCAGCACCATCATTAAGTCTCTCTAACATTCAAGTCATGCCCTGTGCATGAAAACATGCTGCTTTGTGTGTTAGGCCCTTACTGAGATACATCAGCTGGCTTTGTAAATAACTACTAAGAAAAACCCTTTACCTTCCAGGAGATACCCTCCATAAGCCTAAAGAATATAAGATACCTTTCTTACCCTTTGTTGACTTAGCATGCTCTGTCTGCTAAGCTAGGAAGATTAAAAGAGGAACAGTCGGTAACTATAGTCAGGTCACGCAGCATAGCTCGTAGGTCCCACTGTTGGACTAAAGCTGTTGGCAGTATCTAGGACTAGACATTTGTTAGCCTAATAACAGCTACCTTTTTCTCACAATATGAGGTTTCTTGTATCTTCCATGCAGTTCTCTCATGGGAGCATCTACCTCCCAATTTAATAACTTCTGCTTATTTTACATTTGGGATTAATTATAAATCTGTTTAATATAATGCAAATTTATGACAACAATGGCCAAATAAAGCTGATGATAGTTAAAAAAGGAAAATAGTGAGTATTCTGTATTTTTAAAATGGACCTTTTCATTGTTACCTGTGTCACAGCACTGCAGTGTCCTCAAGGTTCCACCACTGATCTTGGCACAGAATGATGACTACACTGCAGCAATGTCAAGGAAATGCATGCTAGCAAATGAATGCACTTCTTAATGTTTGAGCTATGTTATTTTAGTCCAAATATGTAATAGTCACTTTACAAACCATCTTGCTAGGTGCAAACTTGCAGGCTATTTGAGCCATTTTCTCGTGAGTGATGCAGGACTTTGTCAAGTGTTAAATACCACAGCTGCAGTGGATGACTATTCCTTCTTAGCCTACTTGACCTCAGTGCATCTTTCACTCCCTTGCCAGTGGTCCGTGCTTCTGGACTGTCTCAAAGAAGGGGACAGACTTTCTAGCTCTTTCCTTTCCCTATTTGAATTGCTATCTCATGCTGTACTGATGGAGACTTTCTGTCCTCTCCTCTTTCTCATTCTTATGGAGTGTTTGAGTTCTTTCCTTTTCTTTACCTTTTTTTCTGTTCTCATTGCTTTAAATGTCTTATTGCTCATTTCAGACTGGGATATCAGACTAGTGAACTTACAGCTAGCTCTCCCTCATTTCACTTGCTTGAGTCTTGTATCTTGTTTCCTTGTCTAGGCTACTGTCCACACCGTGTTATGCCCATGCCATAGCAATCTATTTTCAGCTTTAAAACTCATGGTCTTTGTTTCTGGTCTTGCCAGGCCTAAAAAATTAGTTTTTCATTCCCCATCAACCACTTTTGTTTAGTTTGGCTTGCACAACCACCATCTACAGAAATTCTCTTTATTCTTGAGTGTGCTGCTACCGGAACCTTTATTCATGTTTCAGTTATGCTCAGAGCATTCTGAAATTTAAGCACATAATTAAGTGTCTTCTAGCATCAATATCTAAATCCACTTCCAAAGCATTTATTATCATTTTCCATTTGACAAAGAGGAGAATAAAAATGAATATTTAATTGTTTTAAGGAATAAAAAATGTAAAGTGAAACAAAAAACAAACTTGAAAATGCAATGAGCATAATTACAAGACAGCATTTTTTTTTTCTTATTTATTGTATCCCTAGCTTGAGAATACAGAATGCTACAGCTTGGCTACTTACTCAGGCAGAGAACTAGAAGATTAATACAAATATCCCTTTGTTCTTTTTCTCCTCTGATCTCTGCTCCCTTTAGACTGTATGATCTTCTTTGGGTAGTGACTATATGGTCTTGACTATCTAAAAATTCTTCACACATTTCTGGCACTGCCAGAAACAAATAATAAGATCCAAAAAAGGTCTCAGAGTTTCAGCCTATCCCATTGTGAATGAAGTTCACAGTTACAGCCAGGGCCAGGACATACATTAGATACTATGTAAATCTCAGTTGAGCTCCAGATGCAGGGCATGAGGAGTATCTAGATCTCTATTGAGAAGCACATACAGAAAGGATTAAACTGGTATCAGAGCAGTCTGAAAAGATTAAGAATCATTAGAGGTTATATGGAAACAAAAAATGGAGGAATGAGGTATTTAGGAAACACAGATAAGAAATTAATTGACTCATACATTCTGCAATAGATGGCAGAATTAATTATTGATAAAATAGTTTAGCAACTGAATATAAAAATGAAGGAAAGGTTTGATTTAAAAATGAAAGACCTAGAGAAAGAAAGTTCATACCTAAAACTGCACAGAACACTTAAATTTCAGCCTTGCTGAGAGCTGATATTATAACAGGACTGTACAATCCTCTTCTGTAAGTAAAATTATATTCTTTCATCTTCATTTTTCTCTTTGGTTGGGGTTTTTTGTTTGTTTGCTCACTGTCTCTGGCCACTTGCTGGTGGAACCTCCCTGAGATACCTCCAGGAACAACCACAGCACTACCACACACCCAGCCCAGGAAACCTGGCCCTGGTTCATTGAGGTTCTCTAGGTGAGGGTCAATAATGCATGCCTGGCAGTGGGGAACGGTAGGATACCTCAGCTGCTCTTTCCAGTTGTTTTGGTATTTCTGTTTGTGGGGTGGGGGTGTTGGCAAGGTAGAGACCTTTAATTTAGACCTGTTAGAATTAGTTTAGAAGTTGGAAGTTGGGAGACAGTTAACTGGAACAGTGCTTTCTTCTAAAGTTGTTTTTTTTTTTTTAAATTAAATTTTGTTTCATATTCCAGTATTACACTTGAGACCATCATACAATCCCTCCTCTTTACACGCAGTTTTTGCTGCTCTAATTAATTCCCTTCTTTTCTTCTCTTGTCTCTCATCCCTCCTCCCTTCTGAAACTGGATCAAATAATAGGGGCAGGCTTCCAACTTTGTTGTTTGATGTGCTTTTATCACAAAATGAAGCAAAAATAAAAAGCGTGACTTCCTTATTATGATACTGTTGGTTGCCAAATGAGGTCTCTGTGAAAAAAAAAAAAGTGATTTTAAGATACCAGTCAGCCATGTGATAAAACCTCTCACTCTCCAACACATGCCAAATCTTAGAAACACACCTGTTGTTGTTATATTAGTTTTAACAACTCAAAGATGAAGGATATAAAGTATCTCAGTCACCAAGCAGACTGCAGGATAATCCACTAATCCAGATAGATGAAAAGAAATGCAGATTTTATGCCCTCTTGAGAGTGGCAGCCTGTCAAAAAATAGATCCTTCTGCTCAGCTTGCCAGAGAGAGAGAGAAAGAGAGAAGAGGGAAGGAGAAAGAAAAGGTCTCTATCTCAGACATGCAAACACACATACATGGACAAAATGAGAATGTCTGTGCTACAGCAGTACGTTAATCAACAGTCCTGTAGAAATCAATGCCAAAACATATATTGATAGATACCTCTATTTCTTTTATGATGAGGAAGAAAGTATATTTTTTTTGGGGGGGAAAAAAAAAAAGTAATTCTGATAGCACTTTAAAATATGAAGACAAAAGAAATCCTTTAGGGTATCAAACTGATTGAAAACAGAAGAGTAATATTTTCTCTTACGCAAAATAAAGGTTTTCTTTGCAACAGGCACTAAAAATGATAATTGCAGAATACAATTGTTTTAGAAGGATCTTAACACATCCAGTTCAAATAACAATCGTGGTCGATACACAAAATTTGCATGTCCTAGAGATTTTTTGGGTCAGATTCTGCTCCCTTTATTCATGTCAAATGTTACCTTTAATTGCAATTAGTATACTTTAATGATAAGGGACTAAGTCAAAATGTGGACTTGCATTTTGTAATGTAATGATACACTTTCATTTGAATCCCACAGATATATGAGAGATTTTTTTTTTTTACTGGAGAAAGTGACAATATTACTTTGAGTGCAGGAAAGCAAACCTGTGTGATCACTTCTGTTTCTTCAGCTGCCTTGCATTTAATCTATTTTTTATCTTTTATGTTCACAGTGTGCAGGAGGTGAAGGTGGGGATGGAAAAGCATATCAAGCAAAATGTGGATAGAGTCAGCAGTAAAAGAAAAAAAAAAAAATGCGTGCTGTCCTCTACTGTGCAAAGCAAGCATAATCGCTGACATGAAGTTTGCACTTCTGGGAGGAAAAAATTAACCAACGAAAGTTCTTTACCAATGACAAGAAAAAAACTCATAAAAAAGAGATTGCTTTCTATTTCATGGCATAAATTGGAGTTTACTGTGATTTGGACACATTATATCAATACTTCTACATTTACCTGGACTCTAATCTTGTATCCATACTATTTGCATTCTATAGGTCTTCATTTTGTATTTTAAACTGAGTACTGGTTGTTCTCTGAGGTAATCTTTCTCAGAGATGATGACATATATTTAAAAAGATAATAATGCATTCCTTTAGTTAAAAAGCACAATAAATTAAACTAATTCCTTTGAACTTTCAACAAAGAATTAATGATGTGTTAACATATATAGCAATGCTAGTGTTCCTGTATTCAATACATGCAACTATGAACCTAACTGTACATACTATATTTGCAAGATTTATTTTCTTTTTATGAAATACATTGCAAATCTGACCAACCTACCTTTAATGGGAACTCTAATCTGCTGGGGAAGAAGATGCATCATTCACGACATAGATACTGCTTTTAGCAGTTGTATGAGACATGTAAGATGTGTAAGGAAGCAA
>NW_008825615.1:16414190-16424687 GCF_000699105.1 Pygoscelis adeliae
AGGAATGGGAAAGCATTATTCTGCACTTGAGGGAGGGAGCTATCATTGTCACAGGGAGACACATGGGGAGGCATCCAGTGCACACGTTATAGCCCTGTAATAGAATCCAGGAGGCTTTTACCTCCTTGTGCTGCCTTGCCACAAATTGGTGCTCCTGAATTGTCAGAGAAGCACCACAACTTCTTACATCTTCTGGCATCTTATCCTGTATACAGCTTGATTGACCTCCAGCTTCTGACACTCATGGAAGCAGCAGAGGACATGACCAGGTAAGGGTACGCAGGGAGGAGCTCTGGCTTCATGCAAGGAAATGAGTGTGGCCACAGCTGCACTACCTGCTTGCTGGTCACAGTGGGGCTGGTCTGCCATGGCTACACTGTGCTATAAGAGGTTTTATGCTCTGAAAACCCTCTAGGCAAAATCTGTTCCCTTAAATGCTGTGTTAGATGAGAAGATCTGATGCAGTATAACACACCAACTGTAAGGATAATTGCAAGAGTCTCATGAAAAACCAAAGTCACAGCACACTTATTCCTTAGTCATTTCCATGCGGTTTTTAAGGCTTTTCAGAAGAACAAAGTGTTAAGAAGAGCTTTTAAACAGACCAGTGAGATGGCTTTTCATATATTTATGAAGAGAAAAAGGCACAGGGTGGGGAAAGTATGAAAGTTCTACAATCCCAGAGTATTAGTATTTTACATTATATTCATCTTATTATGCAGAAATGCAAAATTAGATTTACCTTCTTAGTTAAGAATGCTCTGAGGCTTCTACGAAGATAGTGAAATTTAAAATATTTAGATAAAAATGATATATAACTGCAACACATTTTAATGATTATTTATTAAAACAGCAATGCAAGTGCAATAATAACTGAACTGAATATAATTTCATAAAATATCAGTTATAGCATCCATAATGCATATGGACACGATGACTTAATTTACTTGTTGGGTACCTCACTGGCATCCCTCCTGCCAGTGAGGTAAGTAAAATTACATGCTATAATATTCAGTTCTCCTCATAGCTTCCTTGCCTTGAAATTGATGGTAATTATCGGGAAAAAAAGTTTCTGAACAAACCCAGTTTCATAAGGACTCAGTAGAGGTACAAACATCACGTTTGCTTTAGGTTTTTTTTTACTCTAACATTCAAGTTACTGTGGAAAAAATTACTTCTATCATACTGAGGAGCATGTGCAAAAAGAAAAGGAGATGGAGCACTGGGTGCACGCATCTGCAGAGGAGCCAGAACAACCTCCCTTTTTGGAAGGTATCTATAGAGGGGACTTGGAATCAAATGCTTTTCTGCTTAAGAGAATTTGAGTCCACCTCCATTCTGGCAGTAAAGCAGTTGAGCCATTAAATTATAATCTGTACCTGAATTTGGGAATACCGTGCTCTCCTGTAGATTAAGTCTGAGGGACCTACACAGAATTCCTTCAGGTGTTCTGCAATGTGTTGCTCTCAGTCTATCCTGTTGAAGATAATTCACTTTGTGTAGTATACTTAAATATTTATTGAGAGTAATTCAGTGGTCTAGTTAGGACATTTAAAAAAAAAAAAGAGACCTACTTTCTACTTATTCATATGAACAATGAATGTTCTTGCATAATGAATATTTAATTTACCACCCTCACCTCAGAAGTGACTGATCTTAAATCCAGTCCCTGCTCCAGTGCATGTTCAATTAGGTATGCAAAGTGAAATAGCCCTGGTAAACAAGAATTAAAGAATCTTCTCTTTGAACTAGTGGTTTGGACTATCTTTTTGAACAGGGCTACCAATTCGGATCAGGCAAAGGTGTGAACCAAATCAAGTTGTCCTTCTTCTGGTGGGATTTATCTTCTGCAACATTAAGGGTGCGTTTGCATTAGGATTTTTTCTTGAGATCAGGAGGGCATTTTTCAAGTGCCTCTCCCAGTCACCTCCACTTCCTGTGATTGGTTCACACTGGGAGCAATCCAGGATCTCACAAACTGGGCTCTCTTTGGATAAACATACACTGGCAGATATGCTCCAGAAATACAAAACCTGTGATCCAGCTGCAAACAGGATGCCAGTTCACAGAGTCAGAAACATGTTAGTCTGAAGTAGCAATCCCTGAAAGTCATATAGCATGAATGTAAAGTTCGGAGTGCTGTTTCTCTCTACAAATCTACAGTTACTGGGCTGCACTTCTTCCTAATGCAGACGTAGCCCTAACTTCACCTTTGGTGCAAAAGTGATTTTTTTTTTTTCCAGTCATTCATTCTACGTACATGAGTCATTTAGGAGGGACCAAACCCACAATTTCTGGCAATTTCAATGTTCATGAAAATGAAAAGATTAGTTTTGTTTAAACTATAACATGCAGTACCATGTTCTCTTTGCTACATTTGAAGGTTTGATTTGGCCCATAAAAAGTTCACATGCATATTTGCAGCATCATTTGAATTATAATTCTATGCACAAACACTTGCACCTGTATAATATTTTAGGAATAAAAATTGGGAAATTATCTGGACTGATGGTTTAATTAATTTTCAGTATAGAAGTGCCATAAAATGTGCAGGACCAACCAGTTGTTTATGGTGAGAGGAAAGGAAGGCTGACAATACAGTTTTTAAACTTCTTTAGAAAATGTGAAGTCTTTGCTTTACTCTTTCCTTACCAAATTCCTGGATATTATCTTCTGGGGTATGCCTAATGATCATGAACTGTTGACTAATCATAGGCTGCCAGACGTTTGGTTCAGGACTGTTTGTGCAATGCAATTTCTCAGATAATTCTCTTCCAATGTGGAGGCACTTTCTGTCTAGTTTATTGATGGAAAGCACAAGCTTTTGAGTTTTCTATTACTAGGATTCAAACACACGATATTACTTTTATTAACTGTACCACCATTACTATATTTTGGGGTTCAAGCCATGGATTGCAGCCATCTCCAAAAGGATGTGAAACTAAGCAAGTGAAGAATGAGTGATTTACATCAGCCACAAATGCACCATTCACCCAAGTGCTGCAAGCAATTCATTTCAAAAGCTATTCTAATGAATGGTATTCATACTTCTAAAATGAACCAATGTGGAACCTGCCAACTTCTTTCCAGAATAATCTTTGATATGAGACAGCATTGAACGTGCGGAGGCTTTGAACAAGCAAGTTCAGAAAAGGATTGGGAATATTAGAAGTAGTTTGGAATATGAATGCTTAGATTTGTCTTTATGGGAAATTAATGAAAATTATTTCTGGATTTCTTGACTTCATTTTTTTCCCTAAGATATTAACTATTTTAATATAGACTGCTTGCTGAATTACAAACAGGACTCATTTTTGCTGCTTATTTATTTTTTGGCTCTCACTTGTAACACAGCTGAGTTTTACTTTATTTTAAGCAATCTTCTTACTTCTTCAAATCTCACACTCAGTGCCCTCTTCCACGTGATCTGAATGGACTTAATTGGACTTTATTGGGGCTGGGATTGAGTCAAATGAAAATGAAAAAAAGAGGAAGGACTAGAGTAAAAGGTTTGCCAAATTACATCCTAAAGGCATATACTTGGTTAACAGAATGTATTTTCAATTTTCACTTTCATCCATTCACACTTGTGAAACTGTGGGATATTCCCTGAAGCTTTCTACTTGCCAAATAGTGTTCTATCACAGACTGATATATTAGCCAGCTGATTTTAGTTACATAGATGGCATTTTGAATGCACATAAAAAATTCATTTTTAGTAGCTTATTCATAAGGTTGAATATGATTAGTGTTGACAATATGAGGATATGTTCTAATAGCACAAAATACAACTCTATGCTGCTCCATTTAAGCACTTTGTAACCTTTACAGATAAACATCACACCTACCTAAATTTAGGTGAGATACTGCTTAAATCCTTTCTACTGATCCAGGCAACTGTTTCTGTATAATAACATTGAAGGAGCTCTATGTGTTTTCATGTGAATTAAGTGACAGTAGTGTTGAAGAAAGCAATACTCCAGCTCTCAAGTGGCAATGAAGGTGAAGTCATGGGCCATCATAACCAGGGAACCAGATTACAGACCCTTAAAACAATTTCTAGGAAAGAAAGATTTGGAAACAAACATTTAAGGTGGCAGGCATTCAATATCTTGTAAAATCTGGGATGTGCATATTTTAAAAAATAAACACTTAAAATTCTGGGATAAGTACTGGCAACTATGGCATAATCAAACTTGTCCCATATGAGTGAAACTCATCTGTTATCCTCTCCTCTATCTTGTATTTATGCCTTTTTCACAAACACCTCTCTGTGTTGTCATTATTAATTCATGAACTTATAAGTCCTTTTATTCATGTGTGTTTGGATGAAAGTGTGTGCACAACCCTTTTGTTAGAAAAGAGCAGTCAGAGAAGACAGAATATTTGCCAGATTTCTCTGTTGATGCACCTGAAAACAGAGATTCTCCTACTAGCAACTTCTGTGCTGTTTCATGCAGAGATGAAACATCTCCAGGAGGGTATTTTGCATTTCTGTTAGCAGTTAAAGGTATATTGGTTCTGAGAGCATTGTTAGTATCAGTTCCAGATAAAGAAATATACCTAAGTTAGCTGTCCTCAGTATCCATTTCTGTGAAGGAAAAAAAAATAATCAGGTGAGACAAAACTGAGATCTACAAAAAAAAAAACCCCAACAACAAAACAACGAAAAGGAGAGAGAAAAATAATAATGCCCCCTGCCCTCATTTTGTGTGGTCTTACAACAGTTCAGAAAATTATTTTAGTGGGTTTCAAAATGTCGTCATAAGATTGATAGAGGGTTATAAGATGGCAATGAAAATAAACAAGATTCAAAGGGTTCAGCACCAGAGAGTAGGGATATACTACCCGATGTTGGCCTCAAAGGAAAAGTACATCAAGGACAGAAGGAAGCTTAGACAGAAAAGGCTGTTGAAGATTATATTTTGCTGGCTTCCCTGAAGAGCTCTCTAGAGAATCTCAGTAGATTTACTGGATTCAGTAACATGGCTTCCTGGTGGCTGATAGGGAAAAAATAATTTTCAAAGAGATTTTGGTTTTATTGTGTGAGAATGTAATATTGTGTCTGCAGCTAGCTGGACACATGGTGTTGCCCTCAGAGTTTTCATTGTGAGTGAAAAATCACACCTAAAAAAATTATGGATGCCTTTGAAAATCATGGCTTGTCTCTATGACTGCTCTCTGTATGGATTTTGCCTTTCACAACAGTTTTCGTCTGGGGTGATGTGTGGCCACAGCTGTGCATCAGGCACAAACAAGTTTTCCTACAGTTCAGGTGTTTTCAAGGGTTCTTACTATGTTATAGCCCACTGTCTGCAGCCAGATGCTGGATTAACTTCAGCCATATTAGCTGTTATCTTTGAAATGAATAGGAATTTCCCTTAATTCCCTTCTTTGAACCATGCTGTCAAAACATCTTTCAAAAGTTGGCAGCGTGAGACTCAGGGACACACATTTTCTGAAAGAAGTAGCATTACTACTAAAGCAGCACAGAAAACATTTAAGAATGTAGAGAACTGATTAAAACAGATTCTGTTTTGGATCTCAGTAGGCTGAATATAGGACATTTTATGGCTGAAGAGAATTATAGGGTATTTGTATGATTAAGTTTGAATTTTCATATTAAATCAAAAAGAAAAATCTTGAATTGTTTCTTCTTCAGGCTGACTTTCCTTTGAAGCTGTGTTTTGTCTAGCATTAATAAAAAAGATATTGAATGAAACAAGCTTTTGCTAGTTGCATTTCTGCAGAATGTTTAGTTTCTAAATATAATATTTGCTTTTAATAGATGCTTTAAATATCAAATATTGTATTGACTATGTCATGTGATATGATGTAAAAACTTGTCTACACATCCACAAAGGAGCACAGAGACAATGGCAGATGGAGCAGCTCAAACAGCACCCTGCCCCAGCTCCTCGAGGCCCATCCCAGGAGCCATCAGGCCATCGGAGCCCCATCTCCACAAGCCCAGAGGAACACATAGGCCCCAGGACAGGCAGGAACTGAAACTAAGGGTTGTCCCAGGAAAGCCTCAGCCCCAACGTCCAGATACAACACCCACCACGATGGTCCAAGAGGGGCAGTTCCAGATCCGCTACTGGACTGGTGGGGTTCCTGCCTGAGGTGTGGGACATGTTATGGGATGCCAGGGAAGAGCACTTTGGGATTGCACAAGACTTATTATGGGGTGTTTAGGGAAGAAACCAGAGGTGGGGAAGGGGATGGATTTAGATGGTTTGGGGAAGGAACAACTGTGGGAAAATAGAGGTGTGAGGGGTCATGTGTAAATAGTGGCCTGTCTGGCCGTGCCCCCACAGGGGTTATAGGGGCCCACAGGTGGGTTGTGCCAGCCTGGGACGAGTGTGGGTTGGTGTCCTGGTTTCGGCAGGGATAGAGTTAATTTCCTTCCTAGTAGCTGGTACAGTGCTGTGTTTTGGATTTAGGATGGGAACAAAATTGATAAGGCACCTGTCTGGCTGCAGTGCAGCACTGGGAGCCAACGCGGGTGTGTGAGTGAGTGTACGAGCGCTGGCGAAGGTCTGGCTGGAGGAGGTGGTGAGCAAGTGGCATGTACAGGGAGCTGGGGGGAGGATTGTCCAAAGATGAGACTATGGGGGGTGTCTACTGGGGACCAGGGGAATCCCAGTCAGCTCTGTACGTGCATATGTGTGTGTGTGTGTAGGTCTGAGCACCAACAAGCAGAGTAGGGCTGTGGTCTTGGGGGTTCACATGCCCAGATGCCAGCAACTGGGGAGGCTGGGATCCAGGGGTAGCTACTGGGCAGACTGGGTGTCTGAGCCCAGCTGCTGGGGGGAACCATGCTGCACGTGTGTGTGTGTACTCCCACCTGTGGACCTCCATCCTGCTCAGCCAGAGAGGGGAAACGGGATGAGGCTGTTGGTGCTGCCTGTGTCTGTGCGAGTGCTGAATGTGTCTGTCAGGGTTAACCTATGTGGCTGGGTATATATATATGTATATATGTAGCCTAACAGCATATACTGTATGTATGAGTTCTCATTTTGTGTGATGGATGTACAATGGATGTCTCCTCAAGGTAAAATCTCTGCTTGGCAAGAGATGGATTTGATAATTCAAGAGGTCTTTTGTATCTCCAGCCATTGTGTATTTAGGAAGAAACTTTGAAATTATCAAAATGATATAACCGTCATGTGTTTCTTCCAGGACATGTGACTGAAACCCCAAACAGAGTCCTTTTTGTCAGAGAACCCCATTCTTACAGTTTTCTATCTGAATAAATACAAAAACGCATAAAGCCAAGCTGCACTACAAAGTACACAATTACAGCCATGGGATCCCCCATTTTAACTAGCAGATATGTTTAGCCCAAACAGTGCCATAAACAGGAAAAACAGTAGTGGCAGGAGTCCCTAAGAATCTTAAGTGCTAAACTACTGTTTAATTTCATTTGGGATCCTTGAGATCCAACACATTTTATACTTTATTTTAATTTATTTCTTAATTTTCCAGTGTTTGTTTTCAGTCTTGTGTAGTTTAAAAAAATACTCAGATTTAAATTCATAAAAAAATCTGCCTATGACTTTGCAGTACTTGAAATCTGCATCTGAAATTTTCCTGATGGAGCCCGCCTTGACTTTAAACAAAACATTGTCTAAATCTGCCTTTTCAAATTCTAGTCATTCAGGCTAAATGGGCAGTCTTTGACAGCTGATTAAAATGTCTAAGTATTACCATTTTTACTGGTCACTATCATGAAGAGTAGTGTTAATGTATTTTTTCCCTCTACTACTAAATTTTCATGAGAGTTTTGCAAAGCAAATGTAAATTAAAAGCCTAATATTAAATCACATCAGCAAATCCCTTCAATTCAATTAAGTGAAATAATAGAACAATAACTATTATTAGTCAAAAGAAACTTGTCGTACAACAGCATAATCTTTTACTGTGTTATCATTAGCTAGCTGCCATGATAATTATGTTCATTTACACAATTTACACTATCTAAATGAATGTTTTAAGGCATATCAAATCACATGTCTAGTGAGCCCATCTTTGATGATCTGATAATACATACTTCCTGTCCTTTAGGGAAATATATGCTAATACACAATTATGCCATTTTATGATTAAAGTAAAACTACTTTAAAAAACCCTCTATTTTTGTTAGAAAGATATCAAGTCTTATGTGTTACTTGAAAAATCAGTACAAGGCAAAGTTAGAGGAATAGTGGTGCAATGCTTTTTGGTGGACAGATGCTGCCAATCTCCAATTACAGACATCTCCCATAAATAAACAAGCAAACAGAAAAACCAGTGTGTGATTGTCACCACTTACCTTCCTTCCTTTTTGATGGGATTTGCATTTTTCAAATTTTCCCCGTTCCAAGGTTCCAAGGTGAGGAATACAAGCTGGTTCAGAAAACAGCTGTGCCATGTTAGCCTCCAAGGAGCCACGCTGGAGTACAAGAGAAAGAACAAATGTACAATAATGCGCCTTGCAACCCAGTGGCTGGACACACAGAGGGAGTACTCCTCTGAAGCAAAACTGTTATTGCCTCAGGCTCAAAGCAAAACAAAGCCATTGAAGTCAGTTTGCATGGCAGGCTGCAACTATAATTTGTATTAAAAATATGTATTAACACAAATTATGCCTTTGTCTTTATCTATTGCATTACCATATAACCTCATTTATGGAATGCTGAAGTCCTTTGATCTATTTTTTTAAACCATGGAAAATAGGGAAATCATGTAAATAGGAAAGAGTTTTTCTGTTAAGACCCAGGGGATTTCTCCTTCTTGGTTTGTTAAATGGAGGCTACTGTTTTCTACTCTCAGGTCCAGCCAGTAGCGAGGCACTTCATACTTCAGCGAAAGATGTATGCCTCCCTGCACTTTCTTGATTTGCAAGCACACACATCTGTGAATCCTTCAAACCCTATCCCAGGCCTTGAGTCTGTCCAGAATCCATTCGCAGACCCCAGGTCTCCTGTCCCATCTCCAGCTCTGACCTTAGGTCTTCCCAGACTCACTTGCTAGTGCAGCTTGAAGTTCACCAGCAAATCTCACACAATCATGGAATAGAAAGCAAAGTCATACAGAAAATAGAGTTTAATAAAAAATAGGATAGACTGTAGTGATTAGGTGCAAGGCTTAGTCAGACAAGAGTGCAGGTCAGCCCATTTGCACACAAATGGCCTCTTTTATTCTGTCTTCTCCCTCTAATTTGCCATATTTGTTCCTCCCTGATCTACTGTGAGGTTCTTTTTCTCTGTCTTTGGCTCTTCCTCTACAGTCTGTAATAAGCTTTGCACATTCCCACAATCCTTTTAAAACATCCCAGAACAAGTTTTACACAAAACAAAGTCCCCCTCGAATATCCCACAGTAAGTTTGTTCTTTCCCGTCAGACCCATAATAACCCTGTTTCCTTCTCATGAGGTATAAAGTTCTGGTTGACACTCACCTGTGTGGTTGTTTTTTTCAGTGGCCCGTCAGCCAGTGACTGGACAGCTCTGATCTTTGTCACTGTCTCCATTATCTACTACTCATTAGAGTTTATGTATATGTGCATTTGACTAATTTATTTTCCTGTTTCTTGTTTGTCTTTTATGCTGAATAACAGTTAAACAGATACTGTTACAAACCACGTCCTTGTAACCCAGGTATCCTTACAGGTATCCTGAGGCTGTGAACCCCTTTCCCCAAGGTTCATGCTCTGCCAATGCAGAGCTAATAAGATTAGCACTTTATTATAGATCAGGATCTACCTGTCTACACCTTCCTTTTCTTCTGGTAACTAGTCCTTGGCCATTCACCTGCACTGAATGAGGAAGTTAGCATAACACACATAGCACGGATATCTCTTACCACAGGCATTGTCTTGGGCCATCAATCATTAAATCCATCCTTAAGTTAGTCAGCTAAATGATCTTTGATGAACAAACATCACTGTAACAGCTCTGCTCTCTCAATTGTATTTTGCCTTTCAGTATATTGCAATTTTCTGTCAGCTGCCATATCTGTGATGTGGTAGTTGAGGTTTTTGGTATGTCCTGATAATTCCTAGTGGTGTGTAACCACTCTTACCACAATGGTCTCAATGAAAAGGATATGGGGCAGGACAGTAGGGAGAACCCTTCCTAAACTGTCCCAGTTTTCTATTGCATGGCTATTTATCACTCTGCCATTCCTATAAGTTGGGATATGACTGGTGGACCGTCTTTCCCCTGTTTAGCTAGGTCATTATTTTGTTCCCAAGCCATTAAAAATTCTGAGAGCACCTTGAGGTGGCAGCAAGACCTATTTTTGCCTCAGTGAATCATTTGAGGTCCATGCTTGACTGCTCATGGATAATATCAGTCCTTCTGGTAAACATATATATCTGTCATTCCACTGCCAATATTCAGTATGTTTGATGATAGGGCAACGAGGCTGGTGAGGGGTCTGGAGAACAAGTCTTATGAGGAGCGGCTGAGGGAACTGGAGTTGTTTAGTCTGGAGAAAAGGAGGCTGAGGG
>NW_008825615.1:16424818-16429104 GCF_000699105.1 Pygoscelis adeliae
ATTGGATGTGAGGAAAAATGTCTTTACTGAAAGAGTGGTTAAACATTGGAAGAGGCTGCCCAGGGAAGTGGTTGAGTCACCATCCCTGGACGTGTTTAAAAGACGTGTAGATGTGGCGCTTAGGGACATGGTTTAGTGGGCATGGTGGTGTTGGGTTGACAATTGGACTCTATGATCTTAGAGGTCTCTTCCAACCTTAATGATTCTATGATTCTATGATTCTATGATTCTATGATTCTATGATAGTCAGTTCATTCCTCCTAAACACTCCATAAATTGGTGTAAGGATACTTTACAGAACAAAATATTTCCCAACTTGCATTGCAAGAATTTGGAAGCACTACCAGCATCTGTATAAGACCCCTGCCCATGGTCCTATGTCCCATCCCATGTCCTCTGTCATCTTGCCCATGCCCAGTCTTTCAGGACTAGTCTTCTGATAGCTTCCAAGTAAGTATGACTTCAACTGAAAAACCCAGCCCAAGGATGTGAAGTGAGTATAATGTCTTGTCTGAGAAAATGCAGGCACTGTTCTGTCCCCTGATATGACTCCAGGCAAATCTCTATTGGAAAACCAGGTGGGATTGACTTTAGCAAAATGCTGCATCTGTACTTGTGTAACTCTGCTGTCTGTTTGCTGACTACTTACTAGTTCTCTTCTCTGAAAATGGAGGGGCTACAAAGAGGATTTGGGTTTTTTTGTGGTGTGGTGATTTATTTCAATGGATATTTAGAAATAGTCACCTTTAGAAAGTACTTTTAGAATGAAGTAAATGCCGGTTATAAGTGCATCTGTAATATTGTAAAAAAAGCAGATATATCTGCAAGAGTACAGTATCATTGCTGTCTCTACACTATCTGCTTTCTTATCATACAGTATTTACCTATTTACTGTCAGTGGTTATATAGCTCCCTTGACAGATAAGAAAGATGAGATTTGGCTTTACAAAGACATGTATAGAAATGCACATAGTACCTCAGGGTAGTGCACAAGACTAAGCAATAACAAACAATAAAACACTCAGTTAACAAAATAAGGTTTTGCACAAAGTACATATAGTGAAATGGAAACAGAGGAGAATAAAGATAAAGAAAGATAAAGATTTAAAGATAAATAAGGATAAAGAACCTGCAGACCACAGACAGGGTAAGACTCACATAATGAACTGGAAACAGTTTTGTGGTAAGGGTTTCTTTTGTAAGAAATGCTTGATTTTAATAGACAAAATATGGGTATTAGAAGAGCAAGACACTATCAAATTTTAAAAAAAGTTTTGTAGTTAAAGAAATTACTTGCCATTTCTTTGAAAATTTGTCATTTAAAACTTGCTTACATCTGTGGACCAGTAAATTACCAATTACTTATGTACAGTGTAATATTTTCCCTCTCAGCCTAATAATTGATGATAGCCTACGCTCAAGACATTCGCCTGGGAGAAGATTTAAATTCTTGGTCTGAATCAGAGCAGAGGATTTCATTTTGGGTTTCTCTGACAGATCTTAAAACCCCAATCCTTTCTGGGTTAGCAATCTCTCATTGTCTTTCCCTGCCACTCCTCACTCCTAATATTTTTCTCAAGGGAAAATAAAAAGAAACCAAAAAACCCGACTACATATTAAGATATTCTTGATGTGGAATAGTACTAGAAGAAAGATTCCTCTGAGACTTCTTCCTCTGTAATCCTGTGTTCCATGCTTACCAAGGCAGGGAAAGGGTACCTAGTCAGGGAGAGACTGCAAGTAGCTCTCCTGCTGCTTAAGTTTCTTTAAATAATTTCCTTTGCACCTCTGCATCTAGGGAGGAAAAATGACTGCTTCTTTGGCTGGTTTTCACTGATCAGTTTGATAATCTGTTTGCTGGTTTACATGTTGGTTGGAAGCAAGTGATGAATACATCACCAGGTGACACACTTTTGAAAAAGATCAGAAAAGCCTGAAGTTAGCACGAATTAAATGGAAGGAGGGTCTTTATTTGTTCGTCATTTCAAGGCTTTCTCTATCCAGAAAATGGTCTAGTATTTTTTACTTCTGAGCTTCTTACCAGATTGTACCGCAAAGTATTTCCCTGGATATTTCTGAGAATCTTCCTCCTGTTGTCTGGCTTACACATGCCTGCAGCTTTCTTACAAAAGCAGACACTGTCTCTTACATTCAGCTCCTTCCCTATCTAGATGTGATGAAACCTCTGCCTTCATAACTTAGATGTATGAAAGGCAAGGGAGGTCTTTCACAACTCAAGAGCTGTGTAGGAGCATCTCTGTTATTTCAGTTTTCTATTCCATAAAGAAGCTTTGCATTTTTTATTTAATATTTGCTGTGAATTAAGGGTAATGTGTATTCTGCTATCATCAGCTAACCATGAAGACCACCATACTGTGAAAGAGGTAACAGGTATTGGGATAGCAACAGCTAAAAAAATTCAAACACCTCCCCCCACCAGTTAAAATGTAGCTGTGCATAAGCATCTGTGTCTTACTGCAGTCTAAGAGAATGGTTAATGTTTGTACAAATGTGTTAGATTAGAGACCTACTGTTTTTGTTCTTTTCTATTTAGAAAAAAAAAAAATTTCTTAAGGCCAAAGTGAGAATGTCCTTGGGGTTTTTCTCCCTCTCTGTAAGACAATGTGCAGGTGGGACTCTTCCACCAAGCTTTTGACTTCTTCACTCTTTTCAAATATGTGCTGTGTCAGTCACTTCCTTAGTCTCTGCAGGCTGTTTGTAAGCTACCTTGATGACTTTCTTCAGGATTACTTTTGGATCCCCAATCAGCTGTACTGATTATCCCACTGTGTACAGTATTGCTGCCAGCACTGTATCCATGGAGCATTGCTTAACTACTCTTTTTACTAGGTTTCTCACCATGGATCTTTCAAAACTGGTGGTACAAGTGTGTCAAAATTTTTACTGAAAGGTAGTTCATTTTTTCTCACACTATATATGTTGACTTTTCCTCATGCTGTCTTTATGGCCTATTTACCATATAAGAAAAATAAACTTAACAGCTGAAACAGGCTCATGCTTATAGAAATTAAAAGGTAGTTGAAATAACAACTGTTCTGAAACTTCAAGCAAATAACAAGCTCTAGAGCCACTGTGTTAGGAACAAAGGCATACTAAAATTGAATTCATCTGCTTTTATACCAAGTGCTTGGTCAAACAACTCAAATGATGTATGAACTGGGTAGGGTCTAGGGTTTAATAGATTGTGAAATAGTCTGTGAATGGCACATTTCCTAGAATCATAGAATCATAGAATACTTTGAGTTGGAAGGGACCTTTAAAGGTCATCTAGTCCAACCCCCCTGCAATAAGCAGGGACATCTTCAACTACACCAGGTTGCTCAGAGCCCCGTCCAACCTGACCTTCAATGTTTCCAGGGATGGGGCATCCACCACCTCTCTGGGCAACCTGTGCCAGTGTTTCACCACCCTCAGCGTACAAAATTCCTTCCTTATATCTAGTCTCAATCTACCCCCCTTTAGTTTAAAGCCATTGCCCCTTGTCCTGTCGCAACAGGCCCTGCTCAAAAGTTTGGTGCCATCTTTTTTATAAGCCCCCTTTAAGTACTGATAGGCTGCAATAAGGTATCCCCAAAGCCTTCTCTTCTCTAGGCTGAACAACCCCAACTCTCTCAGCCTTTCTTCATAGGAGAGGTGTTCCATCCCCCTGATCATTTTTGTGACCCTCTTCTGGACCTGCTCCAATAGGTCCATTTCTTTCTTGTGCTGAGGGCTCCAGAGCTGGACTCAGTACTCCAGGTGGGGTCTCACCAGAGCAGAGTAGAGGGGCAGAATCACCTCCCTCGACCTGCTGGTCATGCTTCTTTGGATGCAGCCCAGGATACGGTTGGCCTTCTGGGCTGCAAGTGCACACTGCTGGCTCATGTCCCGCTTTTCATCCACCACTACCCCCAAGTCCTCTCAATCCCTTCATCCCCCAGCCTGTATTGATACTAGAGGGTTGCCCTGACTCAGGTGCAGGACCTTGCACTTGCCCTTCTTAAACCTCAGGAGGTTCACACAGGCCCACTTCTCCAGCTTGTCCAGGTCCCTCTGGATGGCATCCCATCCCTATGGCATGTCAGCCACACCACTCAGCTTGGTGTCATCTGCAAACTTGCTGAGGGTGCACTCGATCCCACTGTCTAAGTCATTGATGAAGATATTAAACAGTACTGGTCCCAATACGGATCCCTGCGGGATGCCATTCGTCACCAATCTCCATCTGGACATTGAACCGTTGACCACTACCCTCTGGATGCGACCATCTAACCAATTCCTCACCC
>NW_008825615.1:16431295-16436632 GCF_000699105.1 Pygoscelis adeliae
TTGACTCGCCAGATTCGACTGGCCCTTTCAAACCCCTTCCCTTTGACTGGCAGGATTGATGAAAAAACTACCTGCACTCCCGAGTCCCTTACCACCGCTCCCAGGGCTCTGTAGTCCTTCTTGATAGTCCTCAGACTGCTCCTGGCTGTGTCACTGGTGTTTCTGTGGCTTAGTTTCTTCTCTTAGTAAAAGCACAGCATGGCAGTTTTGGAAACTTATCTGGTTTGCCTCAGGTGTCTCCTGCTGAGCAGAAGAGGATAAAGACTGCCCATAAAAGATGACAGAGGCCTCCTTTACACCATCTTACAGCTCATACTCCAAATGAGGTTCTTCTGATAGAGAGTGGCTGTCATCACTAAAGACTTCTCTTTCTCTATGTCCTTCCTAGACATAATTCATAGTGCCCCAGGACTGAGAAAATAGCTGTAAGGAGGCATGAATCAAATTGAGACTCGCGGCCTTTTGCACCACCTTATCCCTAAATTGGCTCTGTTCAAAGTGAAAAGTGAAAAATAATTTTGTTGAGAAACTGGAGATGCTTAGCTAAAGGTCCATTTCCTGGCCCCTATTACCTATAGCAGATTGCAATTTTTATTTCAATTTACATTCTGAAGCATCTTAAATATTTTTTTTAAATTTGTTTTTGTATATTTTTATATAGCTGTTCTTTAGCGATTTATAAAGTCTGCCAAATTGTCATACAGTGGGGGAGATGGTAATTGCTACAGCACACAGCCTTGTGATTAGGCTGAAAATGGTTATGGTTGAGGGCGAATTGTGGACAAATATTTTTAGGAAAAAATGTTATCAAGATTGCTTAAAAATAAATAAAATTATAAATAAGAAATTTACTACCGTAAATTTGGGGAAGTGGTCTCTACAGAAACAGAAGACACTAGAACAACGATAACTGTTCAGCTGAGTTTGCTCACTTATCCTCTCAGGCTGGGCTTGTCAGTAGAATTATTGAAGCAGACCATAAAATCCCTCAAATATGTTATCTGATAACAAGCCTCCCAGAAGCTCATGAACAATATTCACTGTCTTTGTGAGATTAAATAAACCAGCTGGGACTCACTAAAAATGGCTCATAGTATACAATACTGTTAGTAGATGGTTAGCAATATTTTGTCACAAAACTGCTCTGTATTCTTTGTTACAGTCACTGAATCTTCATAGACATTATGTTTTTATGAATAGAATAAACAATGCTTACACAATACCCATATGTATAAAAAAAATTTGACATCTTAGTCTATGCCAAAAAACATCAGCAAACCTGCTCATCAGAGCAACATTTTGAATTTCAAATTTGTGCGGTAATTTTATTAGTGGTTATCAGAGTATTACAAATTTGGTTGCTTCCATTTGTGTGCAAAATTCCAATATTCTTTGCAGAGAAAGATTAGGTCATTCATCTGCAGCTAGAAGATTTGAGCACGTGCTTAATTCTGAGCATGTAGCATCAAAGTATTCAGTTGAACACATTTATATCAAGCATATACATTCTGTAAACGTATAAATAGGTGCTTTTGCTGGATCAGGACCAGAATACACAGGGCATTACAAACCCAGTGTGTAGGTAAATCCATTGAAATAAACATTAAACGTGCTTAACTGCTGTGTTGGATTGTTGCCTTTTGATCTGCTTGGCTATATTGTATTAGCCATCTTTAGAATTCAATAATTTCTACTTCAGCTCTCATAACTTTAGCTGGTCTGAAGAATGATGTGTCAATCAAGTCATATACTCTGATTTTTTTTTTTATTATCCTACCTCTAAAAGGATCTGAATGTCTAGAAGATATGTGGTGGAAGATAAGTTTATTTAAAAAATGACAAAATTGTTTATGCTTTGATTTTTAAAAACACCTTCTAAAAGAATCATTCTTGGGATGCAATTCTTTACTTCACTGTTTGCACAGAAAATGTAACAATGTATATTTGTTTTTTTAATTAGGATTCTCACAGACCTCTGATCTTCAGAAAACCAGAGCATTAGAATCTATCTAAGTGTACAGTTTCTAACATCCAGTTGAAACCGTCGTATGATGGTTTTCTGATGTGACTTTCTTGTTAACATTTTTAAAAGCTAAATAGAAGATTTTTTGGAAAACTTCTATAACATTAATAGTGCATAATACCAGGTCAGTTACATATATATCTATCACTATTCAGTGACAGAATATTGTAGATATTGCAGGAATATTAGATGCACTAGTTCAAATTTTAAGGTTGGAGGTTTACATTTCATCCAATCATTACCTGCCCATAAAAATATATGTCAAATCCAGCCATTTTCCCTTAAATGTTTCAGTCACAAAGACAATCCTCCAGCAGTCTGCACATAGAAGCAGATGTTTTGAATATACTGTGCTGGTTTTGGCTGGGATAGAGTTAATTTTCTCCATAGTAGCTACTATGGGGCTGTATTTTGGATTTGTGCTGAAAACAGTGTTGATAATACAGGGATGTTTTTGTTATTGCTGAACACCACTTACACAGAGTCAAGGACTGTTCTGCTTCTCACCCCACCCCACCAGCGAGTAGGCTGGGGGTACACAAGAAGTTGGGAGGGGACACAGCTGGGACAGCTGACCCCAATTGACCAAAGGGATATTCCATACCATGTGGTGTCATGCTCAGCATATAAAGCTGAAGAAGAAGGAAAGGGAGGATGTTCGGAGTGATGGCATTTGTCTTCTCAAGTAACCATTATGCGTGATGGAGCCCTGCTTTCCTAGAGATGGCTGAACACCTGCCTGCCAATGGGAAGCAGTGAATGAATTCCTTGTTTTGCTTTGCTTGTGTGTGCAGTTTTTGCTTTACCTATTAAACTCTCTTTATCTCAACCCACGAGTTTTCTCACTTTTACTCTTCTGATTCTCTCCCCCATCCCACTGGGGCAGAGTAAGCGAGCAGCTGGGTGGTGCTTAGTTGCCGGCTGGGGTTCAACCACGACATCTACAAGCATTGTTTAGGTGTACAAGTAACACAATAAGTTGTCTAGGAGGCACTGAGACTGGTGAAGTTTAAAGTTTCTAGAGAGTTCTACCAGCCAGTGTAAAATTCTGTTTTCCACACAAATAATTCTCTTCACTGTACAAATTTCCACTGTACCAGAGAAACGACATTTATCTCTGAGATTGTGCTTGCAATGTTAGATAGCCTTGGCCCAGATCATGGAGAGCTTTTGTGATAAGAACAAAGGCCTTGGATTGATTTGATAATCTGTAGGGAGGCAAAACAGGGCAGAAAGGATAAACTTGATAATGTTTGTGACTGCTTGTGCTGTGGAGAAAAGGTACTGGAGTATTTTACACTAGTTGGAATTTCCTAAGATGTTATGTCCACTTACATGGAGTTACAATACTCCAGATGAAAAGTGGCACGTGTGAATCACTAAAATTGGGTTATTACTGGACAAGATGGACCGCAACAATCAAGCTAAAGGCAGTACTGCGCCAGAGGAACAACATAACTGCTTGTGCTGTGTTAACTCTACCCCAGCCAAAACCAACACACTGCATTGTTGATTCTAGGGTCGCTGAAGGTTGTTCTTGGTTAACTAATTTAGGATTAACTGTAGCTGTAGTGGTTTGACCTTGGCTGGCCATCAGGTACCCACCAAGCTGCTCTATCACTCTCCCTTCTCAACAGGATAGAGGGAGAAAAATACAATTGAAAGCTCTTAGGTCAAGATAAGGATAGGGAGATCACTTGCCAGTTATCATCATGGGCAAAACAGACTTGAGGTGGGGAAATTAATCTAATTTATTGCCAATTAATAACAGAGTAGCATAATAGAAATAAGAACAAATCTATAAACACCCTCCCCGCACCCCTCTCTTCTTCCTGGGCTCAACTTCACTCCCATCTTCTCTACCTCCTCTCCCTGAGCGGCACAGGAGTATGGGGAAGGGAGGTTGTGGTCAGTTCATAACTCCTGCGGCTCCTTCCTCCTTGCCCTTTTGCCCTGCTCCAGCATAGGGTCTCTCCCAAGGGATACAGTACTCCATGAACTTCTCCAACATGGGTCCTTCCCATAGGATGCAATTCTTCACAAACTGCTCCATCCTGAGTCCTCTCCATGGGGTGCAGTCCTTCAGGAATGGACTGCTCCAGCGTGGGTCCTCCACAAGGTCACAAGTCCTGACAGAAAACCTGCTCCTGAGTGAGCTCCTCTCTACAGGGCCACAGGTCCTGCCAGGAGCCTGCTCCAGCATGAGCTCTCCATGGGCTGCAGCTTCCTTCAGGGCACATCCACCTGCTCCAGCGTGGGGTCCTCCATGGGCTGCAGGGTGGATATCTGCTCCACTGTGGACCTCCATGGGCTGCAGAGGGACAGCCTGCCTCACCATGATCTTCCCCACAGGCTGCAAGGCAATCTTTGCTCCGGTACCTGGAGCACCTCCTCCCGCTCCTTCTTCACTGACCTTGGTGTCTGCAGAGTTGTTTCTCTCACATATTCTCACTCCTCTCTCCCAGCTGTTATTGTGCAGCAGTTTTTACCCTTACCATTCAAAAAAAGAAAATTGTGTCATTTCTACATACTCTTCAGATTGTCCTCTTCTGTTTTCTCAGTCTGACATCATCCTTACTTCTGTTCACCTTCAACCAATTTTTCTTCACCCATGGACTATTCTCATTCCAGTAGTAGACATCCTGATTGCAGCTGTTTGGTCATATGTGATGAGGTATAACCCTGATACTTCCATATATTCATGTCAAAGTTTGCTTTTTTGTCCCTGCTTAAAATACCCACAGAAATACTCTGTGAGCAAAGCCATTATTAATTACTATGTATTACCTGTTTTGTTTTTCCTAACACCTATCGCTTCTGTCATTTCCATAGTTTCAGAAAAGCTCTTCCTGGATGCTAATATACAACTTTGTAATAATCTCTTTGTGAGCAGGCTATTATTTACTAGTTGTGTATACTGCATCTAGCACAACAGGGAGCCAAACTTTTTTAAACATTCAGAAGCTTCCATAATACAAATGGTAAATAGCAAAAAAGCAGGGTTAGCAGCATGTAGTTTAACAGATTTATGAAGGGAGAGGTGAAAAAAGCACAGATGAAATCAGAACTGGATGCGTCATGAAATAGTTCCCAGCCTCAGTTCATTGTAGTATTGCATGAATATCACACAACAGTTTTTTAATGATTAATGGGCTTGCAATTCGGAGGTGGCAAGATATTTATGTTGATGTTTTCAATCTTTTATTAGGAAAACAGATGGGAATATTTGGATTTGCTAAAGAATTCCAAAGATTTTGCCACGGAGGAGAATATCTCTCTTCAGTATTCTCTTCCTCATGCTATGTTCCTCCCAA
>NW_008825615.1:16436650-16442041 GCF_000699105.1 Pygoscelis adeliae
CAGAAGTCAAATATTGAGGGAAAGATGTTTCAGCATGGTAAAAGGAAAGAGGAAAATCATGTGGCTGTACCGACCATGCCTTTCACATTCTAATAAATTTTGGTCCAAAGGAGTAGGTTTGCTACTCCTTTCATTCCTTCAGCACAAAACATTGGGTAGAACTGTGCACTTATTCTTGAGACAGTAATAAAGGTATGTAATGAAATGTAAATATCATTTCTCTTCTCTGTGGCACTCATACAGGGGATCAGAACGCATCTTTGAATTCATCTTTCTACTTAACTTAAAAACCCAGTTGGTCAAGTTGCCACACAAATACTGTCAAAGGTCCAGAATTAATTCCCATGAACTCCAGGCATTAAATGGTGACTGATCACAAATTTCTATGGGGAACAAGGATGCTTTTCCTCCTTTGTGATAGAAAAGATTTCACCATTCCAAACATTTCTGTAGCTTGTAGGTTGTTAATGCAAGTTCACATTACTTAGATAAGTATCTGGCTTTTGTCATGGGGAATGAGCAACTTCAGTAACAAAACAAAGGAAACAGGGACTTTGAAGCGTGGAAAATTCTTGTGGTAACAATAGATGTGTAAGCATCAGAGGCAGCAAGAGGTTAATGTTCACTGCTGTTTCAATAAGTGACATTCAACACAGTGAGATTTCATTGTACAGAAGCTGATCCAGTTTGCTGTTTTGAAGGCAAGAAAGAGCTGGCTGAGTTAGGTACCTACAATTAGGAGGGCTGACTGAGCTTATGTCTTTAAAGAAGGAAAAAAGGAAGGAAAAAAGTACAATGTACGTGCTGTTCCTGCTGTCAGAACAAGTATTATTATTGCACATGTGTGCAACTTTAGTAATATTTCTATTTTTAAGCAATTTTGAAAGTGCCAGATCCATCTATTTTCTGGCTTTACTCATGCAACTCTGAAGCCAAAGACCTTGGCATCCTGAATATTTTAGAAAGCCTCAAGTTTTGCAGAAACTTGTTCTTTGACCCTGACAAATGGCAAGAAAAATAAATACATTCTGTACAGTATTGGCATAGAAGCTTCATTAAAGATTTGTGAATAAGTCCCTTGGAACATAAATGAACTCCACAACTAACTTAAGTCACAAGATCCAATAGCTGAATGACTGCCAAAATTCAGCTAGAGAGTTTTTTCAGGTTGACAGTACAGCACTGGCAAAGGTAATTGTGATTTAAATTAAGAATAGAATTCTCTTTAAAAAATTACATACTACCAATAGTTTAGTAAAGTACTGTCTCATTTTTATTTTCTCATTTTATTTTTCTATATATGAATCAGACTATAATATTTTGGGAACTCAATCAATAAGCAGTAAAAAGAGTCTAAGGTATTAAAATTTACTAATAATCTTATTTTCCTAATTTATCCACACAGGAATGATTATATAAATTATGTTACATTTAACCAAGGTGAAACATATGTTTAAGAACCTCTGGCCCTGTCTCTTTATGGCATTTACGCATACGCATGTCTTTTATGTCCTTGAATAGTCCTGGTAACTTACAAATGTGCTTACTTTCTCTGCTGAATCATCGCTTGCTTTGATATTCTTCTGCTGCATTCAGCATTCTGCTTAATAATAGACAATGGAGAGCTGAATATTGTAGGTTGTTGTGCTGGGTTTACGTGGCAAGGTTTTCGTAGCTATGGGCGGGTTGCAGGGGTGGCTTCTATGAGAAGGTGCCAGAAGCTGAGATATTCTTAAACACTAATAAAATTTTGCAATGTTAGTGCAAGCACTATGTTCCTTGTATTAAAAAATAATTTTAAAAAAGACTCCTAAACAGACAATGTCTCCATAAACCAATTATCATGTTGTTGGTGTTCTGAAAACACTGGTCATCAACCTTTCTATTCCAAAATTTTTAAGTATTAATTATTTAAAAGATTCTTCCGATATAAACCAGAAACCAAATGTATGTCCCTATCTCTCATTCAGGTAATAGAGGTAAGAGAGAAGAGGCCCTTTTATCTTTTATTTTTAGTTACAGATGGCAGGTAATCTGCTGTAACTATCTTATCTATTGTTTTTCTGTATCATTTGACATCTTCAATAATTTTGCATTCATTTCCTTAATTTGATTTGCCTGTTCTAGTTAGTTTGGAGAAGGTAATAGGAAAGGAAATAAGCCTTTTTCACCTTTTCTTAAAAGGAGAAAATATCCTTACTTCATTTACTGAAAATGTATTACATACACTACTAAGATAACTAGAAATATAACTCAAGTTGTAAAAAGCAATGCTTAGAAGCATGCCAGATGTTTCTAAATAAGTGGGAAACTCCCAAAGTACAGAAGCATAGTCAGCAATCAAACTAACCCAACACTTTAACAGCCTAAAGGGCCATGATATTTTTTAATAATATTTTTTCTATTTTCTGATTTCTTTTGAATACTCTTATTTTCTCCATACATACTGTACTTGCTCAGAAAATCCAGCTATATTTTGTGGCAGTTAGTTTGTGATTATAATTAAAGCCGAAATACTGTTAGATGTCTCAATGAAACAGTTTTCTCTTTAAATCTTGATGTTGATTGTAAATAATACAGAGTAGAGTCAGAGGCTAGAACTGTGTAAGGCATGAAAAATATGAGACTTCTGCATGTGAAACAAGGTAGTAGGGTGTCATATCATTCATATCTCCTGTCTCATTCCTGTAATGCTTCACTCATGGGAGGAACACTTTAAAAGTCAAGAAGCAATCAAGGGGTGAACAATCTCACAACAACACTCAATGCAAAACGATAAGCACCTGTCTATTATATCAGAGAGGTAGAGGGAGGGAAAAGAATCTTTTCTATTTATTTGTTTTTTTTAAGCAATGCAGGTGTTCTTTGCTTTTTCTTTGATTCTTTAAATGAAGGCATCTGTTTGATGAACCTAATTCAAAATAACTATAATTTGCATATTCTTTCTTCTTTTAGTAGTTTGTGGGTGGAATCAAGATGAGAAAACAGATGCTCAGCCTGTTATGACACTTACAAGGAAGTACCCTTTGCCCACTAGGGTGCTTTGATAATCGGAGTTGCAAGACATGTCAAATCTTACTGAGTGTAAATGTGGAACCAATGCCTTGTTATTTTCCCATAGCAGTTTATGAATGAACTGTGCACAGAAACTGCATTTTTTCTATTGCATTTTCCTGTTCCTACCTCCTATTCAGTGAAAAATAGCAGAGTTGACTCCCTTTACTTTTGATAAAACACTTTTTGAAACGGGAAAAGTGCAAGGCCACGAATCACTGCGAAGATGCATTTCCAGTGTACCATGGATACAGGACTCTGAGAATAAGAGATGTTGCCTAATATCTTAAGACCCTTTCTGAGAGCATTAAATCGTTGGATTTTCCTCTATGCCTACTTGCTTCTCCTGCTTTCTTCAAATTCTGCTTAATGAACAATGTGGTACCACTAAATTTATTGGAAGAAAATATACATCTCAGCAGAATGCAATCAATGTAAGTTGTCTTGCCAGCTTATGCTTATCAGATCCTCAGAAGGAATAAACCCTTATATTTACATGGGTAGGAAAACATCTACCAGCTCAGATAAGGAGGGACACTTTTGTGATAGCAGCTTGATAAAATATCGGCAGTATACTGTTGCAGTTAGTGCTTCCTTTTGGGCATTATTTAACAGTGTTTGCCAAGAGTAAATATCAACTGGCTGTGGAAGTTAAGCTGTCTGGGAAGTGGTTCATCCAGAACAGAGCTAAGATATATTGTTGGGCTGTGTGGAGAAATCATCATTAGCTGGTTTATTGACTAAATACAAACTCATAACACCCAGCCAAGACTTCAGTCTTGCTCCTCAAGGATCAGCAGTTGGTGCTACATAACCCAAGGGTCCTGGAGACATCTGCATGGTAATGTCAGAGGGCTTGGACCTTTAATCTTTCCTTCTGAGCTTGGCCCTTGCTATCAGATGAATGCCCCTTCTGCCCAGTGACAGCTGACACCACAAGGTAGCAGGATCTCCCTCTATTGCAGCTGAGGTTGCTTAGCACACCTCCACAACATCTGTCAGAACTGAGTGATGCATTCATTTTCATACTAAAGTTATATTTTTCATTTGAACTGGGTAAACTCTCATTTCTATTGCTGGAAATTATTTGCATTAGAAATAGCAACCTGAAGCAGGAGTTGAAGGAAGATTTAGACAATAAAGAGTGAATCCTTTACCATAGTAAATATTTTAGGTCTTTGTTACAAAACTGTGCTTAACAATTTACATGTGTCTCAGATGCTAATTACTCAGTAAGGGAACACCTGATAACTAAAGTCACTTCAGCACAGCATTGTAAATGTAACCTTCTTTTCATGTTATTCCTGTAACTTCTTAAAAGGATGTCTATTAAGCAAAGTAGCTGCTATCCTGTTTTCTACCCTCCTCAATGTTCCAACTACCAGCCGAAAAAATCCTGCTTCACATTGCCACCAGCTGATTCTCATTGCCTTGTCAGGCTGGTTTGAGCAGCTGAGAGAAAGAGTATTCAAAGCATTCCTTGAGGGGTTAATGCTGGCTTTACACCACCTCTACCTGCTGTCACAGCATAGTAGACTTGTTGAGGGAAGGAAGAAAAGGCAGTGAATTGTCTGATTTTTGCGAACATAACTCTGAGCAAAAGAAAGAGAAAAGAACATTAGAGGACTCCCAGAGAGCTCAGAGTAGAGAGGGAGGATGGCAAAGTAAGAGGCTCTGGGAGTGTGATGAGTGAGGGAGAAAAAGGCAGAGAGAGAGAACTGAAAAAATCCATCTCCTAGAAGTGAGGGACCACAGTGATGGCTCATCTACATCCAGCTTAGGTTTAGTGCTAAGGAAAGGGAGGCAACAGACAACAAAAGCAAAAGGATATGTTCACAAGATATTTGAAACCAGAGAGGATAGATCCAAGTAGTGAGGAAGAATCAAAATTGCAGAAGAAAAGGGGTGAGATTGTACACTTAAAAAAAAAAAAAATGTTTAGGAGAGGCTAGATGTGATGGGCCACACCAATGGCTCTACCAGGACCAAATGAGTGAGGTGACATAAATTAAGTACCTCATTGGCAAACACTTGGTAGACAGATGTTGTAGTTTAATCTCAGTCGGCAACTGAGTACCACACAGCTGCTTGCCCACTCCTTCCCCCCCCTCGGTGGGACGGGGGAGAGAATTGGAAGAGCACAAGTGAGAAAAACTAGTGGGTTGAGATAAAAACAGTTTAATAATTGAAATAAAATAACAATAATAATAATAATAATACACAAAACAAGTGATGCACAGTGCAACTGCCAACTGATGCCCAGCCAGTCCCTGAGCAGCGGCCCCCCCCAGCCAGCTTCCCCCAGTTTATGTACTGAGCATGACGTCCCATGGTATG
>NW_008825615.1:16442105-16465160 GCF_000699105.1 Pygoscelis adeliae
GCCAGCTTCCCCCAGTTTATGTACTGAGCATGACGTCACATGGTATGGAATGTTTCTTTGGCCAGTTTGGCTGTGCCCCCTCCCAGCTTCTTGTGCACCTGCAGCCTTCTCAGTTGGTAGACCATGGGAAGCTGAAAAGTCCTTGGCCAGTGTAAGCATTACCTAGCAACAACTAAAACATCGGTGCGTTATCAATTTTGTTCTCCTCCTAAATCCAAACCACAGCACTGTGCCAGCTACTAGGAAGGAAATTAACTCTATCCCTGCCGAAACCAGGACAACAGGATAAGGTTTCTGGGAAAGCAAGTGAATAGAAGAAAGAAAATGAAAAAGATCAGGAAAGATTACAAAATCGGTGGAACAGGAATTTTTAAGTTATGGGTAAGGAATGAAGAGTTGAGGCTTTTTATGAAGGTGGACTCTGTGGATGTTGCAGTTGAGAGAAAAGGTTTAGTAGGGTATTATCACTGAAGAGGAGCATAAGAAGGCTTATGAAAATATCAGGATACATTATTTCCAGACAAGAAGAAAATCTGGAGTGACTGCACAGAAAGGCAAAACCAGAATAAGGTGGGAGAAGAAAAAATATAAAATCTTAATAGATTGTGGGAAAAGAAAAGTGAAAAGGGTACAGAAGGTAGAGTGTGGAGGAAAATGCTAAAGAATGGGTAGAAACACTGGGATCTAACTTTAATTATACTGTTAAATGAACTGTAAAGTTCAATCAGAATGAAAGGTTGAAGCTTTGCAAGCATTAAAAGTGAGATGTAATGCCCAACTTACCTGAGAGATCATTCTGGCCTTGTGTCTCTTTCTCCTCACACTGTCTGTAGAGAAGATGTCTGATAAGAGTCTAGAAATAACAAGACCTCACAACTTTGACTTTTTAATATATTTGTTATTTAAGACCTTCCTTAGAAAGAATTAGCTAACCTGGAAGTTACAGCACCAGTGGTCAACCAACACCAGAAATCTCATCATTGCTGGAAGTGTCAGAACTGCATCAGGAGGAGAAATAATTGGGATTTTTAGGGAAAAAAACCTGTAGAGAAACTTCCCCAGTGTGCATTCACAACTTAGAATAAATCATTAGCTGCAGAAAATCTTGGCTGAGTGTTAGAGCTGCTCTAAGCAGAGCAGAGTATTAGAGATTTTTCTGGAAATCCCAAAACTTCAAATGCTAAATTAGCTATTAAATTTAGTTGGATATGAAAAGCAATAAAAGCCTAATATCTACACTGTAGATAGCAGCTAGGCAGTGTAGGTAGTTTTCCTTCAAATAACTGTAGAATGAACAGAGGGATTCTATTTTCAAATGAGTAGGAAATTGCTAAATTAGCTGTAAAGTTGATACAGTAGCATAGAGATGAAAGTTTTATTTAAACCTGGACTTAAACCAAGCATAACTTGCTTGCTTTATATTATTAACACTTCACATCAATGATGCATAAGGTATGTGGAAAACACATGTTAATATTGTATTTGATAGACAACAGGTGCTTTTTCTAATTATTGACATATTAATAACAAAATATATATAAACTATTCCAATCTTTTTAAAAAGAAAACACTTCAATAATTTTCAGTCAAGATTTCTTGTGACACGGATTCTCTTAAAACACCTCAGTTTGTTGAATCAGCATCTTCTAAGGAGCAATTTCAAGAGGTTATTCCTAACAATCTTCATACTTCTTCCATACAGGAACAAAGAGTTTTCTTGGAGAATACTACTCACTGATGCCAGACAGCATGTGAACCAGTGGAATATTACAAAATGGTGATCATTACAAGTGTCTGGTGCTCTTTCAAAATAAATGAGCTCTTCTTTGAAAAGTTTCATCCTTAGGAGAAGAACTTGTGTTATCAAGTGAACAAAGGTCTTAACTCTTGAAGATAAAGAGTTCAAATCCCTGTGTATAGCATCTGCCAGTAGGTCCTTGCCAAAGACCTTCATCTCTTCATTGATTTCACAGGGAAGGTAGATTTCTAATTTGGGTTCTCTCACAGACACTGCTAAAGCCAGGCATTTACAGTTTTTTAGGTGTCGGGTGGAAAAAGTTCATCGAACTTCAAAATTAACTGCAAAATTTATGTCCTTACTTACATCTCTCTTGGAATCACTCCATATTTGAAAAAAATCGTTTGCAATATGATGATCTATCTCATGCCTCTTCTAGAATTATGTTTGAATAGCTTTCAGTTTTCTCAGTTATTTTCAATATTGAGAATTAAACATAAAGTAAAAGATAATTCTTGGCTTGTGAAAAGCACAGTATTCAGTAATATGTTCCCTAGTTGGTACAAATTTTTTTTTTTTATGCATCACATTGGCTACTTCAACATGCACTTTTCATCAGTATTTTACAAGATTCCTTTGAAATAAAGAATTCTCTGAACTTGCTTTCTAGTAAACTAGAATTCTCTTTTAAAACTAACCCACAAGGAACAGAAATACATCAGAAATTAATTTAAAACACAAAGAATTCCTAACAGAAATTTCTTAGAAATATTTGCTCAACGGTAAATTTTACTCTTACTTCCCTCGAACTGTGCCTTAAGATCAGATTTAATTATGAATAAACTGTAAGCAGAACAGAGAATCAGCCATAATTTTGCATTTGTTTTAAACATAACCAACATAACATAACAAACATAATCACAAGTTCTTTAAGTTCTTGTCTCTGCTTCTAGCCTTCTGAGAGTTCCTCTAATGAAGTGCAGAAAGGAAGGGATGATGCTGTTCCCTTAGTGTTGTTCATTCATACTATAAACTAAGTTGGTATTTGGGACTAACATGCTGCCCTCTTCTCTGTGGTGCTCTTTCATTGTTTAGCTCTGCAGTGATATTAGCTGTAATTGCAAAGATACCTTTTAACCCTTTCAGTAAGTCATGACAGAGTATTCTTTGGTGAGGTTACATGTCAGTCACCACAGCAGTCACACAGCTGTCTGACAAGGGTCTCTGGAACCTATTAAAACTGCATGAAACCCTCCCATACTGTTATGGGGACTCAATCAACCTTTTTGCAATTCATTTTTCCTTATTATAAAACAAAATCTGAGGGATAACAGGGTCAGAAAAGAGCATATTTCTTGATCGGGGTAGGTTGGAGAGTTGTTCCTTTGCTGTTTTGAATTAACTACAGCAGCTTTAAATACTTCTCCAATATTTTGGTGATACCATTGACAGTAGAGTACAAAACTGTTATAAGAAGTCCTCAGCAATTAAAAGGAAATTGGGACTTGCCATTACAGCATTGCATCGGTTCTGGGCTTTTTTTTTCCAGATAATTTGTCTTGGCCTTCATTTGTGACTATGAGCAGCTCATCACTCAACCTTTTCTCTTGTTATTTTTCCAAATATGAATTGGAAGACAGCATAATGTCATGCTTTTGAATGTATCTTCATTCAGGTTTGTAATACATTTATACCAGAGGGAGAATGTGACTCTAACACATAGGTCCACACAAGGAGTCAGCCAGTTACCTGACCCTTATTTCTGAAACCTCCCTGAGTGACATTTCAGATTCAAGTAATAACATAATATGCATTGCTTTTCATATTGATGACTACCAAATAAAGTTATGTGAATTTTTAGAACTGATAATAGAAGTTGTCAATCATATCTAGCATTCAGCTTTAGTTTTAATGAAAATTGACATTTAAAATTGACATTTATTTGGGGCTATTCATGCTGATATTTATTGCTACTGATAATTTTTCATTGGTTTTCATACTTCCTTCCATCGTTTGGTGTTCCCTATCTATAAGTCTAGCTGCACATCTTGTGAAGAAAAAACATTGAAGTTTAATTACAGTTCTTATACATATTTACATAATTCAGCCTCAAAATGAAGTTGTAAGATTTGTAAAAGCATAAAATAGCTATGAAAATAAACAGTGGAATTCACCAAGTCTTTAATGAAATCAGTTTCATCAGACTCTTGACTCTGCGACAACTAGAAGCATTACTTTTGTAATTTTCACGGTTGTCTTTACTGAAGTAAAACAAATTCAGATGTTCATGTTCAAGCTGAAATTTATCTTTTGCCTAGATATTTTCTAAACAGAACTAAATGAATGTGCAGTACTTATAGGTGTAGGAGGCATAGATCAGGCACAAAATACCAGGTTACTAAGCTTTGGAAAAGGTTGCTGTTTATATTTTCAGTAGTAAATGACTTCTGCTTTCCACACCTTTTGTTGTGTAGAGATTAAACATGCTTATAATTTTCTGACATCACATTGTTATATTTTCATAAGCAGTTTGTGTGACTCAAATCTTTGACATTTGAATTTTCCCTCACACCCAGCACTTTGCACTTCAAAACAAAAACCCATCTCCAAACAGCTTTCTTGAAATATTTTCGGGTCTGGTTATATCAGATTTGTCTCCAAAGCTGAGCAGAAATTATTCATCTCTACTATATTATGGTTTTTAAATGACACTGCCTTTACAGTTACCTCAGCATCAGAAAAACAATCATTTACATTCATGTTTCTATTTATTTTGCTCAAGATGCTCTCATTTGCTTTGTGGGTCAGGGGAATTGCTTCCCTTTTTTTTCTGAATCATACGCACTTTCTCAGGAGTTGAAAGTACAAAACAAAGTGTTGCATTGATTTCCCTTTGATTTTTCACATCTTTGAGCAGGTGTTTAAGTTTCCTCATGCTTCAGATGTGTCAGTTGAATCTTCTGAAGCAAGGGAATTGACAGCATTTTCCCAATCATTGTGCATGTATCATGCTGACACCAGCCAGGAAAACTACTGTGCCAGAATCTGTCTTGGGGGAATATACAAATACTTTTTAGCAACGCTGTTCTCTGCATTTAACATCAAAATAAGAGGCTTTCCTTCTTTTTTAATTCATTTTAATGTATGTAAGCAATAAACAAAAAAATTTTGTTCAGATCAATATAATCTCCAATCTTTAGTGTGAAATCAACTGCTACATGTGTATGATGAGAAATTTAAGGATCATGTGACAGGTGCAGTTTCCTTTCAATCGGAACTGCAGCAGGTGTCCATACAAGGACTGCTGAATCAGTGTGGACAAACACATGGTTTCCCACAAAATTTCATATTCTTGCAGAGCACTGTTTAGTAAAAAAGGCCCCAAACACATTTCCCTTTAAATGATTGAAAAGTGGACAATTTGGCTTGTAAATAGTATTAGGGAGATTCTCCTTGTAACATGAGGCATGCTCTTAATCTTGCCAGTAATCTGCATGAGATTTGCTTTTTCACACACATAGCTTAAAGCATTTTTCTTGATTTGCAGGAGGAAGGGGACTTGTACTAATGCTTTATATGAGATTCCAGCCATTGTGAAAATCTGCTTTGCCAGTATTTGCAAATCCAGACCACAAAATTATCACCATTAGCACTTTTCTCGTATCTTTTACTCCAGATTCTTTTGGCTCTGCACAACACTCTTCCAGCAACCTCTTCCACAGCACTTATGAAATACCAGCTAGTCAGGCGTGTTCCAGCCAACCTGGACATCACATTGTTCCCTGTTGACCTACTTAAGAGAGGGTTCTTGCAAGTCAGTCTTGCAGTCTTCTTGACAAGAAAAATTCAAGAGCCTGAATATTCACTGAAAACAAAAAAAGTTTACCATTTTGAACACAGACATCAGATTTTCACCAACTTGTTCATTTAAAACCAGGACTTGCTGGCCATTATCCATTAAAATAAATAAATAAAACTAGAAAGCCTGATTGCATCTCACACAGAGAAGAAAAGCCTTCCCAGGATACAGAAAACAGATAATACTCACATGGCTCCTTTTGAGTCTTCAGACAAATTCAGATCAATTGATCCTTAGGATGCCGCCTTTCAAGTCATCCCACTCCCCCCTCTCCCACTTTAATGTTTCTCTAAAGTCTTTTGCAAACTTCTGGGTTTTTTCCTTTCAACCATCAGTAGAATTGCAGCTGTTTTGAGCTTACTGAGAGAAGTTTTCCCATTCGCTATGGTAGTCTATAGGGTTGATACTGTGTCTCTTGGTAAAAATATCCTGAAATACTTAAAGAACAAGGTCACTTTCTCTATAAGTGTTACTGCTTGTTTATGTTTTCTTTCTGAAAATGGGAATTAAAAAAATAAAACAATGAAAGTAAACAATAGAGACCTTGGACAAATATATATAGCAGAATCACCTTGATACACAGACAGTAGAATAGCTACAAGGGATAGAGCATAGATTATAGTCAAAACATTTTATTTTCATCATCCAATCTATCTGTCTCTGATATCCTCTATGACTTTGAAGAAGTTGCATGAGTTTGTTAGGGTTTTTTGCATAATAGACTCAAGCTTCTGACTATGTTCTGAGGATTAAGGGTGAGACCAAAGTGGTGAAAAAATGAAGGATTTCTTTTCTAACCTTCCAACTTTCCAACCTGATACCTCACTGTTAGCTAGTGCTTTTCATGGTGCCTGAATCGCAATCATTTTTTACTCCTCGATTTTCTGCATGTTCTGCCCTTTTCTTTCATCCATTAACTCAGCAAGTACAGAAGTACTTTGTTCTTGCCTACAGTAATTAAGATTTCCAGGAGGCCATCCATCCATAGGCAGGACAAAACCAGGCCTGCCTTTAAGCTTTTACAAGCCCAATATACTCAACCAGGTGTACCAGTAAGCTTCTGTATTCATCGTTCAAATATGTCGCTAAGTTTTGCCATTTTCTCCATAGCTTTTCCACCTCTACAACAGCGGAAGCGGGGAAAAAAAAAAATCAGTTCTGATAAACTTTACTGATAAATTTTATTCTTATTTCTTTTACCTTAACAGAATCTTTATTACACATATTAATTTTTTCCACAGCTACCTAAAATGGATTACATTGGTAGCTTGAAATAAACTACAATATCTTATTTCAGTTAGCTTTTATTTTTGCATCTTGCACTTATCCCACTTAATTTATGTTGTAAGAAATTTGAGGACATCATACTGTTATGGAGTATTTAAACAGCCCAATAGATGGAGTTATCTCTTTCAGATTTGAATATGCTAAAAAAGAAATATCCACATATGAAATAATGAATTGACTTTGGTTTCTGCAATTTATGTCTTTCGTTAGGCATTACATTAACTCCATCACATTTTCATAGACATTTTAAAGTCAGAGTGCCACAGAAAATAAATTATTCATTATGAATGGATTTGGGGAGTGATTTTCAAAAGTGCAAAGGTTATTTAAGCACTCAGCTTTCATTTGAAGTCATCACGCTTTGAATATCTCCTCCTTAGTAAATAATGCCATCTGAACTGCTGTTGATGTCGGTGTATGTTACATAACAAAAAAACATATACTGAGTTATTCGCTAAAATAATTTTTATTTGAGGGTCCATGTAGAAAAAAAGTAAGAGTATGAAGTCATAGAATCATAGAATCATAGAATCATAGAATCATTAAGGTTGGAAGAGACCTCCAAGATCATCGAGTCCAACCATCAACCCAACACCATGCCCACTAAACCATGTCCCTAAGCGCCTCATCTACCCGTCTTTTAAATACTTCCAGGGATGGTGACTCAACCACTTCCCTGGGCAGCCTGTTCCAATGTTTAACTACTCTTTCAGTAAATAAATTTTTCCTCACATCCAATCTAAACCTCCCCTGGCGCAACTTGAGGCCATTTCCTCTCGTCCTTTCGCCAGTTACTTGGGAGAAGAGACCGACACCCACCTCGCTACAACCTCCTTTCAGGTAGTTGTAGTCACTGGGTAAAGAAAAAAACTGCCTATACAAATTCATCCAATTCTGGGAGACAACATACAAGCAATTACTGCCAGCCAGATGTAATATGCAAACAGCAGAGAAAACATTTTCTGAGCCATTGCTTCTTGGCTTTCTTTGAAACCTTGTACATTTAAAGTTGATTTCAGTAATTTATTTTAGATCCAATGATTACTGGATTAATTTGATTTGGGAATAACAGTATAGCCAGCCAACAGATCTCAAGAAATGAAAAATAATTTGGAAACACATAAATTACTGTGCCTGAGAATCATTGACCTAGGAGGAAGACTGACCTATTTAAAGAGGACATGGAGACACCCGTCAACGCATAAAAAGGCAAAGTAGGAGAACAGCTTGACAGGCTGTCAGCTAGAACTCCAGGTGTCCCAAAGAGATCTTTACTTGTAAGGAAAGTTTGTTCATCTGTCTGTGACTGAAATTAACTCTGCTTCCATTTTTTCCATGTAAAACCAACAATTCCTCTGAGACCATTTTATTTCTTTTAAATTTATTTTTCACTGTACTCCTCCAAGAAAAAGTTATATCATCATTAACTACCTGTAAACTTCTATTATTGTATTAAAATTGGTAAGAAATCTGATTTCTTTTTTGAAAGATTCATCCAAAGTCCTTTCTCTCTAAGGAGGAAGAAAAAAATCACACAGAACCTTAACTATGAACTCCTTTAGGGAAAAGACATTTTGGTGCCACACTGGATTTATATTAGTTTTATATTCATTGTTCTCAACAAGTTTTATATGGTAAAACATTGTGGTTTTCACTTTATTTACCCCTCAAATCCTGGGGAAAACTTTTTAGGAGCTTCTCTTTTCTACACACAGCTACCATCACAGAATATACTTCCTGGAGTTTCCCACCTGAGAAATCGCTGAAGTGATCATTTATAACTCCTCAGATATAATCTAATTCTTTACTATATCATACACAGCTATAAAATGATACAGTACAGTATTAAGTGTAAAATTAGGACCTTGGGAAGAGATACACATATTACTCAGAAATTTAGTAAAGCAAATACTTTTCAATGCACACAGCAATCAGAAATCCCAAGATTAGTTTATCCAATGGAGGCATAGTAGACATACGGTCTCATGAGAACAAAAGACAGGCAAAAGCTGTATACAGTCCTTTAACATCAGGTAGGGAGACAGAAATAATGGAAGTGAGTCACCAAAGGGACTATATTCAGTGTTATGTTATGGAACAGATAATTAATTCTTCAGTAGATTGCCGTTCTGCCTTTTTTTTTTCCCCTCAATCTAATCTAATAAATTAAATTTTAAAATTTAAATGCTATACCAGTAAGTACATGTACAAAATAATTGTACTGTATAGATACGTATGGTGGTGGCACTCTTGCTAGCTGGGCTAGTTTTGAACATGTGAGGGGAGTGTGAATTATTGCTCTAGTGACAGTGGGGTGCAGTTCGCTGGTCATGAAGAGAAATCATTAACTCCTCACAGCATCAATTGGTTGCGAGGACTGTGTTCACAGTAGTGCCAGACAGTATGCTGAGCACTCACAGCCCTCACTGACATCAGCTGAATAAACTGTGAGCACTCAGTGCCAATGTTACTCTGAACATAGGACTATTGCAATTCTTCAGAACAGAAATTTAGATTTACTTCAGTGATTTATTTTAAGGGCATCAGTTACCAGATTTCTCCAAGGCTACTCATTTAAGTTAATTCTGGGCTTTGCCAAACCTTGACTCTTCTGTTGCTTCAGTTTGTATGAAATATACAGAAATAAACATTATAATATAATGTAATATCATATAATCATATATTTGTTCAGTACATAGCTAAGAAAATGAATCCAGTATACACTAAACCTGTGATCTGTGCCCACTTATCCCAGGCCTGAAGTGAACAACTAGCATAAACATCATGATTAATCACCCACTGAAACAATCGGACCATACAAATGCTGCCTTAAAAATTGAATTGACAAGCAAGCTGGCTCATTACGGTTTTTTTCACACAATTAAAATTTTCCACTGGTATTTGTCTTCCTGGTATGGAGACCTTTACCTCACCATCCCAAACTGTTGTTTCCTGCCTGTGAAATCCTCATGCCCCAAGGCAGAGGCCAGTGTGCAGGACCCCACCGCTGGTACTGAGCAGTGCCCCAGCCGTCCTGCCTCACCATCTGGGTGTTTTACCCAGAGTTAGAGAGAATTAAGAGTAGCTGACAGGTTGCTGCCAATTTACCGGTTTGAATGGAACAGTCACCCTGTAGACATGGAAATAGCTCCTTTCTGTTATCCTGAAGACTTTCATCTTAGAACAAAAGGCTGAAATTTCTGCATTATGAACTAAAAAGAAATCCTTTGTGACTTAGTCCTTTTCACAATAACAGTGATCTTTTCATTATGTCTTCTCATTAACAATACCCTCTTTTGGCTCTGTTAACTCCTCCATCTATTTTTTTTTTTTCTGGACAGTTTCCTGTTTCTTTTGATATATTCAACATTTTGAGGTTAGTTTACTTTGCGATGTTAGGGTTTATGTATATTGATCCACTCTCTTAAAAATTTCATCTTACTTGTGAATTACATCCTCATCTTCCACTAATACTACATTCGTCTGACTTTTTTTTCCATTAGCCTGATTATTTTACTGCCTTTAATGCTTTTACATCTGCAAATGGATGTCTTGATATTTTTTTTTTTCTTTTCACATAGCAGGCTGCCTTGTTCTTTTTCATTTGGTTTGTTGTTGTTCCCCAAGCTGTTCATATGCCAATGCTAATGTATTTCAGTTTCAAATGGTTTTCATTTTAAAGTAACAGAGTGAAAACCTCTCATAGCAAAATAGCTGCCTTTAAAGAAGAAATTCAAGGAGATTCACCAGAGCTAGAATTGCCATTGGAATAAATTGTTTCTTTCTTTTGAGGCCAGTGTGCAGGACCCCACCGCTGGTACTGAGCAGTGCCCCAGCCGTCCTGCCTCACCATCTGGGTGTTTTACCCAGAGTTAGAGAGAATTAAGAGTAGCTGACAGGTTGCTGCCAATTTACCGGTTTGAATGGAACAGTCACCCTGTAGACATGGAAATAGCTCCTTTCTGTTATCCTGAAGACTTTCATCTTAGAACAAAAGGCTGAAATTTCTGCATTATGAACTAAAAAGAAATCCTTTGTGACTTAGTCCTTTTCACAATAACAGTGATCTTTTCATTATGTCTTCTCATTAACAATACCCTCTTTTGGCTCTGTTAACTCCTCCATCTATTTTTTTTTTTTTCTGGACAGTTTCCTGTTTCTTTTGATATATTCAACATTTTGAGGTTAGTTTACTTTGCAATGTTAGGGTTTATGTATATTGATCCACTCTCTTAAAAATTTCATCTTACTTGTGAATTACATCCTCATCTTCCACTAATACTACATTCGTCTGACTTTTTTTTCCATTAGCCTGATTATTTTGCTGCCTTTAATGCTTTTACATCTGCAAATGGATGTCTTGATTTTTTTTTTTCTTTTCACATAGCAGGCTGCCTTGTTCTTTTTCATTTGGTTTGTTGTTGTTCCCCAAGCTGTTCATATGCCAATGCTAATGTATTTCAGTTTCAAATGGTTTTCATTTTAAAGTAACAGAGTGAAAACCTCTCATAGCAAAATAGCTGCCTTTAAAGAAGAAATTCAAGGAGATTCACCAGAGCTAGAATTGCCATTGGAATAAATTGTTTCTTTCTTTTTTTTTCTATAGATTGTGCTGATAAAGAAGTGTCCTAGTCACAACAAAGGATAAAGGGTTAATAAGACTTTACTTTGCTTCTACTAAGTTAAACAGTTACATGTGGTCCGAGATATTAGGCCATGATCTAAGTGGTAACTTCATGCAACATTAAGCACATGAATAAGCAGGTAGATTCCCATGCCTGGTTACTTTTCAGAGACATCTCCAAACATGCTTAGCTTTGCCTATTTTACCTTAGTATCTGCATGGCACAATGTGGCAGCAAGATATGCCATGGGAAGGCTTAACAGGGGAAGAGAGGCATTGAAGTTGTCCTCCTTGCCGTGCAGTGAGGTTGCAGCTGTACAAATCCCTTCCATCACCATTTAGATGGAGCTCCTTCCACCACTGTATGCAATGCATCATTTGGATTCTTTTCCAATAGTTCTATTTTTAAGGACAATAACTTATTCTGGAGTTATCCTGGGTTGTGTCGATGTTCCACAGTGAACTATTATGTTCAGGTACGTGCTATAAAGAAGCCAGCAAACAAATGAGATAGGGTCCTCTGAAAGGAATGAGATTCTCATTAGGACATGTGTCTGAGCACTCCACTGCTGGTGGCAGGTGAGGAGGGATTGCAGTTCTCCAGGAGCCCTGATTACCTTTCAAGTTTCCGAAAGAAAATGGACAAACCTGACTCTCCTGCCTTTCTCACTGTCCTCCTCCAGTCCTCTTTTACAGGACAGTGGGTGATTTGCAGCAACACAGAATGAGAAAACTATTTTCAGAAACAGATGCACCTAATTTTTCAGGAGGGTCTTGACTCAGCTTCCATCTGTACTTTGAAGCAATCTTCATGAACTAGTGATTTATTTCAAAACACCTGGGCTGATTTATTCTATCTTTTTGTATTGACTTAGTAGAGGTGATATAGTTCCCACCTCTGTGTTGAGTCATTTGTGGATACTGAAAGAGATGTTCAGCTGTCAGCATGGTCTTTGATGACAGAAGACCAAATCTATCAAAAAATATACATTTTCCCAACTCCCAGTGTAGACTAGACTATATATATTTTTGGAACAGTTATCAGCTTGGTTAAAAATTTATATCTTTAAACCACCGTGGGTTTTGAGAATTTTAGCTTTAGCATTATTGGAGCAGTATTTCATTCTTACTGTTCCACAGTGGTACCCATCTCGTAACAAGCTCACCTGTTAACTTGTCTCCTAGTTGAGGAAAACAGTTATTTAGCCAGACTCTGATTTTTTTCATATTGATTCAAGTTCTGTTTACCCACTTTAGTAATAAGAAGATTACGCTGGATTCACATAGGTGGAATTATCCTCATTACCCTTCTGAAGCTTTTGTATTTGAAGGGAGGTCTGAATCCTCCAGTATCAAATGTATATTATCATTGAAGATAGACTAAAGGTATTCTTTAAAAACAACAACCAAAAAAATCTAATGGAAATGTTAAGAATTTTAGTCTTAATTTTTGTCTGTTGATTCCCAATAGTGATTATTACCATATCCATTGGTGTACTGGGAAGGCTTCCCACAGTAGAGATAAATAACACTTTCTAATGAACAGTGAACAATAAATAGAAAAATAAAAATAGATGAGGCATAAGAGACCAAGATAAATATTTCTCCCCGTCTGGCTAATATTAAAACTTTATACTAGGCAATAATACACTTATGAAAAGGTTAGGAAAGCATTTGAATAAGAGGGAAAAGCCAGTGTGATCTATTAATAATTAGAACATTTTCCCTGAGCACAGCAACAAACTTAAACAAACTACAGAAAAAATATTAAAATGTAAGAATTTAAATGAATATATGCCACTTTTATTTATCGTAACACCAGATTTTTCAAAGATTCAATATCATTCCCAAAAGACACTGCTTTGTCAGCTGGAGGAAGAGATGGCTTGAGTTACTGAGGTGATGTAAAAAATTATCTTGATATGCAAAAAACCCACATGATTTCAGTTCCTTTACCAAAACAGAGAAGAAAACTGTAGTTCATTTCCTCTCTTCTTTCTGGAGTCCTATTGTAGGAGAAATTAAGCACATAAAAATTTAAGGAGACAGAACTGCCATTTCATTTGGAAAAACAAATTCTAGTCCATTGGACTAACCAACTAAATAATGTCGTTTTGATAAGGCTTCGCCTGTAAATATAAACTATGCAGGATAAATCCGTGTTCAGCCTTGTTTTTATGCTGTGTATTCTTGCCTCATGAATACACTTGGAATGGTTCAACAGATTACTAGGCCTGTGTTTCTGTTCTCTCCCAGTGCAGAGCAGAGTGCCAGAGCCTTTGCTTACCCATAAGGGCAAGAAAGGCTGTAGTGTGGAGTGCTCATGGAGGAGCACAGCTTTCAGGAGGAAAGAGTCTAGAGGAAGCACACAATATGTGGATGTAGCTGCAATGGCAGCTGCATTTTAAACTGTTCTTCAATACTTTGTCTTAAAAAGGAACTAGTTCAGCTTTAGGAGCATGGTAGAACCTGTCGTACTGATAGCTTCAACAGACAAGCACACAGGCAAGGCAGCATTCAGAAGCAGAGCAAGCAAAGAGAATGCCATAACCTGAGCTTCAAGAAAAGCCAAATTTGTGTGCAGAATACCATGCCCAAATGTGTAAACAATTTAGTGCAGTGAATAAAAATGAGAAAATGAAGGCAAAGCTCCTTTACGGGGGGAGTGGGGGTGCGGTGGAAGAACATGAGAAACTGTTGCCTGAAATAATGAAGGGAATACTGAAACAGTTGATGAAGGTATTAGATAACAATTGATCCCAGGCAGAGCAAGACTGCAGAGCTGGAAGATTTTACTTGAAACAAAGAAGCACAAGACAGAGTAGATATATTACAAATCTGAGATCTATGACATACATAGATAACTCTCTAAAAAATCTATTTCTAAGAAATAGTTTTTCTCTTGTGGGACAAGAGACTCCAGCTGATGGAAGGTATTCTTGAGAAACAGAGAGTGCTTTGCTGGAGCAGAGCAGACCAAACTATCCAGCAAGAGCAACAAAGCAAAGCAGCTTGTGATTTACAATAAACGTATAGGCTAAATGAAAGGAACCAAGGAAACAGAACAGAGAATCCATGACGTCAAATTTTAGCCACCTAAAAACTAGGCGTAGTCTAAACTGGACATCTCTAGTTAGTGGAGAAAACAGGTTCCTCTATTGGGTGAACCATTTCAATCTAAATCAAAGACAAGTGGGACTAACAGCTTTCTAAAAATGCCTCTCTCTTCCCCCTGACAACAAGTTTTAAAATTTTACTTTAGCAAGTCACTTTTGAATGATTAATATTAGATGAAATAAAGGGGGGGATAACATGGAAAGACAGGCCAGAACAATGTCTTCCTTTTGAGTCATGACTTTGTTTTTGAAACAAAACCACTTTTTGTCCTAAAGTGACTTCTGAAATGAAAAATAAAAAAAGGAAAATACAAGCAGTGATTCAGCAGACAGAGATCTCCATTAAAGAAGATATCTGCAGTTTGACTCTAGCAAATGTAAAGACATCCAGTGCACAGAAACTGCAGAAGGAGGCAACCATTCGACTGCCACATTTGCAATGATGCTATTAGATTAATGACCAATTCAATTCCAGCTGGTATACAGAGTCATCTGCAATGTAATCCGAGCAACACTGATAAACTGCAATATTAGATCAATGACCAATTTGATTCCAGATGGATTGTGGAGCCAGGCACGATGTAATCCTAGCAACACTGATAAGCAGAGAAATACGACAGTGTTGTAATGATGTACACTAAAACTCTCTGAGGCCAGTAGGAAAACACAGGCTGTCAATAAGACACTATAAAACCAGAGACAATGCCGTTTTGAGTTTGGAATAGCTGACAGACAGAACATACAGGACTTGCTGTAGGGAAGCAGGGCAATACAAACCACTCAACTGGTCTGAATACAAAACGAGACCATCCTCAAATGCAGACAGAGATGGTTCCTTCCAGCAATCTGAAGAGAACAACGAATGCAAAGATTAAACAATAGCCTCATCTTCCTCCCACTAAGTAGTCCATAGGCATGAGAAATGTAAAGTTAATTTATCCCAGTGCAAATATCCTCCTTTTTATTGTACTAAAATAATTTCTGGCATATTGAATTAAATGAACCACTCTCTTGACAACTGTTGCCACATTACCATAGAGGCCAGTAGCTGGTTATGCTTGTAGACATAATTAGTATCACACAGATCCTCCAAAGTACACTGGATCAAACACTAGAGGGATTGGCAGCCATCATAGTTGTACCTGATGCTGCTGTTGCTTTAAAAGATAGAGATTCCAAGAAAAATTATGTCCAGAACCATGGTGTTATACTGCAATAAATTATAAATAGACATTGGAAGCCTGATGTTAGGTTGAGTTCAGAGAGGTTGAAGTTGATCAGAGCTGATCCTTGTTTATGCATGTTCACCTTTTAGGAACCATAGTAATATACGGACAGAGAAACCAAAGCAATTCAAAACATACAAACCAAAAGATATGAATAGATGTTTTCATATTTGGTACACAGCTATCAGGAGTCTCAAAACCCTTAAAATATTAACATAGCATAATGCAGCATGGCATTTGCAGCAATCTAGGTTGAACAACTAAATAATGCACTGTCGTGGTTTAACCTCAGCCGACAACTGAGCACCTCACAGCTGCTCGCTCCGGAAGCTGAAAGTCCTTAACTAGTGTAAGCACTACTTAACAACAGCTAAAACATCGGTGTGTTATCAACATTATTCTCATCCTAAATCCAAAACGCAGCACTGTACCAGCTACTAGGAAGAAAATTAACTCTATCACAGCCAAAACCAGGACACGCACCAGATCTGAAGAACAGAGCAGTTAAGCAGAGAACCTAGAGCTCCATTGTTGTGAGTCTCCAGAAAGAAATACAGGTACGGAACAAAATTTGCTTAGCACTTTTAACAGTTCCCAAGCATTGCAAAGATGACAGGCTCAAATTGTCGAAGAAAAAATTATGGTAGTTTTTTCATCGTCCACCCAACAGCAGCAGATGGTTGTGTTTAGTTTCCCAGGAACCTTAGAAACTGACCGGTCGAGCACTTCTTTTCCCACACCCCCCTCAATATAACCTTCAACGTCTCTCAACTTCTACGATTCGTTCCATATGCTATTCATGTTTTCTTGGCTTGAAACAACATTTGTCTTTGCTGATTCTACCCACATCATGGTACCTGATAATTGCATTTTGTGGAAGCAGACTCTGCGGAAAACACTCAAGCAAGAACTATGACCAAAGGACTGAAGCATACCTAAAACAGTACGCTCAAGTAAAGGGTCACAGAAGAATTCAAGTGATTCAGGATTAAATGGGAATGACATGGAAGGCATCTTTCAGATGTTAGGGACTGATGAAGCATTGGGAAGACAGAGTTAAGAGACACTTGGAAGAAAAGAATCTCTCCCTGCAAGTGTTGAATCATCCTAACACATTTCCTAGAGACTAGAAACACCTTGTAGAGATCCACAGGCCTGCAAGTCATCCATCGGAAACAAAATAATGTTTAAAGGAAAGAACAATTTAATGGGATTTTAGATGAAAGGGTAGCGGTTATAGAAATTAAGAACTCGGAAGAGATGTCAGTAGCACTTCTGCAACAATTTCAGTTGAGAGAAATCCTGGTTAGATTTTAAAAGAATTTATGTAGAAGGAGCAACATGCCTGAAAAATCTGTGTGCAAGCTACAAGATACAAGATGGATCAGAGAGAGAAAAGGAAAAAACAGGTTTTTTCCTTGTATCTTCCTGCAGTATTTCTCATACAGAAAGGCTGAGAAAGCTGTGACTGTTTAGCCTAGAGAAGAGAAAGCTCAGTGGGGTTTCATCAATATCTATAAATACCTGAAGGGAAGGGTGTAAAACAGACAGAGCCAGGCTCTTTTCAGTGGTGCCCAGTGATATGACAAGAGGCAATGGGCACAAACTAAAACACAGGAGGTCCTGTTTGAACATCAGGAAACACTTTTTTATTATGAAGGTGACTGATCACTAACAGAAGTTGCCCAGAATGATTATGGAGTCTCCACCCTTGGAGATATTCAAAACCCAGCTGGACATGGTCCTGGGCAATCAGCTCTAGGTGACCCTGCTTGAGCAGAAAGGTTGGGCCAGGTGATCTCCAGAGGTCCCTTCCAAACCCAACCATTCTGTGTGATTCTCCATGATTCCTGTCAGACTGCCTGGTTGGGCACAGATAGTACTCCTAGAAGAAAGGTGAAGTAACAGCGTTCCACAAAGCAAGGAAAGTGGAGTCCGTGAAGTTGCCCCTGATCCTTCCTTTGGCCAACGTCTAAAGCTGGGCACAACCTTCCACTTGATTTATCATAAATTCATGCAAGAACTAATACTATTCTTCAATCAACATTTTGCTGCTTAAGACAGAGTTCTACAGAAAGGATTCATCATGACATTTTCACCATGGCTTCCTTCATGCTTTTGAAACATTTCTCCAATTTCAGACATTCCTCAATTGAGATTAGTATGCTAAGGATACATTGATTGAGTGTCACATCTCATACAGTGAATTCCTCTACACACGCACACAAAAGTATGGTTTATAGAAACAGAACACCATATAATCTGTAATTGCTCTTTTTCCCCTACTTTCCATTTATTTTTTACTCTGGAGATTCCATAATTAATTACCTTTCCTAAGTAAATGTGGTTGAGATATATTTTAAAGGTGATTATTTATCCAAAGGCTAAAAGTGTTGAGGAATGTAAGACCTGAGGGAAAAAAAAAAAAAAAAAGAAGAAATTAAAATCAACAATAACTGTGTAATCGAGGACCCTAGAGTAAAAGCTTTAAAGCCTCTCAAATACTTATTTTCATTTAAATTATTTTTATTTTGAACCTAATCAGAATATTATTTATATGCCAACACTACAAAAATATCCCTTTATGTTAAGAAAGTCTATTGTTTACTGTGTTCTTTCTGTCCCTCCCAGTTACAATTATAGCCACAATCAATATGATGATCAAAATAGTCTGAAGGATGTAATCTTGTGGTTATCAGTAGCAGAAATATTGTCTCCAGAGGAAATTTAAATCTATTTAGAAAAGAAAAAATATCTAAATAAAATATCCTGTATGTAGTTATACAGATTACCCCTGCATATACCTGGCCAAACACTTTTGTATTCTACTGTGTATTCTATTTCTTGTATTCTGTTAGTTGTGGATGTCCCCTCCCCGGAAGTGTTCAAGGCCAGGCTGGATGGGACTTTGAGCAACCTGATCTAGTGGAAGGTGTCCCTGCCCATGACAGGGGTTTGGAACTAGATGATCTTTAAAGTACCTTCCAACCCAAACCATTCTATGATTCTATGATTATGCATACCTGCTATGTGACCTGAATGTTCTTCTTTCCATAATTTATGTCCTCTCAATAAGAGAAATAGAATTACTGAAAATGCAGCAATGCCACATTCTTCCCCATGCCCCACCTCATTACAAACATTCATATGCCTAGCTTTCATAACTAGGTTAATAAAATTGCACTTGGTTGATTATGACTGTTTCTGAACATCATCTCTAACATTATGGATGTAAGACTGAGAAATATGAGCCAGGACGGGTCCTTAGTCACTGATAACATACAATTTGGAATTCCATTCTGTGAAAAACTGACAAATTCTCCTTTCATTTACATCAGTGTAAACTTGCAGTTCTCCTCAAATCAGTCCAATTCACCCTGGTTTAATTGAGAGCATATATTTGTCCTAAGATGTATTTCATTCCCCCATATGATCAGAGCAAGGACATCAAACACCTATCTTTAAAATGCATAGTCTACAATACATTTAATAAAATATTGACATAAGGATGGGAGAAAGAAAATCTAAATTATAGTCATTATTTAAAGTACCTAGGTGACCTTAATCAAACTTTCTCAAAACTATGACTCATTTTCCTCAAAAACGAAAGGAGAAGTCCATAGTTTCACAGAGATATTTTTGAGGGGAGTTTAAGAATTGTTTACTGGAGCATAAATAATGTGATCCCCTTAAGTTCCTGATAAGACAACCATCAATAATCTCACACTTTGAGGTAGCCACTAGGCAGTGAAAAGTGAGCAATACATTCCATTTATACCTTGTCCTCTTCTGTTCTTGTTTTACAGCCACAAAATATGTCACTTCAAGCTCTCAACAGAAACTATGGTTACACAGCACCATTGGAGATTAGGCTAATTTTTTTGTGCATCTAAATCTACAGCAAAAAATGTTGACTGGGATCATGTAATAGAAAGAAACAGCAACTTAAAACACCATAGACTGAAGAGCAATGTTTGTTCTGTCATTGGACCCTGAGACAAATGAGGGATAAAAAAAGGAATTAAAAATATGTTGTTTCACTTAACGACCCTGTTTCATCTACCTTTTGGTCTGCTCTATGTGGTGAAAGATCAACATCTTTACAGGCAGTCTTTCTTTACCTGGCAGATGTCTTCAGATAGAGAGAGCTTGGTCCTCACTGCCTGCACCAATGGCTGTCCCATTTGCATTGGTGGTTGGTTTTTTTTTTTTTTCTGATTATCCTTTTGGAATTGTGTAATGTAACACTTATTTCAAAGTTCATTCATCTTAGTTTGATGACCTTGAAGGTCCACCTCTCTGCCATAGAGAGCACGTTGAAGACCTCATGTGTTATGAGCAAAACACATATTAGGCCTGCTCAAAATATTAGGGCTTTATTATTAGTTTTTGAACAGTACTCTTAGATACTTTTAGAATTTGCTTTTACCAACTTGGATTTTTCCCTAAATTCCTCAATGAAAAGAATGATTCAAAGTTTAAGCAAACTTTGGTTACAATTAAAAAGAATGTATAAGAGAGTAGTATAAGGCAAAAATTATAATAACACAGTGCTTCTTTCTTTGCACATATCATCTGATAAAAAGTGCTACAGCCAAATAAATCTTAAAGCTTCTTTTTATATTTCCTGATCATACAAATCTAATCCTCATCTGCCTTATGTTCATGCCAACATTCATGCAAACAGGCAGGCTTTGAAACGTGCCTTGAAGGTAAAGAAATGAGTGGTTTAGGACATCAATGAACAAAGCATCATAAAGAAAAAAAAAGGACTTTTATATTACATCCCATATATTTTGCAAAGAGAGTGATCAAGCTTTCACTATAATAACAGGAATGTGGCTCAAGCTGACAGCATGAGAAGAGAGAAAAATCTCTCATTTAGTGCTTTATAAGTTAAAATCAACGTTGCAGTTTTCACATGAAAATGGGCAGCTAGAAAGTTCTCAGAACATTGGCAAATAAACTGATCTGCATAATTGATTTTTCAGCTCAGTGGCTGAAGGAAAAAATTAAAATTCTTTGGGGTCAACCTGCTCTTTCAATTCTTTAGTTTTTGTTGCAGAAATAAAGCCTTTTTTTTCTTCTTTGCTGTTCCTTTGAGGTGAACAAAACTTTTAATCAGATTCCAAATGAACTGTTTGATTTTTGTGTCCTTTACCCTCTTATTAGAATTAAATATTGGTATATTAATTTCAACACACTTGTTCAAATGTCAAAACTAAATGTTTCAACTTTCATAAAATTTTTTCCTCTCTTCTTTTTTTCCCTGCCAAAAGTGTTTTCTGAATTCAGCATCAGTTTACAACTGATTTTGGCTAAACCCAAACTTCAAGTTTCCATTGATAATTTATTTGTTAAAAAGATTTTCCTTGTACTTTTTCTAGTAACATTCTGCTGTCCAACGCCTCTGTTGGATATCCAGCAAGCTTCTACACATGTAAGTGTACTTTACTTAGGTAAAAACATTGTTGAAAGGGACTGTTGTAGCCTTTCCTCAAGTCCTCTGCAGTTGTCTAATCCCATGGATTTGGTAGCAGAGCCTATCCTAGAAGGTTACTGCTACAAGCTGCTTTTTGGGTATAGATGGCAACCATTCCTGGCTACCATAAGTGGATTCAATAGATGGTATCCTTTCCTGGGTACCTTTGTAATGTAATCAGTCAAGAACAGCTGAGTATCCAGCTCAACCATTGACCTGGGTAGGAAGCTGACAAGCAGTGGACAAACATCAAAACAGATTTAGAGTACAAACAACCTTGCTATGTCTTCTGTTTCACTTCAGTGTTAGGAAAGTTTAACTGGTGTTGAGCCAAGTGCTGTCCTGTCTCTCCTATGAGTGGGCTTCACCTGTTAGACAGTTGTTATGTACAAGGGATTACCTGACTTGAGTTTCTCTCTGAGGTGTTTTTTTCCATTAACAGTGATCACATATTATGTCTGATAATAATCAATAATCAGGAACTGAAGTCAGTGACAAAACTTTCACTCACTCCAGTTGGAGATCTAAATTCTTCTCTGGTATCTGCCGAACAAAAAAATCCCATTATATTCTTGATTCTGAATAAAATTTTCTATTATTCCAGTTAAATTTCTTATGTTTTTTAATATCACATCATCAGTATACTAAGCCCTGTCATTTAATCATGAGTTTTGTACAATAAACTTTTTCATGGTAGAATAAATATTGTTGCTTGGCAATAAATTTTTGTTAAAGCCCTATTACCATTTAATAGAGTAGAAGATACTGTCATAAAAATAAATTAATTTCAAAATACATTCCTAAAACAATACTAAATATTTTCAAAAAAGAAGATTTGAAGGGTTTTGCCAGCTCATCCTACATAATCTACCTTTTCTCCACTTCTCCACACCACATTCTTACTTAGAATTTGAAATATCCAAAACCAAACAGCATCTAGGAGGAATGTAACACTCTGAAAAAAGAATATAATCACATCACTGTATAAATCTGTGGCTTTCCTATATCTTGAACACTGTATGCAATTCTAGTCTGTGTGAGAAACCCTGTAACAGATTTTAAATGTTCAGAGGACAACATCAAGGATCAAAGGTGTCCTATATTTGCCAGAGTTTCCTAATATTACTCTCTTCACATATAAATTCAAATTAGAGCTAAAAATTGCTAATAAGAAATCAGAGATTATATTTATATTTATGAAATTGGAAGCAAAAGGGGGATTCTGATACCCCAAGCCTCATATGCCTCAGAGTATCATCCAGTCTGCCTATTTTACAGCACTGCCTAACCTGGACACAAGGCACATTCTTTCACAATCCAGAAATTCTCTAACCAGAATTTATAGTTATGCTCACATTTTTAGAAGTGCCTTTTCTGCGAAAACAAGCATATGTGTCCCAACCACTGTTCCTTCGCAATGCTGTTTTGAATGCATTTTCATATAATCTAAATAAAATATACATAAATCCCATTGAGTATCCCAAAAAGATAAACATCACATTGTTATATCCATCTTCTGCATAACAGTCTTGCAGTTACAGCATTCACCAAGGATTCAAGGCTACCTTCAGTCTGGAGATGATATAAATTACCTGCCTGGTCACCAGTGACTCAGACTTCAGAAGGAGGGATGGAAAGTCTCTTCCTCAGAGAATAGCAGAGCTTATTCCTGGATAGTTAGGGTATTGTCCTTAGATATTGCCTTGACACCCCACTCCTTAAC
>NW_008825615.1:16465309-16473575 GCF_000699105.1 Pygoscelis adeliae
CTCTGGTGCCTCAAACTCTAATGTGTAAACCTTCTTCTGCACAATGTTTTAACCAGATAATATAATGGAAGAAGAATCATTCTGTAAGGAGCTGAAGCGCAACATAGTTTTTCCTATTATCATGAAATAAGTCTGTTGTGCCTGAGCTGAAAGCTCCCCTGTGGCCACATATGCAGGGGAGCTGGAACAATCATACTGGTGATGAAAAGCCTGGCGGCAGCAGCAAAACCTCTCCCTTGCTATGATATCCAGGGTGGACACAAGTACAGATCCCAAGAGATAAATGTCTAGATGAAGGAAAAGTGTGAATTAAAGAAGATATGATTCACCCTAGCATCTTGTCTAATACCACCCTTCATTTTCTCAGTCATGCTTGGATTTGAAAGCTAGACCTTCTTAGGCTCTGCCCATTCTGAACATAGGTGCTAGATTTTGTGCAACAGAAGACATGTGAAAACAATATACAAGGGTATAATAAAGGCAAATACAGTGTCAGCACCAAAGTTACCTAGGATAGACATTGCCCCTTAAATGTTCCAAGCTTTGAAACTATTTCTGAAAATAATTAGCAGGTCAGGAAATATTTTCAAAATATAGCATATATTGGAAGGATGTACTAGACCAGGAGGGGAAGAGTTGGCAGACATCAAGCAGCACAGATCAATTTCTCTACAAAATAGGGAAGGCAAGCATACTTTTCAAGTCTGTTCCAAAGGTTCTCAGCATTTATCTTTGCAGATAAATACTTAGATATCGCTGCACAAAAAGTATGAGTGCCTGAATCTAAGGATTTCTTGGAAGACATGAATGTGAGAGAGAAATTAATTCACGAAGGAAAAGCAGACAGAGGCAATTTAGCTATAACTTCGCTTGACCTGCCTAATGCGTGTGTTTCCATCTCTGTTTCTTTAATAAAGATTACACTAAGCAAATATCATGTTCCTGAAAAGATTCAGTCACATACTGGCAAGTATTTCAGCTTTCTGTGTTCATTTCCATGGCTGAGAGAAATACTGAAGTGACTTGGAATACAATATTTAAAGGAAAAATCTCAGTTTGAGGACTTTTATAAATCTCAAACAAAAGTTAAATAGACAACAAGCAGAGAGTGGATGTAATAGTTCCACAAAGGAAAGAGAAAGATGAACAGACAATAAAAGAAAAATCCCTCAATAAAAACCATGGCTGTGCAAGAACTTGGAAGCAAACATAACAGAAACATGCTTTATGTAGTACATACATATATAAATAGACTTTATAAGGGATGGCTATTGGGGCTGATCTATTTCTTGCAATGAGAAAGCTTTCACTGAATTCCGTGGCATAGAATTAGGCCATAGGTTTGCAAACGATTCGGTGTTTGATCTAGCAGTAGTAAAGAAGAAAGTGGTATTTTCAATATAAATTAGCTCAGGTTGTCTCAGATATTTCCTAGCTGAATGTCTCATGTGGTCAAGCAGGTGCTAATGGCAATGCTAACAGTGCCAAGCACAGATCAACTCAGGAACTAGAGTAGAACAAATACCTGCTTGTATTAGAAGCATGTGGGGAATGTAGTTGGAAGCATCATTGTTTTCCTAGTTGGCATATATTTTTCAGCAGACTCCATTCCAAAAATGCTTGAAGTAATTGGCACCAGAGGGAAAAGAGAAGGGAGGTCAGATTAAGGCTACCCAAATTAGTAGGAAAAAATGATCACATTGGTAGAGAGAGCAGCGGTATGTCCACTTACAAGCAAAGGGAATGGTTGCTGTTGCCAGAAAAAACAGTCAAGACAGGATGAAGTGCTTACTCCTTTGAAAAGATCATTGAGGAAGACTGGTAGCCTTGGGGTTTGTCTTTTCCTAGTCCAGCAGGACTGTTTCAGGGCCACTGGGGCAACATCAGTGGCAAAAATATGTAGCACTGAATAGTAAATGAGGAACACTAATGAGACCACATTTAACCACCTTAAACACAGCTCTTGTTTGCAAAAGGGAAGAAAAGAAGTCAAAATAGTGTTAGCTAGGAACGTGTGGTAGGAGATCAGGCACATGACAATAGAGTAGGAGAGGTAAGTGAGTAGATAAAGTAGTTTTAAGAGCATATGCTTTGAGGAACAGGAATATGTAGATAAGAAAGTGAAAGACTGCACATTTGTCCATGTGTGGTTGGCACTAGTGCAATTTCAGCATATTCCTGAGAATTTCCCTGAGAATTTCCACAGGGATTAATGTCACCCGAAGTGAATGATAAAAGTTCTGTGAATTTATTTATCTGTTATTAAGAATAAATCAGCTACCCAGGATTTTGAGAAAGGTTTAACCTGTGAAAAGTGCTCTCTTTTCTGGAAGAGAGCCAGAGACTACTTTTAAGCTGATGCATATTTAGATGTGAGTCACACAAGTGAATTGATTTTTTGCATGTAAAACTAAGTAGTCTAGCCACAAAATGGTAGAAAAGAAAAATACTAAAAAATGAAGTCATTAATTGTGCAAACAGGTACACAGGTGCTGACTGAATGGTTTCATGTTGTGAAATTTATATAAAGCTGAATTTCACGTTCCATGAGAAAGGTGTTTCACATCAGAATAATCCTCAAAAGATTGGAGATAAAGCTCTGGAAACATAAGGAAAAGCTGAGAGATAGAGAAGCCAGAGGCCATTGACAAGGTAAAAATGAAAGAACTTCGGGGGTTTGAAAATGATGTCTAAGAAGATTACTGAAAAGTATTTTTCACATTTGTATCTGTACATCTGTGAACGTCTGTTTCTAGCCTTTGTGTATGGGCCTGATCCAAAGCTCACTGAAGACAACCTGAAAAATCCTAGTCACTCCAATGAGACTTGGAAAATTATCTTTTGGTAGATAACAAGCAAACACAATCAATAATCATGCAATAAGTATTTGTAACCATCTCTTAGAAAAACTTGGACTGATTTTTCACACCTGGAAAAAAGTGTGATTTGCAGAGCTGTAATATTTCAGAGCTCTATCCAGGTTTCCATTTTTTGCTTTCCACTTGTAATGAGGAGAACTTAGAGAAGGCAGCCTCTGCTTCACTCAGCTGTGAAAGAAACCTGCGGGATGCATTTCCTGAGGTATTTCCATTTTCATGATTATATTTACCAAAAAACCTATAGCCAACTCTCAGTTGTCTGTGGATGGATAAGCCAGGCTGTAGTTTAATTTTCCTCCATGGGCTGATAACCCAAGCTAGTTCTGCGTGAGCCAGCTTGTGTCCTGGAGTGGTATATCCTCATGCCTGTGCTGCTGCTCTGTGTGGATTTGCCATTTTGGTTAGTGTTAGCTCAGGACAGTCTGTGCTCCACTGCCTCCGGCATCCTTGACGTTCCTTGTTTCTCTCCACTGCCTTTTCATTGTACCTTCTTATCAATTAATTTCCACACAGTTTAAAAATCCAGTGGTATGGTTTCATCTAGGCTAGCTCACCCATCTTTTCCTTGACTACTGTTCTCTAAAAGCTTCTTCTTTTGGATGCTTTAGGCCCCTGTTTCTGCAGAGCAGAGCCTGCTACAAACTTGTTACGAGGCTGTAAAAAATATGAATTTCAAAGAGCAAAAAGTAAGAATAAAATCCCCTCTGTATTCTAAAAGGTGAGCCCCACGGGCATATCTAGATGTTTAATGCAATAAATCAGGCATCTCTTTAGGTAGACAAGTACGTGAGAGAGAGGCAAGGGATCCAAATACCATGGGCTGCATTTGGGTTTGTGAGAAGGACCTAGTCAAACAGTATGAATGAGAGAGAGTGGCAGGCAGCTCCACAGGCTAAATGGATTAGTGGTATTTCTAAAAACAATTAAGAGTGGTCCTAAATGTTTTGATCCAGCATGCTTCTCATGTATTATCTTATGTGACAGCTCCCAGAGACAAATAACTGTTGTTAACTTTTTTTGCAGGTTTCTAGTCCACCAGGTTCTGAGTAAAATCTTCATGATGTGACAACAATAAAATAGAAAATGTAAAAAAAAAAAAAAAAAACTCAAAGAAAGGAACACCAAAAAAACTTTACATTAAGATTTCATTATTTTTAATTCATTTGTCTATTTTTTACATGACTGTTCATGCTATGTACATCTGACATTAGCAGCACCAAATAAGTAAAGTACAAGAAAATATCAGAGAAAGATTGCATTTATACTTATGCAGCTGTGAAATGTACAGTTTAATCTTGAAAATTTTCTCCACTATTTTCCTCCTTTATCTGATAAAGAAATGGGAAGACAGGGAAAATTTTCTAAAAAGTATTGGGATGCACGGAATTATTTCAAATTCATACATAAATGGAGACTTTCCCAATCAACCTTATTTCTCTTTTTTAATTTTTTACTGTTCATTTAAAAATGCATATCCTCAACCTTACTTTCATAATGATTTTATTTGTCATAATGGTTGGTGTCTAATTTTCTAAAAAGGTTTTAGTAGTTCTCTATGATTTTAAAATATGTATTTTCACCCACAGAGATTTATGCTTGAAAAAGCTAAGCAAGAGGTGATCTGGGTAAATGGAACACTGCATTGGGAACTTCAAATTTTTCCTTTGAGCTCAGTTAAGAAATGCTCAGAATAAACTAGGATTACTGACACAACTTGTCTGTCTTCCCATTCAGTCCAGAGCCAAATCCAATTAGTGCTAGTTAGCGATGCCTTCCTGATATGGGAAGATGGGTGTAATGTGAAAAATCAAAGCAAATGGACATGTAAAAATCATTTATATCACTTTGGTGCAAGTTATTTCACCAGCTGGGGCAATCCAAATGCAGGTGATCAAGACAAATTCTACATCCCATTCCTCAAGGCAGATTTTAGTGAGTAATTGAAAATGAAAAGGGTTCTCTGAGACAATGAAGGTTTTCCAGTATTTCCAAGATGGAAGATGGGGAAAACAGTGGAACTCTAGCATTTCTGTTCATACCCTTAAAACTTTTTGAGGCTCTCCTGCTCCCTCCATTTGAGAGGAAGAAACCTTTTATGGCTGTTTTGCTGTCAATCACATACGTATAATACCCTTGTTACTGTATAGGAACCGCCACTTATAGTTGTAAAAGCACAAAGGTGTAACACAACTCTGTGCCACTGAGACCTTGCCTGGAACAAACTCCAAATAAAAGTGTCCAAGACAGTAGTGACTTGGAGAAATGTTTCTATGGCTGATATACAAGCCATTACACTAGGATCATTTTGCTCTAAAAATCTATGAAGCTACAAAGGTATATTCAAGGAGGTAAACAGTTTCCAGTAAATCCACAGAGGTTCAACGGGGAATTGCATATACCTATTTAGTAATCTCAAAAGGTGCACACTTAAGAAGAAAGAAAGAAATTTGTATCCCTGAGCTTATAACTCAATCTATTGCAAATATCCTTAGAAATCCAACCATGGGTCCCAGCAGATTGAGTCACCGTAGAGGAAATTCACTTTAGAAAAAAATATTTTGGGAAATTCTAAAACCATATTTTTTCTTTATTTCATATTTTTTCACCTAGTTTTATATAAGCAAGATACAAGTAATTATGAGTGAAGTAAGTTAACGTAGTGATATGAGAATCTTACCATTAATGTGTCTCCTTTATAGTAGGACAATGTTTTGGTCTGTGAGGCTTTCTTATTCCTGTAGAACTGTCAAAAGAATTCAGCTCCCATTTAGGCACCTAAATGAAGCAGTTCAGTTCTCAAGAGCATGCGTTCAACAGATCCATTCTTCTCAGTGAGACATGCTGAGAGTCGAATACTTAAGAATATCTCTGTGGTTCATTTATATGTTTAAATGGAAATTAGCTTTTCGGACAATCTGTCTTCTCATATTGGTATCAAACCAGGAGCTGCTGGGTTGCTGATTGCTTTTGAAAATCTCTTTTAAACTTTAATAACAAAGACCATTCAATGTTATTATTGCACAAAAATAATAAGCTGTAAATTTTTTAACATGATTTAGACAAGAACTAGGTATTCAAACAATATTTCCATATTTTAAATTAATAAATAGCATGCTTATAATTTTCATTTGGCTTTAGCCCACCTGAGAGTTCTGATCATTTCTAATAAAAAATATTCCTATTAAATATTGCAATAAAAGCAATAGTACTTCTTTTCTCCTTAAAATGAGCATAAACCAGTCTTTTCTTTTACTGGATAGGGTGCTAATTTGACTGAACAGATACAGAAGGACTGAATTCTCTGAAACAGAAGATATATTCCTGAAGAATACAGTGATTTCTTTCTACCTCAGAAATATGGGTTACAAAGTTGGAAGTGTTTTTTCGTCCATTAAACTTCATGAATTTCAAGAAAATGCTGCCTTTCCAGGCTGGTACATTATGAAGACTGGGAATCTTTCTCAAAAAATCAGAAATCCATTCCAAAACAGTTAGCTGCTAATAGTAATAACATATGCAGAAAAGACCAAGCTCAGCTATGCTCTACTTAGTTCAGGGCAGGCAGTCGACCTCCTGTTTCCCAATTCCTAGGGGAGGTTTCTAATCAACTGGCTGCAGAAAGCATCACTGAGTCACTCTCTCCACTCCTTCCTTTTCTTCTCTCGCTGTCTTAACCTTAAAAAACTTCTGAATAAAAGTTTCACCAATTCATTCCTCCTATCAAGTCTGTGGCTGTTCTTACCAGCTTATATTCAACAAGATACAGCAGTGTTTGCAGAGCACAGCAGCTTTTCGTTAACTCTGAGTTCAGTAGTAGAAGGTGAGATGCTACTTTCACAACTTTCTGCTTTTTGGCACTTCTGAATGCAAAGAGTTCTTATACTCTCAAAGACACAACATTATACAGTATTTTGGGATGGCACTGAGAGCCACTTGGAAAGTTGAAAGAGTGCAGAATATAGATGTGTGTCCCTTTAGATGGTTATCAGTACAACTTGTTCTTTCTACGCTCAATATCTACCCATATTAAAAGAATGCAAACATTTTTTTTCTTTCATACCATTAGCTTATCCACAACAAAAGAACCTGAGGATATTAAACTGCTCTATTCCTGTAAGGCTCCTCAAATATACCACCTCAATCTGTAATACTATCAATATTTTAAAACGCCATCAAAAGCACTTAAAAGTTTACTTTGTCAATAGCACATGGATAAATGTTTTTGCTCTGAATTAATCATTAAAAACTTTCTGGATTTGTATTTAGATTTTTAATACCATTAATTTTTTATGAATGATTGATTTTAATGGACACTGTTTCAAGTTGCTGCTTCTAGTACTGAATGGGGTTGTCCTCTTCTATCAGACATTCACAGCTCAATAAGGTCATAATAACCTGTTGACAGCAAAGTGCGTGAGTATCTGCAAGGAGCAGTAAACAACAGTGAACAGCTTCTACTTCTGAGTTCCGGGAATTTTCTATTACATTTGGATACAACACTCTTGTGAATTAGTCTTGTTAGCCTCAATTTATGGAGGATGCAGAAAGCAGGTTTAAAAATGTTTAATATAATTTTCTCCTTTTTGTTTTTCCAACAACATGCACCTCAAATCTCTTCTAAGGAAATTAAAATGTAGTAACTACTGTGGAAATATATGCCAGATTTTCAAAGTTATTTTGGTAAAAAAAGGGGCCAATAAGCGCCAAGTGAGATTTTAATAAGCAATAAGGTAAGTTAGAAACATCATTCCCATTGAAATTGGGCATTTAGTGAGCTGGACAATTACTAATTCAGGCATTTAAAGTCAAAACACACAGCATAAGTTATACCTTTAAGTCCTGGAAGATCTGGTGGTAATAGTGAATAAACAGCAAATATTAACTCACAGCATGATGTTTGGCCTACAGAACAAGAGAAAGGGACACATACTGAATAGGAATAAAGGGGCTATACTACCTTATCATTTGTATTGGTTTGGACAATATGGGCATACCTTGATCATCTCTAACATCCATAATTCAAGATGAATGTTGAAAAATGGTCAGGATTTAGTAAAGAATCATGAGAAGATTTGAAAACATGTCATGCAATAAAAGACTTGCAGAGATCAGTTTATTTAACTTACCAAAAAAGATAATGAAATGACTAACAACCACCATTTGTAAGCATGCATGTGGGGAACAAAATGACATTGAAAGGCTCCTTGATTTATCAGTAAAATTATATATGGCTGGAAACTGAAGCTAAACAAGTTCAGACTTATCAAACACACTTTTTTAATAGTGAAGGTAATTAACCTGGAACAGTCTTGCCTAGATTGGTGATATGGTCTTCCACAGTCAGACTTTCTGTGTCATGTTCTGATATGTCGGGGTATACTGTACCA
>NW_008825615.1:16473610-16484035 GCF_000699105.1 Pygoscelis adeliae
AACTGGATTTCAACAGTTCATTCTGGATTTGTAATCTTAAAAAAAAATCTGCCAAAATAGAACCTTTTCCCCCCCTGTATCCATCTGTACTATAGCATCATTAATGACTAGATCATTTTTCAAAGAAGTGAGACACATGAAATCCAGGCCATCCATTACCTGAGAAATTTTAGTTCATAATTCTCTTTCTCCTAGGAAATCTGAACAAAGAAAATAGTGAATGCTTTTACTAAAGCTTTGCCACAGAGTGACTAAAACTTAATCTGCATTGAACCCAGGGACGATAAACCACACTGGCTCAATAGGCCAGTGCCTTGGACTCTGACCTGAAGGTGGGAATTTAGTTCTCTTCGCCTTACTTGCAGGTCTGGGGTTTCATGACAAACAATGATTGTTTAAAGTAAGTAAATATTTGTGAATGTAAGAAACAGACTGCTGGGCTGCCCCCTCCCCTTTTCTTCTTTCTCCCTCTGAATGTCCCAGTCATTAAATTACAGAGTGCTTCTCCCAGCACCATCTCACAGGCAATGAGTTTTGAACTTATGTACACTATGGCACAGCTTCAAGATGAAGACATTCACTTAGTGAATGACAGACTTGGGTTTGACTCCACTCTGGATTTTAGGTAATAGAGCCAGGTTTCCCTCCCGTATAAAGATGCCTCTTTTGCCTCTTTATTGGAATGGAAACCTCTTTGGTCAGCTTCCTTTGTGTTGAGTGCAGTGGTACCCACCTGCATGAGGTGTGGTCAGACTGACAGCTATGTTACGTTCAAGAGTTTAGGACTTCTTTCTGAATGATGCTGGAAGTTAGGAAGAAGCCAGGCACCACGCTGCCCATAATTAGGCCTCCAAGTAAGTCTCAGTTCAAAGAGAGGGAATTATATGAATCCAGTCATCTCCAGTGTGACAAAGCCCATCAAGCAAGAGGTTTCTGAATTTATTTCTTAGGCTAAAACATCTAACTTTCACTTAAATCCTACTTTAAAAGCCCAAGTGGCATTTATACACCCAAGTATATGCTCACCCATATTGCCCAATTTCAGAAGTAGTTCATATATGTAATAAATGAAGTTATAAAGCCATTAAAATACAGAAAGTTAATTAGGAAATGTGTGTGATGGAAATAACAGTTTGCCAAATCAGTTTCACTTCAGTCTTCAGCCTTTGGTGCTCACAGTGTCCTTTGTCACTTATTTTTTTCAGCTTAAGTATAAATGTTCTGCTTTCAAAATGTCAAGAACTTCCTGAACTTTGTTATCATACATATACCAGTTCTTCTTTATCTGATGCAAATTAATTTGTTTGAAATATTCAAGCTTGAGATTTGGTTTATATGATGACTTTACATGCAAATGCTGCACCTGTAGAAGCCATTCTAAATTCCAAGTAAGGATTAGGACAAGAAAAGACATTCACATGCTGTCCAATCTAAGGAGTCCCTTGGTAACCATCTGGGATGAATTTTATTTTAATTTCATATTTAAATTGTAAGAACAGTAATACACTAAGGATAACATAACAAATACTTACATAAAAAATTTTAGTTATTTCTGATAATCTTGTCATTCCTTCCTGAAGAGAAAAGGTTTCACTATATGTATCCTAGACAATAAAAGTTTCAAAATTTAAAAAAGAGAACTGTATATAATTACTGAAGTTTCAAAATCAAATACCAATAAAGCTGTGGGTGTTTATTAGGAAGCCTTCAAAGTCTGCAAAGCACGATCTTATGAAAAACTGTTTAAAGGTGGCAGCTTCAAAGCTATGCAACATAGAAAAAGTTCACATGATGCTCCCTTCTATGAATCAATGAAGCTGAAAGGGTTTTTGTAGACTCATTTAAAAAAAAAAAAAAAATCAGAACTTTTTTCTCTCAGCGTTTCAGAACTTGCTGAAATCAGATGCAAGAAAACCCAAAGCTACCAGATGAAAAAGGAAAATAAAAAATATTACTTCAACAATGTTAGCTAACTCTAGTGCTAGCTAATGCTGCCACGAGTTTATCCCTTGTTTTATGGAAGAAATACTGTCTTTCTAATTCTTTAAGTATTTCACCGGTCTCCTTTGATCAATAAAGATGTGAACAATTATGACACAAACGATTGAGGACATATGATAAAGGTCATATAGGTATAGCTTAATAATATATACTAAAAAAACCCAAGATAATTTCTTTTTGGGAAAAACATATGTGATTTGAAAAGATTGTTCCCAACTGGCAAAAGAAAAATAAAATTCAGATACACTATTAATTTTAAAATGACATTATATGGGGTTTTTAGTCTGATGAAGAATTCATTCAGATTTTCCCATTTCAGAAAATTCCTCTGTATTTCACTGAGTTCAAATACACCCTACTGGGAAAGGCATAACGCATGCTATAGTTAGTCTAGATTTCTGTGCCTGCTGATGTTAGGTGCAGCTGGATACCTTCAAACAGAATGGATTATGGTGGAATTCTTGTTCTTCCTTAGCTTTTCACAAAACTTGCAGGAAATAATTATCTTGGAAACTTCTCCTCTGAAATTTGTCAAAATTTTCAAAATTATTAAAAACTTGTTCTAAGGGCACTAACACATAAACATTAGGCTACAAGTACATAAGTACTTACATAATTACTTACTTTTCCTTATGAAAATGAGCTAAACAAATAGGCGAATATGTATTTGCTAGTACAGTTGTAAAAAGGAATTGGTTGGTTTACAAACCACACCGTGAATTATGTGTGAGGTAGGAAACTAGAAAGACAACGTAGCCTGAGCTCTGTATTGGTATTAAAGGGCTGTATTTAGTTCTGCCAATATCAGTGGACTTCTGGCCATTTCCTCCAGAAAATCTAATCTACTGACAGCTAATGGAAAGTCTTCTTTTGCCAAAGTGGTAGGGACTTGTGTATTTAAGGAAGCTCTATTTGCTGCACATACTATGAGATTAGCAGACAGAGCTGATGCCTTTGTGGCAGCACACATTCTTTTCTGTAAGAGGTTTGCTTTCCTCTAACTGTATCATGTTATTTCTTTTGTATCCCCCAGTAGTGACTGCTAAAAGCTGAAATTCTAGTGATAAGCGTGGCTGGAAATAGTAGTGAACAATAGTCAAGGATTATTTTTAGAATACCTGGAGATCCAAAATAGCCAAAGATAAGGAATTAATTTTTTCTGCTTTGCAGTTATCAAATAATTACTTTATGGAAGGTAATTTAAAGTGTTATAATCTTTTTATATAGCTGTTAGGTAGAAAGACTGGTGGCATTCCCCGAAACAGGCAGGCAGGCTCTGCTGAACAGAAGTGTAGCAGTGGAGGACAGATTCAAACAGCAAATGCGAAATTTGTGAAACAGAGCTGAGATTTACACAAACATATGCATTAACTTTCTGATCACAATTAAAACCAGAATAATTAATATATGTGCTTTGAGTGAGTTCCAGCATTCTTTTTTCCATAAGCAATTATTGAAAAAGCACAACATTGATGAACTAGAACATTATAGCACTCACAGACTGTACGTGCATTACTGGTTTTATAAAAATTTTCTGCAATAACATTTCCCCTTTGCTGAAGCTCTCAGGATTTTGATACTAAAGGTCTTGATCCTGCTGTAAGATGTATGCATATAGCTGCTAAACTTAGCCTTCCAAATCTGCTCAAGACCTCTGGATTTCCTTTAGTGAAAAGTAATTATTATATCCCTGCCAGGATTTTTTGGTCTTCAAATATTTCAATTATGTAAGTCTTAGTCTGTTCTAGATATCTTTCACCCAGCTGGGAAATAGATATTTTTATAACACTATCCTTTCTTTCTTTTCCTGTAGAGGTTCAGATGAAACCTAGAAATAGCTTCTGATATTACAAAAAATAAAAAAAAAAGAAATCAACTCTTGATATCCATACGTATGTTTATAATTGATAACTTTAAATGTATGTAAATAATAGCCACTGTTCCAGAGCTTATTACTTAAACAGAGCTAATTAAAAACAAAACTCAGGCTGATCAAGATGATCGTAATTTGTCACAGCAGTTCTAGGTTGATAGAGAACAGTTTCTTGAATCAATAACACTAGTTTTACTTACCAGACTGTCTCTGATACCTAATGTGCAAGTTACAAGCAACTTCTGATAAAAAATTATTTTATAAAATTAGCTTACCTGGGAGCTATCTAGCAATATTCCCTATGGTAAAGGCCGGGAGGATCCCATGAAGTGTCTTGCTTCTCCAGTGTTGGTCCTAGCCTGTCGCTGAGGGGTCACTCACAGATGTTAGAGCCCCAGTTCAGCATTTTTAGGGAAGCTTCTCCCAAAGCCTACTTTCAGGCTCCTAGTTCATCATGCTCCTAAACTCTCTACAGAATAAGAATACATATTCAGTACTTGCCACTTAAGCTACAAGAAATTAATTTGTTTACACACTTTCCTTGCTGCATCTCAGGTTTGTAGGAAGTCAGCCTCTCTTTCCTGAGGACTATTTGCTTAAATTTAGGTTAAGTTTGCAGAACGATTTGCAAAGTTCAGGTTGCAAATCTAGAAACCTTCTCACAATCTGCTAAACCTGTACCTACACCCAGGCAGCAGGGGAAAAGGTCTTACATGCGGCAGGTTGCCCTCCTCATGTGGTAATTTCCACAGGCCACAGGGAATTCTGCCTGTCCTCTCCCAAGACGAAGGCTTTGCAATAAGAAATCTCTAAGGAGTCCTGCAGGCAAATATGCTCTGATGGAATTTTATTTTCAGACAACCTTTTTCAAAAAATGAAGTCACATCAAGCAGGGCATGCCTCCGCAGCTCCATCAGACAAAACCATACTTCTGATGCGACACTGGGAACTGCTGTCTGTATTCTTGCTGCCAATAATATTTTAAAATGTGATGGAGTAGCTATCAGAATCTCTGTCTTTGCAGATAAGAATAGATGAGAGGGGGCTTGCTCCTCTATTGTTCTTCTTACCTGATCTAAGAATTGTGCTGACATCTTTGAAAAGATAGAAGAGAATTTTCTGAACAGAAGCTAATTAATTTTTCCAATAGGCAAACAATTTTTGCTGTCATTCTATATATATATTGGGGTTTTAATTTTAAAAAAATCCTTTTTGCTTGTTTGCAAAGTTCTTTTTTGCTTGTTTGCCTTTAAAGTTTTCAGCTTTAAGAGGGAAGTTTCCCAACTTTGTCTCTAGAGGAAAGATAGGCATTATAATTTTTTTATTACTGTGAGTCTGCATGACACAGTTCTGCTCTAGGAATAAACAGGGTCTGTGTTCAGCTCAGCTGACAACATAAGGACTACATCAGTTTTATAGGCGAGACAGGCAGAGGGATGCTAGTCTAATTAATCCTGTAACAGCTAAGGTGCATACTGCGCAATTAGCCACTAGGTGATTATGTAGCAAAAGGTAAATGCCAGGGGAACTTTACTAGCACAAAGTTAGATGCCAAGAGACTGTATGCTCTGTTAGGTTCAACAGCAGCTGAGCAGGATTTTGTGAATGCATGTGATGAGTGAGTGTCAGAATGAGGCACCTAAAGAAGTGCCTGAGTCCCACTTGTAACTCTGGTCCAAAGCCTTCCTTTACTTTGATTACTGCCTTGAGCTTCCCAGTGAAAGCTTCTGTTCTTGGGTCCTCATTCCCTTCAGATCTGAAAGAGCCAAAAAACAAATGCAGAGAGAGCTGATGCCATGGAGGTGTAGAGGAGAAGAGCGGAGGAAGGAAGGGTGTTTCCTTCCAGAACCATGTGCAGTGATTTGCCCTTCTTCTGTTAATTGCACAAAGGAGAAAGTTTTTCCAGCTCTGCTTTAGTGCTAAGATCATCTGTGCTTGTCATTTCTGAAAAAGGAGAGCAATGTTACATAGAAATATGTTCTTTTCAGGAGAGGTTTTGGTGGGAGTAACTAAGGGAGCACCTTTTGTTGCATTAGGACCCTCCGTCACTCTGCAGCTTGCATTTTCAAAGGAGACAGCAGTTTATCAATGAGCATAACTACAGCGGCACTGGGGTGAGATCCTCCACCTCAGGAAGGCATAGCTGGTCACATACTGAGAGGACCATCCAAATGTTTTTTTAAGTTTCTGTAACTCAAACCAACTCAGTTAATGAAAAACGATGTTTGAAGTTTCATGCTATTTTAACAGCATAAAATATTTATCTTTCAGTTTAGTGTAAGGTGTTTAGCTCTCGGAAAAGTTTGAATTAAATCAATCTGATTCATTGTGTGCCTGTGTGTGAGAGAGATATTGAGAAAGAACCCAAGTAATTTTAACTTGGGGTTTCATTTTTAATGCACTCATCCGAGAAAAAAAAAAAAGTGTATTTACACCACACGTTGCAGGTAGTATTGAAAAACTGGATTCTGAGAAAAAATTTCTCCTTAAGTGTTCTTGAAGTTTTCTCATTCCCAGTTCCTGAAAAACTGAAAGAGCAAATTCAGCTTGCTATTTGAACGGTCATTCTAATGCTTCCCCATGATAGGCAAGGATTTTTACCTAGATTTCTAAGCTATGGCTATACAGCTAAATCAAACAGTGCCCTGTTCAGGCACTGGAACTTGATTGCCTACACCACTTAATTACTAGAAAGATGCCTGGTGCTTGGCCCCATGGCAGCACTTACAATCCACTCCTCAGAGTTAGCAGGAGCCAGGGACCAGTCCTGGTGGGACAGTCCTGCATGCAGCCATCCTGTTTTGGAAACTGGGAGAGTTTAAACGTATGGAGGCTGGACCACCCTTTTTGGCCTGGCTAGGCACCACTGCATTTATATGTGTAGATATGGGCTGAGATTCCAGGTGTCCATTGTGGCAATTCCTTCCTTCCAGTTTGCCTCTTGAGAACTTGTTTTATGTCAAACGCTAAAAAGATGCTATCATTCATCATCGAAAGAGACAGAAGTCAAACCCCAACAAGTGCATCACCAGACCAAAAAGAAAATATATGATATGCAACATTCTTACATGAGCCATGTAAGAATTGTAGGAAGATTGATCCCTGAGCCAGGGCTGCAGTACTTTTATTATGGAAGGAGTTCTTTGGAGCCTTTATGTACATACTGATTGGGGGATATGTTAAAGAAAATAAGATTGGCATCAGCTCTTTTCCTGTATCTCAGAAGTCCACAGATTTCAGGACACTTTCCCCTCATGGATTCCCTGGTGGAAACTATGGCTGCAATTCCACCATTAAGAGTAAATTAAGGTTTAATATTAAATAAAACCCCCCAAACTTCTGAAGTTACCAAAAATGGTCTCAAATGGTGCTAGGCACCTATATTTAGGCAACAAAACTGAGTTTCCATCAAAAGATTGAATTCACCTGAATGTATTTGTGTATAAGTTTGTGACTGAGACTGTGGTTGCATAGTGACTTTAATCTAAGACAGTGCTTTTCTGCAACTTTAAAGTGAGCAGTGCCAGCTATGGCTCCCAGAAATGCTTGTACTGGTGTTAAGTTTTTGCAATCACAGTGGCAGCCAAATCAGGGAATATAATTGGATGAGACCTAACTTGGTAAAAAAAAAAAAAATCCATATCTATATCCGTATCCAGTTTTATAACCAACCATTTACCAACTCCCACTCCCGTGACACCAAAAAGGATGTGGAAATAAGCAGAGACAACGGAGCAAGGTGGGACCATACTTTTGACAACAACCTAAATTTATGTTCATTTAAAATGACTGCATAATCATGTCTTCTTATAAAGCAGTCATCAAGATTCCCTCTGCAATCAAGGGTAAAGAGAAGGCAGTTCCAGAGGGTGATTCATCCCCTTTATTTTAGGAGAGAATGAATCACCCTCTGGAGTTGCCTGTCTTTCTCCACTGATTATGGATGGACAAAGCCTGATTTAGACTACTTACTTTTTGATAACTAGAGAGAGTGCATCCCATCCTTGGTAGCCATGAAAAATGGACAGGAGGGGACATTTAAAGGATAGATACTTAAAAAAAAAAGATTTATGAGTGTCTTATTTACTGATGTTTGATGCCAACATTTGGAGAAGTGAATGTTTAAAGTGAAAAGGAATTTTTTTTTGTATGATACAAAAGTATTTATTTAGCGTTTAATTGGAAAACAAATGAGTGTAAAGTATTTCTACGGAAGACATGGTGTATATTAGCTTATAGTGTAAATTGTATACTAAAGAACATACAAATTTTGTTAAGTTTTATACCTAAGGATAGGGAATGCATCAGAAAAGAAAGAGTAATATGTTTTATAGCAAATGAGAAAACAGTCTCTAAAATGGAAAAACAAGTTAAATTCTAGACTAAATAGGTTTGAAGTTGTATGGCTTACATGACTTGCTCAGGATTTAATGTATTGTTACGTCAGAAAATGCTAATCACTATTATCAGTCACAAGGTCAATCACAGACCTCATTAAAAATGACAAGTATGGGATTCACAATTCATTTAGGCAAGGTGGAGAAGAAATTAAAAATGTTTTGCTTGGGAGCAGCTGACGTAGTGCAGGCTAATACCTCCTTAGCCTCTTAACCCATAGTGGGTTGTATGGGCCAAGATGGTGGTAAGCACAAAGGCTAGAGAACTGACTGATTAGCTGTAACAACGCAGTATCTCATGAAACAGCAGGCTACAATTTAATGCCTTAAAAAAAGGCATACTTCATCTGCTGGTTGTCAGCTGGACCCTCCTGAACAGGAAATAGATCTCCAGCCTTTTTTCCAAGGTCCTGGCTATTTTAGTTCATTATTTTTTCCCAGCTGTGGGCTGACCTTAGGTCTCTACAGATTTTGTATCTTATATATCTGCTTGTATGTCTTTTGCTTGGAAAGACAGGACAGCTCCCAACTTACTGGACCTGGTCTCCGCTGGGATTCATAAGCTACATCTGTGCCTGTAAATAAAACTGGTCACACTATTTTTTGCCATGGGTGACATCCATCCAGTAAGCTCTCTAACCAGCATCCAAACTAACAGTTAGGAATGGTGTCTGTTGCCTACCATCCCATAACTAAGCACAAGATGTCATCTGCCTAAAATGCAATTTGGCCTGAGCCAGAACTATGCCAGAGACTGTGGTAACACTTCAACATTATGGACAAGGGTTCGTGCCCATACCCTGAGCCCTCAGAATACCAATAAGCTAGTAACTCATTTACTAATACAAACTTAGGGATCACGTACCTTCCAGTATGTTTATGTTTGCTGTGCCTCTGACCATCTCTTCCTTGGATTGCCACCTCCACAAGTTGCAGCATGGAAACCAGTTACTCATTTCAGGATGGCCCCACTTAGCTTGTAGCTGGCTGCCACGTGATGGTGTTAATTCTTAGTACATAAGACTTAGACACGTGTGAGTGTTAGATCTGTCAGAGACAGAAAAATAATCAGAAAACCAAGAGCCAGTAAGAAGGGGAGAAAAGCAACCATGTGATTTTCAGAGACAGCAAACGCTTGGAGGCCTGGGGTGAGATGGAAGGAAGACATGATTGGACTGTGGGCAAAGAAAATGCTGTACTTCACTTCCAAAGTTTGGAGGGAAAGAACATTAATATCCATTCTCCATAAAAGAACAGAAATGACCCCCACAAAATATGTGACTTATGTCATCCTTTTTTCCTGCTAATGGGAACAAACCAAGAAGGGCCCAAACATTTCCTGATTGCTAGAACTGAAGGACCAATGCTGTCATGCAAAGCAGAAACCTTGGAGCTTTTTAATAAAATAGTCAGTGTAACTCCATGTACATAAATGTTTGAGAGCAGTTTTGACCAACAGCTAGTCACAGATTTCTGGACTATATTTATATATGTTTGTCTTTTTTTGTGCAAGACTGAAATACAGTAGGGCTTCACTTGTTAATATGGTCATAAAAAGACTGCAGTTCTTATATCTGCAGCATTGAAACTGGAGCCCTAGCTGAGAATGGTAAGACTATAAATGTTCACTCAGAGGGTGTTCAAAATACCAAACTTATCAGCAAATAGGTGCAATGTTGCTAAAATTCCTTGATTTGTCTTTGAAGTACAAACAAAAGCATAAAGTGGCTTGGAGCATAGATTTTCCTCTAATAGAAATAAGTGTATTGTAATACACATTTTTCCATAGATATTTTAAAAGTATTTTAAAAGTATTTAAAGATAAAAGTGATTCCAGTATCAATATGAAGATCTTATAGTTTAATAGAAAATTGCAAAGTTTGAAAATTATCATAGAATAATAGAATCATAGAATAGTTTGGGTTGGAAGGGACCTCTAAAGCTCATCTAGTCCAACCCCCCTGTCATAGGCAGGGACATCTTCAACTAGATCAGGTTGCCCAGAGCCCCGTCCAACCTGACCTTCAATGTTTCCAGGGATGGGGCATCCACCACCTCTCTGGGCAACCTCTGCCAGTGCCTCACCACCCTCAGCGTACAAAATTTCTTCCTTAGATCTAGCCTAAATCTACCCCCCTTTAGTTTAAAGCCATT
>NW_008825615.1:16484738-16491429 GCF_000699105.1 Pygoscelis adeliae
CTGTCTATGTCATTGATGAAGATATTAAACAGTACCGGTCCCAATACGGGCCCCTGCGGGACGCCGCTCATCACCAATCTCCATCTGGACATTGAGCCATTGACCACTACCCTCTGGATGCGACCATCTAACCAATTCCTCACCCACCGGACAGTCTACCCATCAAATCCATACCTCTCCAGTTTAGAGAGAAGGATGTTGTGGGGGACCGTGTCAAAGGCCTTACAGAGATCCAGACAGACGGCATCTGTAGCCCTTCCTGTGTCCACTGATGTAGTCACTCCATCATAGAAGGCTACTAGGTTAGTCAGGCAGGACTTGCCCTTGGTGAAGCCATGCTGGCTGTCTCAAATCACCTCCCTGTCCTCCATGTGCCTTAGCACAGCTTCCAGGAGGATCTGTTCCATCATCTTCCCAGGCACAGAGGTGACACTGACTGGCCTGTAGGTCCCTGGGTATTCCTTTTTCCCTTTTTAAAAATGGGAGTTATGTTTCCCCTTTTCCAGTCAGTGGGAACTTCACCGGACTGCCACGACGTCTCAAATTCAATGGATAGTGGCTTAGCAACTTACAAAATTATAAAGTACTTCAGAGACAAAGCAGGTCATTTAGTAAAATTATCAGGGAATTACTGCACTATATACTTTACCCTCAGTAAAAAAATGTTTTTAATAATTATATCTTTTTGTACTTTCCCAGTGGAGTCTCTTTTCTCCCCCTAGACTTAAAGTGTACATTAATCTTCTTAATATGTGGCTTTTGTTTAAATCATTGAAATTTTTACTTATTGAGCAGATAGAGGTAACTAATAATCAACACTATCATTTGTCTTGCAGACAAGCTGAGAATGACAAACTGGTGTCACCTTTCTTAATTACTGTTTTTCCAGGGTAGAGTTTAATGCTAAATGACATTTATGGATTAATGCTGTGTAATCTGAATATCCTGATGGAAATGACTTCAGAAAACAGACAGGCTGAAAGCAAAGTTCAGGGAAAGTGATATTACCCAGGGACTATCTTGGGCTTTCGAAACAGACCCCACAAGCACTAAAATGTAGTTTTTAAAGAGTCTGTACATTTCAGTTTACTTGCATCACTCTGTAAAATTTTATCTGGTATGTGATGTTAACTGGGACAAACCCAGATAAGACACTTCAAAGAACACTCCACACTTACTTTTCAAGTAGGCTCAACAATCTGACTGCATACTATGATCCATTATGGCAGTACAAGTCACATAATTATCCTCCAGACAACATGTCATGCAGGTTACATCATGCAGCTCAGTACACAGCAGAAAAGATAAGGGTTCAGAGAAAAGTCCCAAGCTTCTGTTCCAGCTAAAAGAAATTCTGCAGTCATAAAGCAGAGATTTAAAAAAGTTCCTTGAATGCATACTTTTAAAGATGCATTGTGCAGAAGGAGAACTTCCTTTTTAGAATGTATTTCATGTGGCACCCCATTGTATTAATCTTTGCATTACCTTCCAGGACCAACAGTGACAAGCCTCAAAATGTATCTGTGTCATGAAAGATGTCATTTTATTTCCATTAAGTTGAGTTAATCCACCTGCTCTTTCCTGCTGCGCTTGCAAGGTAGTATAAGGAAAAACTCCAGCTACTTTAGACCTGCAGAGTGGAATAGAATGAACTTTGCTGTTACAGAGAGACTGCAATACTGAAAGTATCCCAAAATATTTTATAGTATAAAAGAGACGTACTCATTCCTAGAATGTAAAATCTATTTTAGATTTCCTATATTCAGTGCCTTGGATGTCTATCCTACTTAACATTATTTTGCAGAACTTAGCTTGGACAGAGATTTACATTTCAAGTAATATCCAGTCTTAAAAGCACAAAATAGCCTTAAGAGCTGTGTTTCGGCCTCACTTCTAGATAACAGTAAGATTGCAGATGAGGAATAGAAACATGGCGGGAAAAACTGCTACAGTGGTTACACAGTAAATGGGAACTTTTTGACACTGGAATTTGCTTTGCTAAAAACCAAACTAAACCAAAACAAAAACCCCCAAAAAACCAGCCTGGCCAGAAAAATGTTCTTCTCTTCTGCACATTTTTCAAATGGTAAAAGTTCATACCCTGTGTTTCTCCCAGACAAATGTTAGAAGTAACTGCATCATAAATCCTTGACATGTTATTCCACAAGATCTTAGACTGAGGTTCAAATGAAATTATTAACACAAATCTTTTTTTTTTCCTCCAGTACTCTATTTAGAAAACTTATATCTATATTCTGTCTGTTCAGTGTACATGACGGCTGTCAGTCATCTGCAGGTCAATTTAAAAAATATTGGTAAATTTTAGATGTATTCAGTATTCTACAAAATTTGGTGACTTCACTGGATCATTTTACTTACTGTGTCTAAACATGTCTTTCTATATGTCATGTTAGTATGGTCAGTCTCCCTCCCTTGTACCTTCCTTTTCATTTTCATATGACTGACTTCATTTGATCTCAGCTTATGGGGCATCTTTCTCTGTTGATTGCTTTTATCTTTCTTGCCTAATTTTCCCATCCTTATGGGCAGCTGCTTGGTTGGCTTTGTACTTTGAGGGACAATTTTTTGGCATAGTTTTCATAACTTGTTGATCAAATTTAATTTTCAGTGTTCTATCTGGTTTATGTGGCAAACTTTTGGTAGTGGGGGGGGGGGGGGTGGCGGGGGGGGGGGGGGGGGGGGCTGCAGGGGTGGCTTCTGTGAGAAGATGCCAGAAGCTGCCCCCATGTTGGACAGAGCCAATTCCAACTGGCTCCAAGACAGACACACTGCTGGCCAAAGCTGAGCCAATCAGCAACATTGGTAACACCTCTGTGATAACATATTTAACAAAGGGTAAAAAAAGCTGTGCAACAACAGCTGGGAGAGAGGAATGAAACTATATGAGAGGAACAACTCTTCAGACACCCAGGTCAATGAAGAAGGAGGAAGAGGAGGTGCTCCAGGTGTTGGAGCAGAGATTCCTCTGCAGCCCATGGTGAATACCATGGTGAGGCAGGTTGTCTCCCTTGCAGTCCATGGAGGTCCACGGTGGAGCAGATATCCACCTGCAGCCCATGGAGAACCCCATGCCAGAGCAGGTGGATGCTCTCAGAGGAGGCTGTGACCCCCAGGTCCTGGCAGGACCTGTGACCTGTGGAGAGGAGCCCATGCAGGAGCAGGTCTTCTGGCAGGACTTGTGACCCCATAAGGGACCCACGCTGGAGCAGTCTGTTCCTGAAGGACTGCACCCCATGGAAAGGACCCATGCTGGACCAGTTTTTGAGGAACTGCAGTCTGTGGGAAGGACCCATGTTGGAGAAGTTTGTGAAGGAGGGACACAATGGAGCAGGGGAGGAGCATGAGGAAGAAGGAGCGGCAGAGACAATGTGTGATGAACTGACTGCAACCCCTATTCCCCATTCCCCTGTGCTGCTCAGGGGGAGGAGGTAGAGAAGTCAGGAGTAAAGTTGAGCCTAGGAAGAGGGGAGGGGTGGGGGGAAGGTGTTTTTTAGATTTGTTCTTATTTCTCATTATCCTGCTCTGTTTAATTGGTAATAAATTAAAAAGATTTCCCCAAGTCGAGTCTGTTTTGCCCATGATGGTAATTGCTAAGTGATCTCCTTGTCCTTATCTCGATCCACAAGCTTTTTGTCATATTTTCTTTCCTCTGTCCTGTTGAGGAGGGGGAGTGATAGAGCAGCTTGGTGGGCATCTGACAGCTAGCCAAAGTCAACGCACCACAAATGTTGATATTTCTTCATTTTTATTTAAGTAGCAATCAAAAGCCCCTCCCAGCTGAATGCCTCCCTGGAAATATTGTATGTTTTCTATTACTGAGCTTCTAACTTTCATGTGTCTCTGGACTGAAAGAATACCTAATGCTTTATGAAGGGAAGGAATATATGCTTCATGAAGGGAAGGAATATATATGGATACATGGTTAAGAATTACTCTGGTAATTCACAAAATCACAGAATGGTTGAGGTTGGAAGGTGCCTCTGGAGGTCATCTGGTCCAATCCCCTGCTCTAGCAGGGCCACCTACAGCCAGTTGCCCAGCACCATGTGCAGAGAGCTTTTGAAGCTAAGGATCTCTCCAACCTCCCTGAGCAAACTAATTTTATTTAAAATATAAGCAATTTTTAGAACATTTGAACAGGGAGGAGTGATAAACAGTAAAATCAGCCCAACTTCACCTTAATTATTTGCAAAGCAGAAGGCCACTGTTAGGGCAATCCCCTATCTAGTCAGCTAACCCATGTGGACATGGAGTCAGCCCTTTCACCACTTTCAGCATACCCTGAGTAGAAATCACTAACACCTAAGAAGCACACAGGTTTCCAAACTACCTCCCTTCTCCGAGTGTTATGAATTCTTTCTAGGGTCATCTGTCTACATAAAAGGGCAACAATGACAACCCCTCATTAAATTTTTCTTCATTTCAATATCTTCCTGCTGTGTCTTGGTTAAGACAAGACTGCAACTGTGTAAAGGTTCCTCACCGGTTTGATGGTATTCAGTAGACTACAAAATAACTCCCCTGAATGACAGCACATTTCCATTACTGTAAAAACTACTTGAGACATGCTGGCAAGGACTGGGACAGTGCTAGGGTGGAACAATACATATGCTTTTAACTCTTCATTAAGAAAATCTTTTACACATAGTATGAAATACGTATCCTGGAATTAATGAGCTCTGTATCCATCCTGTTTGCCTTTCACACGTAGTATAAAATACACACTCCAGAATTCATGAGCTCTGTATCCATTACATCTCTACAAGGCAGAGAACTGATCTTCTTTGAAGTGCAAAAAAGAAAAGGCAAGCATGCTGGTTCCCTGTATAGGTTGAAATAAGGAAGGATAATTCCAGAATTAGGGAACCCAGTATTAGATTAGGGCATTAGCTTGGAAATCTGAATACCAGAATTCAATTTCCCGCTAAGCAGGTGACTTCAGACAGCCTGGGTGAACATTGGCAAGTCATTTAGTTGTGTACAACTTCTGTGCTCTGTCAGTAGATTTATGATAAGAGTATTCTCACACTATGAGAATACATACATTAAAGGTTTTCAGGTATTGGCTATTCAATGATAAAAGATATGAATTGGAGAAATATGAGCAATGCACACACACACTTGGCACAGCAGAATGTGCTGCTGTGTGGATTTTCCTCCTTTCACTTCTGAAATGGGGCTGATTTAGAGCTCAATAAGACCTTAAACAAACTTGATTCCTCATGACTTTTTTAGTCTAAAAATTGTATTTCACCTCCCTGGGGATTCTGATATATCAAAGTTTATTTGGGATCAAAACCAGAAACCAACACTTTTCACTGAAAGAAAAGTTTGGAAATAATGTACTTACTGTTTTAATTAAAATAAAATATTTTAAACTTTACTGAATTTAAGCATTCCCTCCCCACTCTTTATTCTGTAGTTCTTTACGCACTTTGTTCTATTGGAAGATCCCAGCTGTTTTGCTACATTTAATATTGAAGTCACTTCAGTATTTGTTTTATTAGTCATGCTAGTTTATTCAAATTTTTCACGTGTTATATGGATAGCAAAGGGAATAGCAAAGGGATCTATTGCATTCCCTGCATATCTCCTTTTCACCCCATTTTCTTTCTGTGATTCCCTGAGAATCACAGTTTACTAGACAGGACAGTCTAGTATTGGAAATGTTTAGTAATACTGGCCTTTTATCTCTTGCCTCTGGCTAGACCATCTTTGTAAAATGTTGTATTTATTGTTTTTTTACACTGCTTATCACCATAACAATTGATGTTCACACAGTGTTAGTGGATTTTGAGACAGAACATTCCTGCAGGACGCTAAAGTGGTATCACAATTTTGCAGGCTGGGACTGGGGACAATGAGGAGAATAAGGAAGGCAGAAATTCTAATAAAGCGTGCCATTTCTATAGAAAATTAGCACTGATATTCAACTGAAATTGGCCTACTAACTCCTTGTTGTGCTTTTTTCAGGGAGAATAAGTGACTTGCCAGAAGTGTGACAGAAAATCAGTGGCATGGTTAAAAACAGACTGCAAGTCCTCTTAGCCAGTGCCTTCCCCACATCTTTTTTCTTTGAAGTCTACTTTTTAAACTAAGTTAACAACTGGTTTTCTAGTTCCATTTGTTGCTTTTGGAAGCCCCAATTAAATTACCAGTGTTGGGTGCTTGGTTTTATTTTATTCATTTGTAATGTGCAATCATGGCATAGCACTGAAATTAGGGAAAGCAATTTTCCTCCAGTGCTACTTGTCATAATTAAATCTGTACTATTAAAATGGACCAGAGCCTGTTCTCTGGCCCTGAGGAAAAATGGCATGGCCCAGGTCACATCATATCCATATGGTTAAAATCTCTTCCTTCCTCTGAAACGGACAGCCCTATCCATAATGGCTATTTGAAACAAGTTCCCGTGCCTGTGCCCTAAAGAGTGTGTAGTTGTTCAGACAAAGCAAAAGAGGTTCAAGCAGCAGGACCCACACCAGGGCACAACCTGTTGACAAAGGCACTCTTATTGGAGGGAGAATTGAGTGCAAGATGCTGCTCTAAACTTGGAAAACTGCAGGTCTTTGCCTTACCAGTTGAATACCCTCATCTCAGGCCACTTGTTAGAATGAGACACCTTTTTGCATGTAAGTCCCCAGATCTTTATTGTACAAGACTTACTTTG
>NW_008825615.1:16491491-16525208 GCF_000699105.1 Pygoscelis adeliae
CAAAGGCAAGACGGTTGGGGAATACGCTGCTCAGGAATGCTCCAGAGCTCAGTCTCCAAGCAGTTTGGCCTTTAGAGACTTATTCACATGTCCACAAAATACAGATAGATATTCAAAAGGGATTTGAAAGTCTCAGTGGTAACAAAATGATGGGATTGAGTATCAAAATTGGCATTGAGAAGTCTAGGTCCCTCTTACAAGATTAAGCCTTAGGGTTCTCTAAGTTGTGAAATGGAGTCCTATTGGTTGAAATACCCATCTGTTGCAAAAGAACAATATTTTCTAGGAATATTGTGAGAAAATATATGTATAAGACTCTGTACTACTATGGTGACAGGGACTGAGAAGTACACTGAATGGACATCGACATTAAAAAAAAGCAATGAAGCATGTAATGACAAAAGTATGAGGTATCTGAATACCTGCGTTCAGTTTGTTCACTGCTTACCTTTATTTTCTGTCATGTTTTATGGGTCGGCTTTTTTTAAGATCTTTTGAGGGGGAGGAAAGGTCAAGTATCTCTGAACAAAAGGACGAAAGATAGCTTAACAAAAATACATGATACAGTTATCTAGGATAAAATTCAATGCACATATGTAGAAAATGTACAGCAGTAAGATAATTGTATAACACCTTCATTTAGTGGGATGTGACACCACTGCTGTGAATAGTCTTTCATGAAGTAACAAAAATTTAATATGCTTTATAGTGGGTTACCCATATTGGATATCCCTATTAAGGTAAAAAAAAAGAAGGGAAATAAAAAATAACTTGCTAGTCTAAGGGACATGAACATGTTGGACTAAGGGACATGAATATGTGGTCGACATTTGAGTTTCTAGGATTTTGTTCAGAAAATGTGATTTTCATCTGTGTAACTTTTAAATAAAATAAACTTTTTCTTTCACTTGTAAGTAGAGTGTCTGTGTTGTTACACTAAAAACAAGGAGGTTATTCATGGTTGTGAGATCCAATGTTGAAACATGTTAACACTAAATGGAATATAAAAAAGGCAGGATAATAGAAATGGAAGAAGAGCTTTTAGTTTTTTAAAACTATTATTTCCCTTACCTTCATGCTGTGTAATTATTAAGAGACCCACAAGGGAAAAAAAAGATCAAAGTATCTTTTTTTCTTTGAGAGATTAAAAAAGTAATAATTGGGAATTTCCTCTTTAAATTACTTTGAGTTGGCAATTTTTTGTTTATAGTAGAGATTTTTGTGACAAATATGCATAAGTTTTAACATATTCTTTTGAATCAAATATAAAAAAAATTCTTAATCTCCTAAAATGAGTTATATTAATATCAAAATTGAATTAATATCAAATTAGTAAAACTTACTGATGGCTCCTATGCTGTATATATCTGTACACATACAAGGAGAAATCCTGAATTGTGACAAACACATGTTATCTTGACAAGGTAGATCATTACCATTTTACAGATGAGAGATTTGATTCCAATTAAATGCTGCACTTGAACAAAGAGTAAGCGTGAATGACAGCATTTTCTGGGATATTGGTACTATGTCCACAGTAAGGACAAGGCCAACGTCAACCATGATTTTATTTGGATTGCCTAACAAAATTTCCTTTCAATGGACACCAGCAGCATGTGGGAGAGAGGTGTGGGATAGAGGAGGCTGCATGAGAGGGATGGAAACACATAAATCTTTTCCCAGTTGTCCTGGTTTCGGCAGGGATAGAATTAATTTCCTTCCTAGTAGCTGGCACAGTGCTGTGGTTTGGATTTAGGATGGGAACAAAATTGATAACGCACCAATGTTTTAGTTGTTGCTAGGTAATGCTTACACTAGCCAAGAACTTTCTAGTTTTCCATGCTCTACCGACTGAGAAGGCTGGAGGTGCACAAGAAGCTGGGAGGGGGCACAGCCAAACTGGCCAAAGAAACATTCCATACCATGTGACGTCATGCTCAGTACATAAACTGGGGGAAGCTGGCCGGGGGGGCCGCTGCTCGGGGACTGGCTGGGCATCGGTTGGCGGGTGGTGAGCAATTGTACTGTGCATCACTTGCTTTGTGTATTATTATTATTATCATATTATTATCATTATCATTTTATTTCAATTATTAAACTGTTTTTATCTCAACCCACGAGTTTTTCTCACTTGTGCTTTTCCAATTCTCTCCCCCATCCCACCGGGTAGGGGGGAGTGAGCGAGCGGCTGTGTGGTGCTTAGTTGCTGACTGAGGTTAAACCATGACACCAGTTTTTACCCAGAACGTAATTAGTGCACACATGCAGGTACAGAGCCTGGGAAACACTGCTGCTCCTGCTGCCGTAGCAGAGTGACTTGTGCAAGTCAGTGTCAGAACTTGCATCATGACTGCAAACTCTAGACCACGGTCCTTGCCTTGGATGTGAAGGCATTTCAAATTGTTTAAATACTAACTGCTTGCTAAATTATGAAGAGCAGCCATTAAGAAGGATGAGCTTTCTCTTTTGTGATTCTCACTCTGTGGAGATGAGGACGTGAATGAAATTGTATTCTTGCAAGCAATATATCTTCAATCAAGGCAATGAGTCCAAAAAAGTAGAATGAGCAAATTAATTAAAAACATTGGATAATAATTTTATTTAAGATTCCTCTTCAACCATGGAAATCAGGACTATTATAAAAGTGCTAAAATTAAAAATCTGTGTCAAAGAATCAGTCTGGATAAATAAATCACCAGAAGAGACATCTAAAAAATTGTATGAAATCTGAGGAATCTGACCACTATGTCAACATCTGATCTGTGTCCAGACTAGGAATTGTTGCTGGCATGCTAAAGTTGGATAGTGATATTTTTTTCATGATGTTCTTGTTTTGTTACACTCTACAATGAATACACTATAATTCTGGGAGAAGAGTAATATTACCATCATCCCAGGAACCAGTGTAACACTGGCAAAATATTCTTTACCCTATATGAGCTTCATTCACACTGAGGTCTCAGAACTTTTTTGCAGTCATTGAAGATGAGAGCTGGAGGATAAAAGATGGGAGAAAATTATTAGTACGTGTATGTAGTTGTCAGTGTGCATGACATGGATAGAAAGTAGGGATTTCTCTTTTAACCGTATAAAGAGAATAACCTGTTATTAAAATTGTAGCTAAACCACGTTTTTAAATCATCTATAAAGTATTGACACTTTTATTTTTATAAATTATTAATATCATGGGCTCAGCTCAGTTGCCCACACATAGTTACACAGGACCATTTACTTAGGATGCCTGAGCTACTGTATATCCAGTTGGAGGTGGCAGATACAGTTCAAGACATTGGGAAGACCTCCTCATCTGGACTTGCATTTGAGTAAACAAGCATGATACCTTAGGGTATCCCAAATGACACTAGATGCCTACATGTAGACAAGTGCATGAAGCCTCTACTGTCTGATAACTGAATCACTCTCTGTTCTCAACTAACTGTATTAACTGGAGACCTGATGTCATTTCAGACAATGTGGGCCATCCCACTTGGCCTCAGTAGAAAATCAGTAAGTCTGAGTAACTCCTATAACATCTGTGTCATATCTGGAAGTTCTGTGTGTTTATTTAGATACCCTACAATATTTTAATTGACAGTTGGCATCTGTACTTAGGAAACTGCATCCCTCTTTTGGGTTTGGTTGGCTGAACAGCTCTCTAGGACCAATTGGGTATATTGACTACATCTCCACAACCGAACATGGGCATTTAGACACTCATCACACGTAAGCACTGACATACATGTGCCTAAATTTAGCTGTTTTAAAATTAACATGAATTCCAGCATAACAGTTACATCAGGTTGCTTCCAAAAGTCCCAGACTGGGACACATCTTCCACATCCATATTGCAAGCCTTAGGAACAGTTTAGAGGAACACGAGATGGGCATGATATCCCATAAACTTCCATAACATCCCCAGTAATCTGCATTCTTTTAGCATATGATTTTTTCTCTATCTGATGTTCATCAGATATTCCCTGTGTACTCTCCTTCTGGCCCCCTCCAAATAAATGCATATTAAACTATTTTCATCATGCTAGCATACTAGCACAAGCTGGGAAGAAGGGAAAATGAAGCTCATTGCTTTACATATGTGTCTTTCTGTGTCTGTCTGCATCAGAGTGTTTCAATTAAAAAACACCAGGCTGGTCAGCCCTCGTTCACCTGGTCCACCCAGGTGCCATGAGAACAGGATATTCATTTCTCCCCTAAAGAATCCACTCTCAAGGCTTACTAGCTTGTTCTGTGGATACCTCTTCCTGCTATTTGCAAGAGGACCCACATACTCATTGCTTTGAAGGGAACCAACAGGAACGGCAGAAGAGGACAGTACTCCAAAATACTCAGAGACTGGTACATTCCAGGGAGGAGCTGAAAAGGCCAGTGTGAATTTCAGAGCAACAAGTCTTCTTTCCTAGGGAACCAAGCCAAAAGATGGTGTACTTGCCACTATGTGACATACACTTTATCCTGGGAACAGCAAAAAATAATTAGCTTTTTCTATTACAATTTTTTTTTCTTATAATACATTCAAGCTTTGGGCAAAAATAGATCTTTAAAGCAAGGACTCCCCAAGCAGTACTCCCCTGACATTAATTCAATCTAACATTCCAGAAGTCACACAAGATACTGCAAAAAGTGTCCATCTCCTGACTCATCCTGGAATACTCAGAAACTGGGCAACTACCAAAACAGAAACTTAGGAGCCAGGACAAAGTTCCTTTGTCCCTAAAATGAAGACCCCACCATAAAAAAGGTCAAGTCTAAGAAGGTTTTCTGCATTTCATAAAGGCCCCTAAAGTAGTTGTCCCTCTGAGACCAGAAATTTTTCTGAAAAATACAGAACCCAGTCAAAAAGAAACATCCTTCCAAATTGATCTCTAAATCAAATTAGTGGACTGTCTGACCAAGAATTTAGGCAGTTCTCCTAGATAGAATTGTCCACAGAGCTAGCCTCAAAGGATATTCTTTTCTGAAGGCTGAACCTGTTGCAGAGCTGAATTTGGAGGTGGCCCAACTCAGTTTTTTTCAGAGGCAAATACATGTATTGAACACAATGAATGAATCATCTGCAGATTCTTTGAACTCCAGCTATTTGAGGGAGAAAAGAAGATGCTCTGAGACTCTTTACAAGATCAAGAGCACTTCTGAAGATTATACTGTTTCTTTTGTCTTGGAAGCATTTGTTTGGAAGAATGGCTATTGACACAGACAAGAGCTTCTCTCTTCAGAATTACTGCAATTTATGCAATGGTGAATCTAATAGTTCTTTGGAACTGGAATTGGGAACATCGAAATGGACTCTGGAAAATAACCTGTCTGCCATTTTCAGAGAGAGCAGCAAGAATAGTCTCTCAGGAAAGAGAGAGGTGTCAAGTCATGGCCAGATGCCTGCAGAATTAATTCCTAGTCATAGAGCCCTTCTCTCTGTCTTTTTAGCTCTCTTTTAGTTCACAGATGCATGTCCCCTCTGTGCTTGTCTAGAAGGTTTATGAAAGGAGCTTGAGCCTAGCGACATGAGCAGGGCAAAAAGAGAGAGCAGGCATATTTGCTATGAACTTTCTACACGGTTCTGAGAGCCGTGCTCTGACCAGGTCCACAAGTAAGTGGCTGATCAGTAAGACAATACCTGCATGGACTGCACTATGGGGATGAGAAGAAAAGAGCAAGGAGTTGAAGGAAGACAACAGCATGGGCAGCAGGTGGAATATTTTGAATCCCCGTATGTGCCCTTTCTGTTTGAGGTTTCTGTAGCTATATGTTCTTGCACAGTAGCTGCCAGCAATCTTTATGGCTGTTCAGAAAAGTGGTGGTGGCCAGAACAAACTTTATGATTGCTGGGATAAAAATATGAGAAGCACAGAACTGTGATGAAACAGGTTAAAAAACTGTGGGTAGGTGTGAATAGTAGCTGTAAAGGACATACAAGTGTGTTGAGGACACAAGGCTGTTCAAAGTGTTGCCTTGAGGCTCACATGCAGCTTGTTATTAGGCACATTTGGGTTAATAGTCCCAGACTTGATTTTTAGTAGCACTGATAGAGCACAGGCTCCATGAGGAAGGAAGGGGCATAAAATATCTGAAAGTAAATGAGACAGAGTGGAGGAGGATGTATAAAAAGGGATACAGCCATGAGAGCCTGGCCTGTGATTTTTCTGTGGTGCAGGAAGATTTCCTCTCAGCAATCACTCTTTTGGGGGTGTACCCCAGAAAACTGGCAGAACATGGCACCTTGCATGTGCCAAATTGCTGAGACTACAAGGTATTAAGGACTAGTACAAAGACAGAGTACACAGACTTTCTTTTCTGTTTCTCTAAGATAAACTTAGAGAAACAAGGGCAGATTATGTGCAGGATGTGCACTGGACAGTGGTCCCATAAGGCCTGGGACATTCATTGTAGCCTTTCAATAAACCATTCTCATTACACTTTTCCATACTCCTTATGGCTTTGAGTGCAATGTCTGGAGATTTGGTCCCAAAAGTATTGCTGGCACTCAGCCATATGACAACATTGGTCTTAGTTTGATACTGATAGTACCTCACCACCATTCAGAGGAATGAGCTCTCTAAAACTTATCAAAGAATCATTTCAAGGTCAATCAACAATATATAATAGAGATGGGAATTTTTTTTATTTTTATTGCAAACATGAGGGATTTTTTGTCGCCCCCCCTTGAGGTAAATTAAACACACATTCATGTTGAGTATAAAGAGATTTAATGAGCAATGCATTAGGCAGACCCCCATCACCACACGTGTACACTTATGTCCTTATGTACACTTGCACCAGCACCAATCATATCGTTACAAGTCAATACTGCAGCATTTCCCACCCTATCCACAAGGGAGTTTATGGTCCCTTGTATGGAGTTGTTTCCCCTCTGGCATTGCCACTTCCAGCCAGTTTAACCTGGTTCTGCAGTCAGGCCTTCTTGCCTGCTAAACTAGGTTGGTCTTCAGTCCTGAATTATTATCACTGAACAATTACCATTTGAATTTCCCCTTCATTCCTCCCTTTTGTGAATAGTTATTAAACGCATTCATTATTGCAAGTCTTTCAAATTCCTCCTTATGCTTCTTTTCTATTTCCATTTACAAAAACATTTGTTTCGCCTCACTTTGGGTTATTCCTTTGTTCCCTTCTTCATTTGTTTACAGCCCATTTTCAGGCAACATAGAATCAATTGCACCAGCACATAAGCTATTTTAATGATTAGTAATAGAATAATGGTCCACTTCAAGATCAACCTAAAAATATTCCCAAACCATCCTCTAGTATCTGGCAACGATCCCTACCAGTCCCCTTTCCATTCCCGTTCCTCTACTTTGTTGTATACTTGCAAATTTTTCCTTATAGTAGAAAATTCAGTGACGATATGGCCACATCAATCGGTGCAGCAGGTGGCATTTATCAGTATACACACATCACCTTGTGATGCCAACACCACATCTAATGCCCTAATGCCAATCGATTCTGGAGCACTACTTTCGATATTCCTGATACTTCTTCTTGTAAGGCCAGAATTTCATTTGTTGTGGTGTTGCTCATAGACTCGGTAGCCTGGGATATATTTATGATGGCAGCTTCAAGCTCGATTATGTCAAGAGTTGGGAATAGAGCTCAGAATACCTTCGACCTGGGTCTTGATGTTTTCATTAAATGGTCAAGGGATCTAATGCATCTTGGTAAGTTGTGGGCCAACTCTGCAGATAGAGATAGAGTATGGTGTACATCGGCATGTGTGAGTAGCCATCCCAGGGTGCAGGTGCCTATGCTGTTTAGTGGCAGCCTTTGCGGGCATGATGGCCACATATCCAGTATAATCCTGTATGATTTACGAGCCCAGGGGAACACACAATATCTTTTAGCAGATAATAGTGGGGATGCTGATACTGGGGCATGCAATCAGAAATACCATAAGGAATGCCAATTTGGCAATTAGTAGTATTACACTCCAGTGAATAATCGTACGTATGCTTCCACCTGAATTTCCCTCGTTCAATGGTAACATCTATACTTGCAGGATTCTGTATGCAACTGAACGTTGTTGCACACCCATAAACCTTTCCTAGATCTTCTCCTTCAATATTCATGCAAAAAGTGATGCATTTAGTCCACTAGGAATGCGGACGTACAGGGAGTCTCTGGTGGTCAATGGTTCAGGGCTTCATGGGAACCCTGCCCATTGATTTCTTGAGTTATACTTCCAAGAAGCATTAGTGGGGGTCCTCAGTGGGAAAGACAACAGAGGCAATGACAATGCTCCCTGGGAGCGTAGATAAGTACATAGCAAACAGTTTGTAAGGTTAGTGGAATTTGCCCAGACTTGGGATAATTTAACAAGCAAATTTTTTTCCCAGCCAGTCTTTGCTATAGAAAAAAAAAATGTATAAAACTTTTAAACCTGTCATCTCTCTAATGCATCTAACAGGAGTTATAGATTCTAAAACCTAAACCAAAATGCTTCCTGTTAGCAATATAACAAGCAGTATAGCACAGCACAACTCCCCTTGATCAAGAGAATCCATACATATATATATGTGTGTGTGTATATACACACAGTCACACAAGTATTGTTTGGCTTACCTCTGCAGGCAACTGTTCCAAGATATGTTGCCTCAGACTTCACTTTCAGCTTTCTCAGTCTCAGACTGTACCTTGGTGCTAACGTTTGCAGTACTTCTGGGGAGAGGGTACCAGCACTGTCACACAGAGCTTTGCCCTGTAACCTCAGTTCTTGTCATAGAGTTGTCCAGCTCTGTTGCTCTTCTTTGATGGAAGTGTCCTTTGACAGGAAGAGATACCCCTTCGGCAGTGGTCCAGCTTCTAACCTTACCTGACTTGGTGGTTCCAGAGGTTTCTGGAGTTCCTTGGGTGACACTGTCCTACAACAGTGGAACACATGCATCCAGGCACTCTTTTTCGCAACCTTCACCACTGTGTGGGTCATTAGAAGCACTTGGACTGGACCAGCTCAATGTTGTGAAAGACCATGTTTCGTCTGAAGTCCTTTTACAGGACCCAGTCTCCAGGTTTCAGGTCATGGCACGGTACATGAGTTGATACAGTAAGCGAATCTTGGACCTGTGAAGACACTGCAGAATGGAACTCCCCTTTTACATGAGTGGCCAACTGAGTCGGCTACACATGCAAGAGTAGGAATCAAAGAGAGGGGAGCTATGGGCCTGCCATCATGAGATGTCCATATATGATCCAACTGTAACACATAGCCAGGTGAAACCATGAGCTCTTTTCTTCTTCTGAAGGTAGTTGTAATTTGGTCAGATATTCAATAGAAACGGAGAGGTCGAGGTTAAGAGCTGCAATATTTAAAAATGTTGCTGGAGAACCCTCAAGGGCAGCTTGCTTGGAGCAGCATCAGCATATGCATTGCCAAGGCTTATTTCATCTAATGCACCTGTGTGAGAAGAACAATGCATCACAGAGATAGTAGTAGCGAGCATAATAGCATATAGTAACTCCAAGATGAGAGGGTCATGAAAAAAGCAAGCTCCAGAGGAGGCAGTAAATCCTCAGTGTTTCCAGATCTGACCTGTAGAATGACAAGCATTAAATGCATACTGTGAATCAGTATAGACATTTACACTTTTTCCCAATGCGAGGGTATATGCTTGAGTGAGTGCAACAAGCTCAGAAAGTTGTGCGCTTGAAACTGTAGGGAAGGAAAACACTGAGAATTTTGAACTGGGAGCAAATAGCACATCCTGCAACGTTTGCGTACATCACTCCTCATGAAAGAACCATCCGTAAAGAGGACGAGGTCTGAGTTGAATTGATAAGACAGCAGAGATTTTGGAGTCAGCTGGTTGGCATTTCCCTTCTGAAACTATATGACCCAGATACTCAACCTCTTGCTGCAGAACTGCAGCTTCTTTTGGGATGCTTTGTGTCCTTTATTGGCCAAGGCACACAGTAGATGGAGTGTGTCCTCTTGGCAGGCCTCCAAAGAGGAGGAAGCTACCAGAATATCATCCACATACTGTACCAAGACTGAGGCACTTTGGAGTGTAACAGAATCTAGGTCTCGTTTTAAGCACTGAGAGAAAACAGTAGGGGATTCACAGTACCCCTGATGAAGTCTGGTCCAGGTGTACTGTTGCCCCTAGTAAATAAAGGCAAATAAAAACTGGGAATTGAGGTATGTGGGGATAGAGAAGAAGACAGAACATAGGTCAATAACAGCAAAATGAGTAGCCTCTGAAGGGATGGAGATTGGAATAGACACAGGGTTAGCCACAACTGGGTGATGCAGGGTAACAAAAACTATTTTTCACAAATCTTGGACAAACCTCCCAATTTGTCTTCCATGTTCATCAAATTTCCCCCCTTTCTTTGCTGATGAAATGTGTGTGTTACAGGGTGACCTGGCTGGTATTAAGACACCTTACTCCTCTAAGGAGGGGATGACAGGACAGATGCCACCCTCAGATTCTCAAGCAAGTGGATATTGGGGAACTGCTGGGAACACCTGATTGTTTTTGCACTTATTTTTTACTGGTTCAGCTGCTAAGAGTCTTCTCACATCATTAGAATGGGAAGCCCACAGTTTGGAAGGAACCTTGGAGGGGAGTTCCAAGTCAATGGAGCTGCCTTCAGACTGTAGCCCTTCAGCAGTTAGCAGCGTGACCAGACGATGGTCACGTGGTCTGATGACGTGGAATGTCCAAATACAAACCAATATATAAATAAATACACCAATAAATACAATTTATCGTGGAGCGATAAACTGTGGCTCCTAATTTGCACAACAGATCCATTCCCAGCAGGTTCACAGGGGAAGTTGGACTGAGGAGGAAGACATGTTCCTCGCTCAGTGGGAGAGGAGCATGCAAGTGAGTTGGTTCAGATACAGCATGAGGAATAATATTTCCACCCACGCCTGCAACATTAACTATCTTATCAGTTGGTTTCAAACCTGGGCTTTCTGAGCTCTGGATATTGGAGAAAGATTAGGGCTTCAAGAGGGGTATTGTTGACAAGCAAGGTGACAGTAGAATCAATTTGAGAGACATTATAATCCTCCAAATCTGGATCTACTTGTAACCCTGCACCACATGGGTATAAGGTAGGGTGTCTGGGATCACCAGTGTAATTACAGGGATATCTGCCTCAGCCAGATTTTGAACTGGAACTGCTGGTTGGGCTACAGGTAGAGAAAGTGCATTAGGGGGCTCCCAAGAGATCTTCAGGATGATCAGGACACAGGGGTAGGACTGGTATAGTAGCACTGGATGCTAAGCTTGGGTACAGAAATTTAGGTGCTGCAGCTGAAGTTTTAGAAGGATCCTTACCTTAATTTTCACCTGATTTCATCTTTTCAATATGTTGTTCTATATTTTCATTATTATCCTGTAAGCCAACCATAATGGATATCTGCCAGCAATTGTTCACCTTGTCCCACAAAAACCAAGCATCCATTTGCCTTGGTTTATTGTGTTCTAGGCAATGGCAAAGGTTAAGTTAATTTATTCAGGTCAAAGGTTCCCTTGCCTGGAAATTGCAGTTCTGGTTTGGCACAGCTACAGCTGTTCCACTGGTGAGCAAGTTGGACCATATGTGGTCATGCACCATAATTGTGGCACATGAAACCGAACATGGTCTTTCAGATCTGGACAGGAGGAACCTTGACCCGCTTTCCAAATTTGTTTTCAGTGAGGGAATACAAAGCTAAGGTCTATTCATGGCAAAGGGACAGAAGAAGTTTGGGCATCCTTGAGAAGGCAGAGCTTCAACTTTATCCTCTCAAATCAAAATGTTTTCAGAGTCTAGGCTCATTTGGCTAAACAAAAGCCATTTTCCTATTAGCCTGGGCCCACAAAGGACTCATCATAACCCGCAGAAATTACTCTGGAGAGTGATCAGAACTTTCAGCAGTCTCAAACATCCTCACAGAGCAGAACACAAAACTTACCAGAATTCAGTTCACAAAAGATCAAACATTCATCTCCTTAACTTTCCCCCTGATCTTTCATTATAAGCAGAAACTAAAGCAACATAGGGTGTTTTTACTGATGACATGATGGCCAGGTAGGAGACATGGTCGGGGAGAAAGCCACATACAAGTGAGATTTTTAAATGAGGATCTCTTCTTGTGGTGGCACTGTGTTGGGTGTTGCCTCTGGTTCCAGTCTGGTCGTCAGTGTGCAGCAGTCCCACTTCTCATACCAAATTGTTGGGGAACTTCTGTCGTACCTTTTGAAGTGAATTAAGCACATGTTTGTGCTTGAGTATAAAGAGATTTAATGAGCAATGCATTGGGCAGAGCCCCACCACCACACGTGGTTTGACAGGCAGGCTTCAAAGATGTGGCACAAGCTGATTCCTTAATGTACCCTTGCATCAGCACCAATCATGTCATTACAAGTCAGCACTGCAGCATTTCCCACCCTGCCCTGCATGGAGTTGCTTCCCCTCTGGCATTGCCACTTCTAACTGGTTTAACCTGGCTTGGCAGACAGGCCTTCTTGCCTGATAAACCAGGTCATTCTTTGGTCCCAAATTATTATTGCTGAGCAGTTAGCATTTGGATTTCCCCTTCACAGGAGTGCCTAGAAGCTCCAGTCACAGATCAGAGTCCCTCTGTGCTAAAGCCCCGATGAACAGAAAAGAGACAGTCAGCCTGTACCAAAACATCTGCAGTGTAGTTTCCTGTGTATTATTAACAGGAGCAAATATACTTCTCTGAGCCTGTTTAAACAATGAAAACATAGCAGAAGTTAGCATCTCTAGCTAACAAAACGGGGATAACAAAATAGAGAAAATGTAGCAATGCTCTATTTAGCATGTACTTCTCACTAGAATGAAGACTTCCAGGTCCTAAGGTATATATTTCAATTACAGTAGTAACTGTACTTGTCCATAACATTGTATTTTCCCTGCTGTTGTCAGGTGTGCAAGTACCTGGATCTATAAAAGTAGATGAAGGAACACAAAATAAAAATTAACTTGGTTTTGTTATTAATTCATTTCCTCCAGTCTTATGATTCTTTCTCTGTTTATTTTTTGCTAACTTTTAATTCACCAGGCTTTACTTCCACAAATATCCAGAAACAAAAATTTCAAAAATTAAGCAAGATATTTAAAAAAGAAAGATTTGCATGCCTAGTTAATCAAAATACTATAGTGGTGGCCTATTATTTTGGTGATCTACCATTCACTATTAAGTGACACAGCTGAGTTATGACTATTCATTGTCAAGGACTGAATTGTATTTGCAAATAATTTCCACCAGCAAAGGCAGTCAGGAACTTTTACTTTACCCAGAAATTGATAAAGAAAGAAAGAGAGATTAAACTGATTGATTAGATTGTTTTTCACTGTGAATTGCTAACTAGTTGATAGCAAAACTATTTGTTCACCCCTCTAAGATTTTGTAAAAGAAGAAAATAATTTAAGCTGGTTGCAACACTAGGATCAGACTGCAGCTGCAATCTAACTGAGTCTGTCTCCCTCCAGTAGGAGGAATTTGTAACCTTTGGGGTTTTTTTTTCTGTTTTTCATGGTTTATTGGTTGTTGGGAGTCAGTTCTGACAATCAGGTGAATCAAGGAAACACACACACAGTTTAGCAACTAAAAATATGTTACAGCTAGAGGAGCTGTCAATTAAAGTTTAAAGATGTAACAAGGTACCCCAAAGGAGTTGTCTTTCAGTTTAGGTACAGAGGCAGTTTGAGTAGCATGCCAGCTTACTGGTACTAGGAACTGACTCTAGGAAAGGAAAAACAGAAACCAATGCAAACACAGTTTTAGTAGCGGCAGAGAAGTACTGACTAGCCTAACAGTCAAGGACTAGATGATATATCCTGAATAAAGAAATATTATTCTTTGATTTTCAGAAGTCATTTAACCATTGTACAACTCCTGGTTGCAATTTTCTTAAGCACAGAACAGAAGTTTCTCTATCTGTTATTGTCCATTCTGTATACTACAGTGATTTCTTAGCTGAAACCGTGGTGATCAGAGATCCATTCCCATTATAGTTGATTTTCCTATCATTTGGTATTTTAGTCCTTGCTTAGCTTCCCTAGTGCTACAGGGTAGTCCATTAAGAATTGTAGAATAACGCTTTACTATGCTTTAGCACACATCCCTCTGCCCTTCCTTTCATTAGCTTCACCAGCACTCTCTGGAGCCTGGGGCCAAAACAATAGAATTCAAAAAGCAGAATAGGAGGTACAGGAATCTCTGCCATAACAAGGTGCTAAGAACTCAAGGGATGTATTGCTCTGACCATGCATGAGATCTTGCAGTAGGCTTCTGCTGAAGCTCTTCTCTTGTGGAATTTGCAATAGAGTCCTCAGTTTTTGTTAACTTCAGAGAGGAAGACACTGAGGGAGAAGCACATACTGAAGCATCTATCTGTAGAGTGTCGATTAGACAAATCAAAGAGACAATTTGGCTCAGAAAAATATTTCATCTTCTTTTTACAAATACAAGCTGAGCAACTGAGCAGCTCAGTACCTGACACCATGGAGGAAACAGCCATCAGAAGGCTGTTGTGTTGGATGGGACAGGAACAGACAGATGATAGCACAAGATTATATCTTCTCATCAGGAATGAGAGATGTATATCTCTCCATTTATCTCTTCCAAATGGTCCAAAATGGTCCTACTTCTTAGTCAGAATTTTTAATTTATACCTAAATTAGCACTTCTGGAATGACCCTGTTGTAGAGAAAACACTGATAACTTTAGCAGTCTTACTGATTATTACCTGTATTAGATAGCTAGAGGAAGGAGACTTGACCTTCTGACTAAATAGACACATATTAAGTTTTCACTGGACAACACATAAACTACAAGAGACATGTATGTACCGTAAGTTTCAAGAAAAGTATGCTATAAAAAACATCAAATAGATTTTTTTTTGCACTTTTAATGCCAGGAAAAAAAAAAGCTTACTGCTAGTGAACTGAAGCCAAAATATGCAACTTTAGGATCTCTTGTGATTTTGCTGAGCTCTAGACAACACCTACATAACTGAGTTGTTTTGCTTCAGGACAAGTTACATCAATCAGCAGTTTCCTTGTTAAATTAGAGACCCTTGGGGTAACACACAAGTTAAATGCCATTATCCTCCCTTCATAAAATTAATCCCTTCCAAGTGTACCTTACAAGCATATGTAATTTAGATGCACGAGAACACTTTGTATCGGATAATTTACTAGAAAAAAACGCCATTGTAAGTACTGACTTTTGCATCTTGAAGCTGTCCAACAAGTAGCAAGGCAGACACTTACTGACTGAGGGGAATAATGTTCAAAATACACCTTCTAATAGGATCTGAATTGCCATGAAGGTGAGAAATGCAGCTGAGACACAAAGGAAAGCAGCGTGGGGTGATGTAATCCTCAAGTCTGAGTACTGTGTATAATTCTTTTACCTAGGTGCCCTTTCAAAACATTGGATGGACAAGTAGTTAACAATGGAGCCTCTCTGCAGCGTTTCTTAGCCCTTTCTTGCTCTCTTCCTTTCAGCTCATCGGCTTTGCACAACAGGGCACTTACTGTTGTACAAAGGTGGTCTGATTCCTTTCAACTGCCCTCCAGTGTGCCAGATAAAAGGACTAGACTTTCCCCAAGCTGCCACATGCCTGTAAATGCCGGAAGTTAACTCATCTGGTATGAGCTCCTTTGCCCAGGGTTCTCCAAAATCCTACTGTTAATCATTCGGGGACATTTACATCTCAGTTACTGTAGCTGGCCATAAACACTGGAAACCCTTGCTTAAAAAAGGTAGGACCTCTCTGCATAGGATACAGCAGTCAGTTTGCTAGATTACAGAGGAACCAGTCATACTAATCCAAATAAATAACTTTATTATTAATCTGCTACCTGTATGTGGTCATTTTGTGGGTTGTTTTCAAAGTTTAAAAAAACACTACATGAAATGGATTCATTTTTTCCCTTTGCCTTTCCCTGTAATCCAAACAAAACTGTAGAAATATAGTAGCATAGAAGATGCAGATTTTTATGACAGCAATTATTTGTTGAATATTTAAGTATATCTGATCTATCTAGATGCAGTGCATTTGTGATGAGATTCATTTCTTATACCTGTACATCCTCACTAAGGCATATAAACTCCAGTACTGAGAAAGGATCTTATAGTTTAGTTTGTGCTATATCCTTTGCACAGCTGTGTAAGGGGCAGCCAGAACTGCTACATGCCCCAAAGCAGGTGCAGGAGGATATATGCAGAATAATGACCCAGTGCTTCTTGCACCTGCTAGCAAAGAGATGACTGTAACTGTACTATTTAAAGGGTAGAGCTTTAGTCTTTGAACATATGGAGAAAACAAAAAATTATTTAACCTCAAGCAGGGATAACAGAGGCTAGATCTGTGTCTGGAAAGAAAGGTCACAAGCTCTTGACCACGTACAGATGCTAAGAAAGTGCTGTACTCACATTGCTACCTAGGACTGGATGCTGATACGAGGTGGATTACAGACAGGTTTTTTTGCAGCTGCAGACCCTTGGCAATACTAACGGCACACTCTCCCAATATACTTACTTTACTATTTAAGTTCCAGCAGCTGAAGATGTAAAATCATTGAAAAGACACAAGCCCTCATAAAAGACATCTTTCCTTAGTCAGAGTACTGACAAACATCAGATCATTTTACAGCAGTAATCTCTCACCTTTGAATACTCATAGGGTTTTAAAGAAATATGAGATGTCCTCACAAAATAAGGCATTCACTTTGAGCACTTGACAACCTTTGCTTTCCAAGTCTGCCACCATCTTTACTACATTTAAGAAAACAAACATGTGACATGACATCTTAGGCTTCCAGGCACTTTTAGTTGCCATGTTTGTGCATAGTGAGTCAAACAGGAATACATATATGCACACACCAAAAGACTACCTCTGTGAGTTATTCCCCTTGTAATTACAGGCAGTCACTAACAGGCGCAGAGAAAATGAATTAGGCCACATTTTCCAACCAGTACATGCAACAGTGCACAAGCTTATTTAAAAAACTGGTCTATAAAGACTTGCAGTTCATTAAAGGAATTCTGTTTCTTCACAATCTTCTCATTCATCACTCTGAGCCTTGTCCTTTTCCTTGTGACTTCGTGAAAATCATTTGCAACTGATATGAACCAGGGCTACAAGCAGGTACAATGAAGGGCTTGCAGTGTTGCAGCTCTATTTCTGCCAAGGGATGCAGATTGGACACAGCACCAGGGTAATGGGGGAGAGGGAAGGGAAGGTAGCAGAAAGTACCACCTTTTAGGCTTCCTTAGATTGAAAGCTGGTAAAAGGATGGCTACTGAAATAAAGATTTAATAAGAGTCATGCCTATAAGCTTTACACATTTAACTTCTCAAAAAATAGGGTATCTATCTTTTTACACTCCACAAGTTCTACAGTGCACATTTTTGCTGAATCTCTGTCCTTTTGACCCTCTGTGAGATGATAGACTAGTGATGCTCATTACACCACCTGCCTTTCAGGGAAAATCTGTCACCCTGTGTGATCGCTGAGAAGGTTTATACACACTGCTCCAGACCTGAACCTCTGTAAAGCTAGAAGGACTGGAAGACAAAACTTAAGACTTCTTCACAGTTGATTACACAAGGCATTACATGGACACCCACTAAGGTTATTTACAAGTACTCACAGAAATAGCTTAGAGTTCATTTCCAACCCCAGGGCTTACCAGTGGTTTTAGAAACTGCTGCTAAAAACCTATGCAGTCACAGTGAATTCTTCCCAGTATCTAAAATCAGTGGGCTTTTCATTTACCCTACCGGTGTACCAGAATTGCACTAACGCAAGCAGACAGATCACACCCCAAACAAAACCTCTTTTGCCTCATTACAGAGATGTAGCAGGGAGGTGCTGCTTCCCTACCTGAGATTTCAAAAAACTGGTCCAACTGTCCCCACAATAAGGGTTAGTGAGACATGGCTATTGTAACACAAACCTAGAGAGTGTTGAGCCTGGAATACAGAATAATTACAAATGTGTTATTTTCCCTGTTTTCCTAGAAGGTGCCAAAGAATCAGAATTTACATGTTCAGTGTGTTTCTATACTGTACAGCACAATGCAATGTAGAAATGAATGGGCTGGGTACAAACGAAGAAGCAGAAGAGCTACGTTGGTTCAGTGCTATACTTGAGCTATTTTACTGAAAAAGCAAATTAATCCATGGGTATTGGATTTATCCCACCTGGGAACATAGTAACTGTTTTATTCTTTACAAAATTCAAAGTGATTTTGGCACAAGAAAGTAAAAAAAAAGATAGGAAACATGACTAAATTACTTAGTGTAATTTAAAATTTATATTTTAAAAATTAAAAATACCAAGTTTCCAAAGTACACATAACAAAGCTAAAAGTTCACTACTAAGGTTGCAAGTCTGGAAAAGTTAAGAAATTCCAGTGTAACCTTAAAGTCACCCTCTTTTATTATTAATTAATATTCACAAATTGTGTTTTTAATACAATATTTTTCAGTCCTCTGAAACAAATGCTGCTTAATGATGGTTATTCAATCTTCTATTTTGTCTTCATTGTTTGTTTTATAATCCACACTATTTACTACTCATGATTCAAACCCTTTTCTTAAGACAAGCCTATTTTCCTCTTGGTCTTTTCAAGAGCACTTACCATTATAATTTGTGAGAGAGAATTATTCTGTGAATGATTTTCTAATGTCTGCCATGTGAGGTTTGAGGCTATCAATATTTTAGCAACTGAGAAGACAAACACAGAGATATTAAGAGTAAAACCTTTAACTAATATTGAATATTCAATCTCAGAATATCATGGTTAGTAAGGTCTAGGACTAATTTTGGTTTACATTAATATTCCACACTTGTCAGGAACTCTGTCCCTCAGAATCAGGGATAGAGTCCAGTTCTCCTGGAAGTATTCATTTGCTTTAATTGAGGCCTAACTTCTTGTTTTCCTCTTACCATTTGCCTAATTCACAAACTACCATATTCTAATATCTCACCTTCTGAAGAAGGGATCCTACAGGAAACAATTGTCTTTCCTTGAATGACCTTAACCCATATGAGAGCAAATTTACTTAGCGTGCTATATTACACAGGAACCTTGCAGAAGAAATCACTAGTAATCAAGGCAAGACTGCCTTGTTAATTGAAAATAATGAGAGTTTCTCAGGCAATGTCAATCTTGACATTTCCTAAAATCTGAGTAGTTGACTTTGCAACCAAAATAAAGTTGTTTTAAGATTTTTGTGTGTGCTGTGTCCTATGTGTGATCATATATGAACTCTTCACCAGCATGGTTAGAATTGTTAAATCTACTGTAGAGACACTTCTTCAAACTCAGGGAATTATAGCAGACTTCTTAGGCTATAACTAGAAAAAAAGGAGATCTTTACAGTTCTGATACCAGAGGAAAGATGAGACTTGACTATTGCAAGCTTCATCCTATTAGAGAGGAATATGGTCTTGTCAGCAAGAGCTTCCTTTCAATTTTCTTGCAGTGTAAGCCATTTTGTTCCACCATGCCTCTGATACTCCTCACGTCACTTGTCCACCTTGGTCTCCTGTTCCCATTCTCCTCATCTAACCATTTTAAGCCTCCTTTCCTTCATAAAGGATGTCTTACCTCATCTTATTTCCACCTGATGCTTTTTTTATTTCCACACATCATCACTCATTATCTCTGATTCCTACTCCAACCTTTCCACTCCAATTTCTCAGTCAATTTCTGCCTCAGCTTCACATCCACAAACCAGGATCCACATCTCTATTGTTTTGGACACACCTCCCTTTTTTACCAGTCCCAGCTTCCTTTCTTACTCCCTCAATCTACAATACCTGTCCCTATCTACCCTCTTCAAGTCCTACTCACGTCCCTCTGAATTTAAATCAGGCAGGATCCTCCTAAAGCCAACAGCCCTAAAGGCAGCTGGTTGACAATATAAGGGAGAAGATGTCCTTGCCCTTACTTGCATCGATTGTTTCTGCTCCCGCCTGCAGCAGCCCACAGCTGCAACTGCATCGAAAATGCTGCTAAACTCTGAAAATGTCAGGAATGGAACATGCTCAAGTAAATGAATCCATGAGATACAGAACTGCAAAACTGGTAAAATTGCACTGAGCAAGGGTGAACTGTCTTTTTTGGGGGGACCTAGATGACCAAATTTATAGAAGACAAAAGGCTACTGCCTGACATAACCACCTCTTCGTTCTTACACCTCCTAGTCAGGTCCTTTCTCTAACTCATGGTGGAGCTGAAGTTTTCCAAAGAAAAGCATTAGTTAACCCTTAGTTAGGAATTCATAGTTGGGAGGGTATGAGGCCTGATGCTCTTCAGAGGTGGAGCTGTGGATTTACTTATAGAGAAGAAAGTGCAATATGGATTAGGTTTTAACAGGAACAAATTTAACTGCAATCTATATGTGTCATGATAAAACCTCAAAATCAAGAATGACAATTTTTCAGTTAAACATGAAGAATATAGATGAAGAATCTATAATCTTGAAATCCTATGAAATATTTCACCTTAATTTCAATTTAACAAGATTTCAGTTAGGTAATTCACTGTTGTTGTTTTTTTGTTTATTGGCGGGGGGGGGGCTTTTGGTTTTTTGTTTTTTTGTTTTTTTGGGTTTTTTTTTGTCCAGTCTGCATAGCCATTGCATCTTTATATTTTTCTGAGCTAGTTGAAGAGTTGCCCTTTACAGTCACTAGAGAGAAATGAGCCCTCTTTGGGTGCAATTCATCTGATTTACACCGTATTTATACTTTTAGATGAGAGGAATTGTGTTTGTTTTCCTCTCTGCTGTACAGAAGCAGCTTAGGTCATTTCTCTCCAGGATACACAAGGTCCCCATCTTTTGTAGTTTTTAACAAATTCTCTTATTCACAACTGTATGTTTTCCACTTGCTGCATGACTGAGTCGAAATCATACGTGTGTGTAACTGTGGAAACTGAATTCTAGTTTCAAATGCACTGGGCTGCTTCTTGGAATCCCTTAAATGCTCTTAAAGCTGATAAATGGCAACAATGGCTTGTGATTTTGGCCAGACAGTTTGTGCCCTCTTTGGGCTTTGCTTAGATAAAGCCAGAGGAACAGAGAGCACTTCCATAGCTGCTAGACTGAAGCGCAATGTCTTCGGTGAGGTGAAATGCTTTACTGCACCTTTAGATAAAGGTGTATTGAAAGAATGGAGCTTTTTGCCCAGCTATCCCGACCCTTTAATAGCGTGGAAATAGTCCCTGAGGACGCAGCCAATCTCTTGTAGTTTTTGCTTTTCCATAAAGACCTGAATATGCAAAACACAATCTGGCCTTAAGTACATCTCTCTGTAAATACACTCTGGAAAAAAAGCACAATATTTGGGTTTGAAAAAGAACTTGAAGGCCTGAAGCCATAAAATTTCCACTTGTAACCATCTCTCTTTGAATCACTGCTTTAGCAGTACTTTTGTCTGCTTAAGAAGTTTTGAAACAAACATGCAGGCAGAAGGGGTGAAGTATTATTTGTCCCTTGGTGAATCCTCAAAGGAAATCAGACAAAGGAATAAAGTTTTGTAGCAGATGAAAAATTCCCTCTCTTTTATTCTCTCCCTGTTTGTATCTGGTTCTGTTGATACTTGAGACCTCTTATGCATTCACAACAACATTTCTCAATTTAGTGAGCATGCCATGGCAATTGATTTAGACAATGCAATAGCTGTGACAGCAATCGGGAGGCACTCCAAATTTAAAAAGTAACAGGACACGCAAAATTGAAGCCTACTGACTGTTTTTGTGATAATTGAATTTCATTGAGTTTTAGCAGTGAGAAATGAGCAATAAAAGGGCTGTTTCCAGCGACAGTTCCAGGAAATGGCTAGGACAGCATGCATCAGAAAAATAAACATTGAACATTTACATGCAGAAATCATCTGAGTTACTGATTCAGCCCAACAAGCTTCTTTCCTTCTTAGCTGCAAAAATAATTTCAAAATAGAATAGGCAAGCCTTTGAGATAAAGAATTAAAGATAAAAAGGGCTGAATAATTTTGTATAGCTCCAGGACTGCAAATTTGCTGTGTGGGCAATTTAAATACATTCCATCCTGAACAGTTGTTGTAAATGAGGATCTCTTTCGTTGCAGTTTTTCCAGAACAGTTCCTGAGGAAAGCTGTTTTCCTGGTGCTTAAAAACTTAATTTTTCACAACTGAAAATGTGCATTGGCTTTTTATGATGTTTAAACTAGTTTCTCTCAGAGTGATTGTATTTCTGGGGGTCACCTTTGAGGTCTTGTTTTCAATAAAAACAGTAGTTCTCTCTATTCTTAACGCAACTCCAATTTACTCTGCTGACACTCAGCACTGGTTTGAGAAGAACAGCCTTCACACCTTCAGAAATGGCAGGTTAAGGATTTGCACAGAATCTTTTGTTCTTCATAGGAAATAACAAAGCTTCATAACACACTGTCTGCATTTCTGCCAGTGGAGTCCAGGCAGGATTAATCTAGACTGGATACAAGCAGATCTCTGTGACTGTTCCTTTGATTACAAGAAATGTTTTCTCCATCTTTACAGAAGTTTCAGCCTTAAACAACTTCTCCTTCTTTGTAAAGCAGTTCTTCAGAAGTGAAGGTTTCTTGCCTCTTTTTTATTGACTTCCATGCAGATTTCCTGAGTTCAATAGCTTAAAAGCTGGTGATTAATGAATATGTGATCCAGACCCCGATCAAAATCCAAATAAAATAATGTCTGCCTCATCAGATGTCTGACCTGTTTTACAATAAGGATTTTTATGATTTGTGAAACTGCAGGTAAGTGTTGTCTCAGAGCTTAGCCTTACAGTGAGGGTGCACGTATAGCGCTTAGAGAACAGCTATAGGACGTCTGTGTTTTGCACTGACGTTCAGTCCACTGGAGGCCATAAGTTTCAGTAAGACTGTCAAAGGTCGGGTAAGTACCATTGATTGTAAACTCAAATATCTAAGAGAATGGTATTAAAGGGAATCAGCAAATAACTTTTTTTAATGTACCTGTCTGCCACTTGAGACATGCTGTATAATGAAAGAAGATTTATATGGTTCTCAGAATGAGATAAATTTAGCTCAGATACTTTTTATCAATTTTAATAAACAATGGTTGCATAGAAAGGCTTAAAAAGGATAAGGTTAGCTGAGAGGGTTCTTTTTCTGAATAATTGCTGGCTAACCTGTTTTAATATCTTTCTTTTATGTAGTCATAGATTCTACTCTGTTACCTTGAAGAGGGGGGGAAGAACTGATGAGAATTTCAATATAATTCAGGGTAGTAGATTTGGGACAAATCTTAATCAACTCAGTGCATTACCTCTGCAAAAATAAATGCCTGTTTTGTCCATAGGATAAGCTAGTTGTGTATTGCACAGATAGAACTGTAATCGTAAAAAAAAAAAAAAAAAGACAAAAAAAGAAAAGACTTATACAGCCACTCTTCGATTTTTCCCATGGAACTTTTACACAGGAGTCAGTGTGTAGCAGAGCTGCCAGATTCAAAAATAGAAATGCCTTCATTACTCATTCATGCAAAGGGAATGAGGCAAAATGTGGGTGAATATACAGTTAGACATGAAAATCCAATAAGAGCACAGAGGAACAACAACGGCAGCATGGGGAACCATAAACCAGGGTTGATTGGCATTTACCATTAATTTGTATTCTGTGTGTGATGCAGCTGATGAGGCACTGGGAAATAATGTATGTTTGTGAGGCAGTGCTCAGAAATGCTCTGCCACCATGCCAAAGACCTGGTGAATTGAGGAAGTATGACAATTGCCAGCTTTTTGCTCAAACACAGAATCTGACTTTGAGGGATCAGCTTCCCCTGTCATCATGAAAAATAGAGATCCACAATGATACATTTCAAGAAACACAGGGAATGTAAATGTAAGCCAGCTAGGAGAGAGAAGCAAACATATCAGATAGTTTCTATGGTGTAAAAGCTGAAATAGGGTATAAATGCAAATACCTTTCTGTCACGGTAACTTTGGAGGACACGCTTAAAGGGTAACAGAAATGCAAGAAACGTGAAGGCATTGAATTATTTCTAAATTCTGCACAGAAAGCAGACTCTAGTCAGCCCCCACACTTTTTGCCCTCTCTTTTCAGGATAGGTTAATGTGGAAAAAATCAATAGGCTATTAAAATATTTCAAAGATGTATTTCAAACCAGTTCTGTAGATGTATTCTTATCTACCGGCAATGTACACGTCTGTCAAGCAATGACAAGACTCTTTTGGAGGAGAACTTTTTTAATATTAGAATAAATACTAGAATGTACTACTCTGTAAATGTCGCGAGTACAAGCAAAAACCTGCATGGAAGTTTGTTTTTGTTTTTGTTTTTGTTTTTTTTCTGAGTCTGCCCCTCTTTTGGCTTGCTCAGAGCACAGGTGCACAAGGCAGGAAGGTTTCCTTGCACACTGAAGAGAAGCAAGCTATTGCACTACAGACTCGCAGTGGTGCCACTGGGTACTTGCTGAGGTACCAAAGGCTTTAATGGACAAAGCCTACAGCCCAAAGCAGCTGTGTATGCTGTTCCTCTTCATTATAATAAACCATAGAGCAACGCACATTTGCCAGCTGCACTTGTGCTTCTGTTTACTGCAGCTACTCAGTGACTTGTTAAATCTGAAAGAAATGCTTATTTCCTTGTAAGGTGCATCTCATCACCAATTATTTCATTTTCAGGGTCCAGTACTCATTATAAAGTGTGGGTTAAAAGGGCAGTACTGATGCTGTACTTAGACATTTTGCTAGCTAGACAGTGAGATTTGTGGAATGAAACTGGTTTGTTGTTGAATATCAGCAAGTACAAGATGAATGCTAGAAGGAGAGTCAGGACTGGGAATCAGCTTTACGACTGACTCGCTGTGTAGCCCTGCTCACATAACTCAGCAATTAGATCCTGATCCCAATTATAACTATTAATACTGTAAACCAAGAAGACATATCCTTCAGAGTAAAAATAAAAATTAAAAAAAAGGATTAAATCAGAATCTGGCTCTTAAGTGACTCAAAATCCTTCTTAAGTATTTCACCAGTGATACCAGGATAATGGTATTTACTCACCTTACAAGGAAGGTGTGTCAAGAACAAATCTACCTGGCTTGAACCTATACAGTGCTAAGCATTATTACAACGACGGGACTAAGTAAAACGGTAATGGCAGCTTTACTTGCCACCTTTACCTCTGTCATGTGAAGGTTAACATATAGTTAATGGTACTATACAGAGTTTGGATACACTGTGATTGCAGACTAAAGAATACCTGTTCAGCATTTTTGAAGAGTCAGCTAAGTCAGAAAGCAGATTGAGTATTTGGCAGCTTCATAGGGAAAAGGTGACAATTCCTTTCCTCTTTATGTTTCCATATAATTTTGTTACATTTCTTATGTTGTTTTGCCATGTCTTGCTCTGCAAATGACCCTTCCATCTGTTAGCACTGCAGTGTTTAATTGCTGTTGGTTGATAAATGATCCTAGAAAAGTGTGAATTATCAGACTATATGTTTCTATACATCAGTTCATGGAGTGGATTAGTTATTGCACCAAAATCTATTGCTTGCATGGAGAGGTGGTTTAGTTAATTCTGACCAAGAGTTTTATTGTTCTATTTGAATAACAATCCCTATCCAGCCTGCACAGCAAAACAGCATCAGTTTCTCCTGGGCATCTAACAAACACAATCCCGTTTCAGAGAAGCAAATTCCCAAACTCTCACAATGGTTATTACTTGCACTGTGTGCGTGTGTGTGTCTCGGTAGACTGTAAGTGAGCATTCATATCAAAACTATGCTGGAGTAACAAAGAGCAGAATATGGCCCTCTCAAAAATGCTTCCTTTCTTTATAATGTTTTTCCAAAGTTAACCAATGGCCACTTTATAATTTTAGTTTTAATTGAAGCAATAACATAAATTAGGTTTGCACAATGCTGAACTATGTGAAGTGTCTAAGAGGAGGTCTCCTTGTGAGGTTTCTCTCTTATTCCTCTATTGAGCCTTGAAATCCATTCAGACATGCAGAGATTCCCAGGGAACTTGAAGAGGATACGGTGCAGAAAGCAGCAGTGTCTCTGCCACTCCAGCTCACCACCACATGTCAAAAAGAAGTCCTTATGCACCCTCCATTTCTGCAACTGAATATATCAACTTAAAAAGTCTGGGGTTACACAGTGTTTGTGAAAAAATAGATAACCAAAATCCTGCACCTGTTTTTCACCCTGCCAAGTAATCCTGTTCAGACAGTATCCAATGTCAAATAAAGGTCAGTGCAAGCAACAGTCAATCTACTGCTGTTAAAGGCAACCTTATTGGCAGATACTTCAAAAAAGGACCCAAAATATATCTTCTTATATAATCTAACTGCAGTATCCAAAGATGAAGAATTGAAAATATTTGTCCAAGGGAAGATGCAAATAGAAATATAAGGACCTAAAAAGTAATAAACGCTGTTAATTGGACTACTGAGCATGGCTTGATCAATGAGGTTGAAGAGCCCTGCATCTGTAATTGTTCCGTCTTCATGACTGCCTGCTTCTTTCAGTATGAGTAGTGCAGCTTCCGCACAATGTTGTTAACCTTAGCATGGCAACACAGGAGGCCAGGCAGAAGCTCAAATTCTTCTTTTGAAAAAGAAAAAAACAAACCTAGAAACTATCTTTCCTCTGTATCAAGACTCATACCAATTCACTAAGCTTCAAGGAATGCTAATGAACAGAGAAGCAATAGTAATCTAACATGTGAACGTGAAGCATACTGTATTGGCTGCTCCTAAGACCATAGGAGGAGAATTAGACCATTGTCCCTGGCGTGAAACCGACCAAGATGCCTCAAGGATTGTCCCTTCTGAATGCCATGCAGACTTATGGGGTTAAAGCCTAAGTGGATAAAGCATTTATTATGGGATGCAAGGGGAAGAGAATTTGGAGATTGTGTGAAAATTATTTTTGGATGTATAGGGGAAGGACTGAAGGTTGGGAAAAGAAGGGATCAAGATGGACTGCCAAGAGGAACAAGTGTCGGTAAAACAGAGGGAAAATGGGATACAAGGGGCTGGTTGAGTGAAAACAGGCAGCTGAGCCCTGCACTTGATTACCATGGCCTATCCTGTATTCCTATTACATCCTATTTCTAATTATCTTAGGTGTGGGTGTGCTCTGTATTCTGAGTTGGTGTGTGAGTGCTAGAGGACTTTAAGTTGGACTAGGTAGGACTGGCAAGGAGGATAAGAAACAGTGGTGTGGGAAGTCACAAGCCTAAAGGGCCTGGAAGTCAAGGAGTCAGCAGCTGCAGGAGACTGGAGTCTGTGGGCAAGCTACTGCACAGACAGTGTCCAAGAGACCTACAGGGGAGATGGAGCAGGATGAGGCTAGCATCTGCAAAGACCCGAAGACTGGATAAGGGGTCGTAGGTCCAGGTATGGATGCTGGACAGACTTCAAGTCCATGAGGATCATTCAATGGTCACAAATGATAAACTTGTGATATAATCTGTGTCTGTGAAGTATTGAAAGATATTGTAAAATTCATTACATACATAACTAATAGATTTATATTGGTACATGTGAAAATGTTGTAGAAGGGAATAAAAAATAATTCTACTGTTGAGAACAAGAGACAGTTTAATAATGGACATGTGCCAGTGTTGTCTCATGGTTGAAAGGACCCTAAATGTTTGTAAAAGTGTCTCTTTACTCTCCAGTGCTCAGAATGGTTTCTAGTCTAGTTTAATAAGATACATTGTAAACACCTTTGGATATACATAAATAGTTGATACTGTGCCCAAAGTAGGATTTAGATGAAATTTAGGTGCTTAAGTGAACTATTCACATGAAAAATCCCCATCCAGCTCTTTTCTCAACCTGGAGGCCCTTGAATTGCAGAGATACTTCTCTTTTTAAATTACTCTTCACACGCAGAAGTTCTGCATTTTCAAATCATCTCATCTTTACTGTGGCTAAACAGCTAGGAATTATTTGAGCTAAAAGTTCATCTGGGGTTGAGAAACTGCATCATTTAATTTAAAGCCTTTGAGTAACTCCATCTAGGTGCAGCTCTTAGAAGAGGCTTCACACTAGAAGTTAATCTTTTCTTTAAGGGATGGACTGAAGGGGATTTTTTTTTTTTTTAATTAAGTAAATAGCAACTGAGTAAAATGCATGAATTGTTCATGGAGCAGGAAGCAGGGTAGCCAGAGCATGCCTCACCTTTGATCCAGCAGCTCTTAGACTGGTCAGTAAGAGCTGACAATACCCCAGTCGAGAAGCCTTTCCGCCTTGTGGTATATCTTTCTTTGGAGCAGTGACAATTGTGTGCTTGAGATCGTCTGGCAGGTGATAGTGTTAAGCCTGGTCTCCCCTTTCTTGAGTGGCCTAAACACTAGGTTACTGGGCTTGGGGAGGGAGAAATGTCTGTCATACCTAAGCTCAGCATGCAGTAATGCAAAAACATGTGGTACCTATATCATTTTGTGTATCTAGCCTATTAATCATTCACAGCACAGTAATACTGCTAAGATCTTTTTCCACACCAGGGCAGTAAAAACAGAAGTTTGCACTTGTTATAGACCCAGAGCAAACCTGTCAATTGCTCTAGCATTCAATGACTACTGAAAAAAATAATGATAGCTAAATAAGACGACCAATATTATCTGATGACGGCATGGTGGTTTGGTTGGATGACTCATTGTGCCATCACTGTCTGAAGATTCCTTTGCACTAAAATTAGATCACGCAGTTCATGATCTACCCTGGGACTAAAGATTAGAATCCACCCATTCAGACTTCTTAATCTATCGTGTTTGTGTGCATCATCAGAGTCTTTGTTAGAAAGCTGTTGTTTGCAGATGGTTGCACTTGCAGAGCAGAAAGAGCAAGACCTGAAGATAATGCCATCTAATTTCCCAGCCACTGTGTAAACCTTGATTTCACATTTCAGCAGAACAGATTTGTACCAACTAAAGCTAAATAAACAATATTCCCAGATTAACAGCATAAAAATAAGTGCTGTGACTCTGTTTACTTTTTTTGGAGTAGAAGTGTTTTATGATGACGCTAAATTTTTGTGTCTAAAGCACCAGCTTTGCTGTTGTTCTTCCTGATTTCAGTCTCTGTAAACACACCATAACACTGACCTGAACATCAGACTTTACTTGGCACATGCACTTATATTCTCTTAAGTGATAAGGAGGCAGACATTTGCTATTAACAACACAGAAAATACTAAGAAATTTCCATATGACACCATCTTCAATCACTCCTGAGCAGAATATAAAAAAGATAGAATATTCAACAATGCTTTAATGAAGTGTGCTGGAAGACTATCCATATAGGGATGGACATACGTGGGCTCATCATAACACTGGATTTAGCTAGTCAAATTTAGGCTCTTTGCACAGCTTTATTTCTGTTGAATGAGTTCTTAAAATGCATAGTCATCCTCTGCTGAAATCCTGAAAACATAGACTAAAGTTATAGATGTGTGTTATAATGAACTAACACATAAAAAGCACTTCATGTTAAGCAAATAAGTTGTTTAAAAACCACTTCAGCAGAAAGCTATGTAATATTGATAGGCAACATTAGGAGTGCCTAGCTGCCAATAGAACTGCATTCACCAGCAATGATTAAATACAGTGAAGTAAAGGTCTTTGAAAATAATTATTAGTGCAGCAAACCAAAGCACCAACTAAGTTTAAGACAACAGTTGCAGTAATTTGCAGTTTCTAAACTGTTTCACTGACCCCAGCTGAGCTACTTGATATTTACCAGGCTGGGTAAATCACAAATGCAAACATTTTCTAAAGTGGTTTGGGATTGCGGCTCTGCTAACTGATGACTATCATACTTCCTTATGATCACTTTCAGAGATGCTGCTGGGAACACATATCTGGCAGTGAAGCAAGCACCCTTGGAAACCAGATTAATACAGGCATTATGGTCATGAACGAACTTGTAAATTATCAGTCCTTCAGTCTTTGATCATATTGATCACTATGTTTTTTAATGTTTTTGCATGGGTGTTCATTAAATACCTGAACCTAATTCAAATTTACTGGGGGTTTAATAACATTAATTAATTAAGAAATTCATTTAATATACCTCTGAAACTAATACAAATTATGGCAATACAACCAAAGAAAATAGCCTGCCTTTTTGAAGCAGCTTTCGTTTATATGTTGTCTTCATGCTGGTTTATGTGTTGTCTTCATGTACTAATCACCTTGTTTTGTAAAAGAGAGTTAAACCTGAGAGGAATTGCACATTCATTTTTTTAAGAAATGGTTTAAAATGGCTCATTATTTGTCTCTCAATCTGCTACACACTGAAGAGGTCAATTTCTCAGCTATAATTCATTTTCTGCCAAAGCGTAATTCATATTTGTGCATTCCAGCATTTGCTCTGTAAATATATATATTACACTAGTCTGTTAGGAAGTCGGCAGAGGCAAGCCAGCTGAGAATTAAGATCAACATGCTATTTCTGGTCAATTTGTTCTGGCAGCAACATCTTTGATAAACATAAACTTGTATTGTAATTTCATTTATGATTTTCTTCCCTGTACATTCTCTATTCCAGGCCACAGCTTGAGATGTTTTTCAGCTACTCAATTTTACTTTGATTGATATCTTAATTTGGGGAATGAGAATAAGCAGCAAGGTAATAGAAACCTGATCCTTTTATGCAGGGTTAGCCAAACCAGATCATTCTAATATTTCTAACTAACTGTCTATTAAACCAGGATATTTTCAGGAATGGTTAAATGACACAGTTTTGCTTGGAAAAGAGTTCAAAGAATATCAGTATTGCACCCTGCTAATTTCACACAATATTGATTGGACAACACATTTGTGGTCAAGGTATCTCACAAAAAAGCAATTTTAAAGTGTGACTTTCCTGATGAAACAGACTTTGGCCATTGGGATTCTGCTTGAGATTTGCTGGAAGATTGTTGGCAGATCTTCAGCTTGGGCGCATTGTTAGAGTTTCTCATTCTGGTTAATTTTGTTGCTGCACAAGTGAACATGATAATTAACCAAGAATGTAAACAGACCAACATTGTTTTTCCAAGATATTATTGGACTACTTTTTAAGTGATCAGAATAGTACAAACTGTGATTGAGCACTGACTGTAATATTAGATACTTGATAAACATTCTCAGATTAGCTAATATTTCATGAATTTCAGAAAGCTTTTGACTATTGCTGAACAGCTATTCTTTGCATGAACAATACAGGTGGATCATCTCCAAAAGAACACTTTATCAATATAAAACACTCAAGTTTTATACTGATAATCACAACGTACAGTATGTAACTTTTATTTCAGATTTTTTTCCTTAAACCCCTTCATGTTCTGGTGTAGAAACCTCCATCTTTGTTAAGATTTGAAAATATTATGCACATATTTTGTGATATTCAGATCTATTCTAGCTCCTTTTTCTTTTCTCTTTTCAGTTTCAAACCAAGAGGAATGACTAACTATTAAGAAGTCAATAACTCCGGAGTCACAGTTGCCACTGAGAATCATTGCTAAAGTTGGATCTTCTGATACATAATTTAGTTCAGTAATTCACTCTCAACAAGTCAGCTACCCAAAGCAAGTATAATAATTGCTGCAAACAAACGTGGAATACAAAGACCTTGTATTTTCTAAATATTCTTTTCAGTTAAAACCGGTTTCTATGCTCCTTTTGCGGAAACCCTCTGCCATTCATTCTAGTCTCAGAAGAGTAATTGGTAATACTAAGAGAGCTGTTTGGTATTTTTCAAATATGCTGAGATTGGTTGGCTTGTTGTATTTTATTTTGAGTGAGAGCATTCACAACTCTGACATACACACCTCTAATTACAACTGTGCTACAAACATTGAGATAGAGAATTCCACCTATGGACAACAGATATGGAATTATGCATGAAGGCAGATGCTGTTCTCATCCATTTATGTCACAGACTTCTCGATCTTACTATTTAAGTATAAGAGCACTAAGTTTACATCTACACCATACAGTGTTTTATAGAGTAAACCTATCCTATACAGCACTTGGTAGTGGTTATATCGGTTTTAAATGTTGTTACCATATGTAATGCTGTACCAAACCAACACTAGCAAGACAAAGGATATAAATCTCTTTGACAGTTTGACCTCTAAATATATTTTGGCTTTACTTCTGAGGACATCAGTGGGATTCAACATCAAAGAGCCATTAAATTCATCCTAAAATAAGGTCCAAGCTGAATTATCTTATGAAGAGTCTGAGCACTCTCCTTTCACTATGCGGGAAGGCTAGATAACTAGTTTGGACAAGACAGCTACAGTGGGATTTGTCCACTGTAACACAGATATCAGAAAGCTAGGCATCCAAACTACTCACCTTAGGGTCACTTTTAAAGTTATAGTTCACTTCTATTTTTTAACAATTAATAAAATTTCACATCCTCTTCAATAGCAAAATAGGGCTTTTCAAAAAACCCAAGAGTGAATTAGGCTGACAATAAAAATGAAACTAAAAAGTACAAAAAGAAGGTAAAAATCACACTCAAGTTACTGAAAAAATTATTATTCAACAAAAGAAGAAACAGATTGGAGGTTTTTCAGCTCTTGATATGAGATCAAACCACAGTGGGAAAGAAAACGAAAAATGGAAAAGAAAAAATCTACAGAGATGGAGATCACCTAAAATTAATCTTTTTTCAAGATTGCTCTAAGATAAAATAGTCATATAGCTAAGCTTATTTGATCAAGGATCTGATGCTGTGGGTGCAAAAGTGTCCAATATGGGAGAATAAAGGCCATTTGCTGCAGAGTATCATATGACAGAACTCAAATGACAGACTGCTAAAACAGGACATGGCAATGACTTCCAAAAAGAAAAAAAAAAGTCAAAACTGCAAAGGATTATGCTTCACAGCAGGAGTTTGCAGGCATCAGTAGAAGACAAGCTGCATGTGCAAGGAGTGATAGTATCAATTCTAGTTAAGCAGAACTCTTTGGAGGAGTAATAGGCAACATTGCCTTGTATGACTAGATCCTCATAAAAACAAATAGAACAGATACTAATTTCAAGTTGGATATGGGTGTACAGGCAATGTGCTTCCAGAAGCAATGGTAATAGCATTGCTTTAAGAAAAAACACATTTGGCAGAAAATAAATCATTGAAGCTCTAGATTTACTATGGTCAGAAAATGAGTTATCCCCATTAAACAGAATATGATCTGAATTGGATATTAATTGGCCTGTTCAGGTCACTGGTTGAGAGAGTTCCTTGGGAGACAGTCCTGAAGGGCAAAGGGGTCCAGGAAGGCTGGACGTTCTTCAAGAAGGAAGTCTTAAAGGTGCAGGAGCAGGCTGTCCCCATATGCCATAAGAAGAACAGGTGGGGAAGATGACCGTCCTGGCTGAACAGGGAGCTCTTGCTGGGACTCAGGAAAAAAAGGAGAGTTTACTACTTGTGGAAGAAGGGGCAGGCAACTCAAGAAGAGTACAGGGATCTTGTTAGGTCGTGCAGAGAGGAAATGAGAAAGGCAAAAGCCCAGCTAGAATGCAATCTGGCCACTGTCGTTAAAGACAACAAAAAATGTTTTTACAACAATATTAATGACAAGAAGAGAGCCAAGGAGAATCTCCATCCTTTATTGGATGCTGGGGGGAACATTGCCACCGAGGAGGAGGAAAAGGCTGAGATACTTAATGCCTTCTTTGCCTCAGTCTTTA
>NW_008825615.1:16526627-16531456 GCF_000699105.1 Pygoscelis adeliae
TTAGATTGGACATGAGGAAAATTTTCTTTACTGAAAGAGTGGTTAAACATTGGAACAGGCTGCCCAGGGAAGTGGTTGAGTCACCATCCCTGGAGGTATTTAAAAGATGAGTAGATGAGGTGCTTAGGGACATGGTTTAGTGGGCATGGTGTTGTTGGGTTGACGGTTGGACTTGATGATCTTAGAGGTCTTTTCCAACCTTAATGATTCTATGATTCTATGATTCTATACACATTTCACCTCATTTAACATAAAAATTCTGAGTCAATAGTCTGATACAGGGAAGAAGGCTATAGCTTTTACAGCATGAGCATGAAAGATTTTGTGCCTATATATGGAATTTGCGCTGGAGCTAGAAGTAAGTCTACCCTGTTTGGGTTTAAAATTAGCAAAAGGTCTTGAAAAGAGGGTGCATGCAAAAGAACATAGGGCAATCATAAAAAAAGGCATCTCACAGAGATAGGAAAGCTCTCAACGGATTATGCCAAAGAGTAAATATATCAAGATTATCCCCTGGGCCATGGTCCTAGGAAAGTACCCCACACCTTAAATCAAAGATATAAGAAGATCTTGGTAGGTTCCTTACAGAGGACACATGGATAAAACTGTAATAATCTGTATAATGTTGGTCAGTATACAGCTCAGCATAGAAAAAAAAAAGATTTCTGCACAGACTAAAAAAAAACAGAATAAATATTATTCTATGTCTGAGGGATCAACAGATTACCTTTAAGAACACATGGCACACATTTGTGCACATGCAATATTTGTTGTGGTAGATACCAAGAACAGTAATTTGCTTTGCATTTGTGTCATAATTGGTAAGATTCAGTTCACCTAACTTCAGCGGTCAGATTTTGTCCAGAAAGCCTTCGGTGTGTAGTTTATGACATGTTGAATAGTTCTTTCATCTCCATTTATTGCAATGTTTACAGGCTTGATTCAGCTGCCTCAACATGGGGATCTGGTACCTTTTGAGATGGACGAGGATATTGAATATAGTTTTACAGAGCAATGTCATAGGACTTATTGGAGAGTTATGCCTTTCTAGAGAGGCAGCTGGAGGTAAGACAGCACCTAAAGACTCCTAAATGATACTAGATAGTCATCTAGTGTGCAGGCAACTGGATCAATGCCTAAATCTCCATTGTCTGTAAAAGGAGTTGTAAACTTAGCTCACATTTAAGCTTCTACTTGTAGACACCTACATTGACATGTTTTTATCTGGAAGTAAATTCCACTCAGGATGTCTACAACATAGTTGTGTAGATTTCTGCTAGATGTCTCGGCTTCCATTGTAACTAATGGAGATGTAGTCAACACAGTCAGAGATTGATTCATTTAGCTGAACAGATATCTAGTACCCCTGCAGATGTCCTATGGTATTGAAGATGATTGCACTGACCTGGAAGATATGCCACAGAATAAACATGAGACCCACACCTTTATGGAATAGGAGCTGAAGGCTGGATACGATATTCCACAGTGCCAAAAATAGCACAAGGTGGCTGTCCTCAGGCAGCTGAAAATTGAAATTTGTAAATTTAATAGAAATTTGTCTTTCAGATTTCTTGAGAGAAGAGTATCAAAATTCAGACTTAGACTACAAATGTGTCATCCTGATTTGAAAGTCCTGTCTTATTTAACAGAATTGACTGTATTATCCAGAGCTGCTTCTGAGGATAAAACCCTGAAGAAAATATGTAGGACTACTTTCTGATATTGGAAAAACATTTCCATCATCTATTATCAATTTGCAGAGGATCTCTTAGTAATAGATGAGATGTAATTTGAAGGCACTGCAGAAAAGCTGTTACAAGGGATGTGTGTGATTAGTCAGAAACTGAGAAATTTAAAGGAAAGGTCAGAAACATTCTGAACTAAAATAATATGAGCAGAGACATTGACAAAATATAATTCTAAACTGAGGCCAAATCAAAGAAACACATCAATGTTGCTGGCACACACACATACACACAAAAAAGGTAAAACAAGCTCCTTCACTCCCCCAAAATCAAAGTTAAACATACCTTTGTTTAATAGATGCATATTTTTACTGAACATTTTTCTATCATACCAAAATGGCCTTTCACTTGGAATATACTTTAGCTTTCAGTCAAAATCTGTTATTGTTAATTGTTATTACTACATTTTATTGCAAAATTTTCATTTCAAGACGTCCTTGAATTATGCAGATATCAGAATTCAGGTATTAAATTATGTATATGTCCGTAAGATCTGATAGGTTTGAATGATTGGGAACAGCAGTTGATATGTTCGGGTTCAGAGGGACCTCAGCAAGCTGGAGGAGCCGCCTGACAAAAGCCTCATGACATTCAGCAAAGGCAATGCAGTCTTGCACTTGAAATTGAATAAAGCGTGCAGCAGTAGTGGCTGTGGACTGACTGGATGGAGGGACAGCTCTGCAGGAAAGGACCTGGTGATCCCGAGGGACAGGTGGAAGTTGAGTCAGCACGCACCCTTTCATGAAGAAGGTTAATCACATACTGGGCTGCATTATTAAGGATATAGCCAGCAAATAAAGGGAAGTGTTTATTCCCATCTTCCTGGAACCTTGTGTCTGCTTCTGAAATATTATATCTGGTTTGGGGCACTACTGTGAATGATAGATATCCACAAGTTAGAGAGAGTCTGGAGGAAGACTGCTAAAATGCTTAGGAGGCCGGACATAGGACATATGAGGAGAGCCTGAAAGGAACTGGATTTGTTTAGCCTGGAGATAAGAAGGAGAGGGAAGGATCTAATTGCAGTCTTCCACTGCCTAAAGAGAGTGATAGAGAAGATGGAGCCAAACTCACTGCGAAGGTGCCGTGACAGGATGAGAAGCAATGGTTGCAAGTTACAGTGAAAGAAATTCAGACTAGATATATAGAAAAGACTCTTCACCCTGGGAGTGGTTAAGCCCTGGAAGAGGCTGTATAGTCTCTGTCCTTGGAAATAGTCAGAACCCAACTGGACAAGGCCTGGACAACTTGGTCTAATTTTGAAGTAACCATTGCTTTGAGCGGTAAGAGGTTGTACTAGATGTCCCCTAGAGGTCCCTTTCAGCCTAAATTATTATACGACTGTGATTATTTAGTGTAATCTTTTTTCCTATGGTGAGCTCCTAGCTAATGGATCTTAATAGTCCAACTTCCACTCACATCTGAGGTGTCACTCTGTCTTAAAACAATGTTGGATTTTTCCCTACTCTATATTTGTTTACTGCTCCTTGCTACCAGTTTTTCTATCCTCTTCAGAATTATCTTGTAGCATGTAGTTGAATGCCAATGTAAGGCAAGAAAACCTATAGCAACTGCTCAAATTCATTTACATAATACATTCATGTTAATGAAATTAAATGGGGGGGAGGCAGCAGGGAAGAACAGGAAAAAAAGATTACTTGAATCTGTGGCATGGAGGCTAAGGTATTCTTCTGGGTGTTAGGAACATTTATCCAATATTTTAAAAAGACTAATGGGAAAAGAGAGTGGAGCTGTTGGATAGTCATAGATACCTTTCTGCACTCTGTGCCACACGAATCATAAATTCATTGCTGCATAATACCTCAGCTCCAACAGGAAAAACTTCCCTTCACCTTTAATTCCACCTGCACTTTCCCACATCTGTCATAGATGAATGCTCAGTGCTCAGGGCAGCCTTTTGGAACAAGTGGTTTGAATTTCTTCAGGTTGAAGAATCAATTAAATGCAGGTTCTTCCACTTCTGAGTGACTAATACAGCAGTTGACTAATATAGGAAGCAGAGTTACTGTGATCTTTTTAAAGACTGGTTGCTAAAGGAGCTTAGCATGTTAAGAAAATGTGTAGATGAGACCTTTCAGGGACTCTAGAAGAATATGTAGTTTCTGACTCCAGTTAATCTTATGCATTCAAGACACTTGGCCTTGCAGAGATGTACTACTCCAGGCAAGGGGAGACTATGAAGTTTATGGTTAAACCAAGATGAGGCAGCAGCTGGATGGTTATTTTTGGATGTAAGCACCTCAGTTCCATTTCAGTCCTGTACTTTTTAAAGTATCTAATTATAAAGTGACATCTGCCACACCAGAAGTGATGTATAAAAAGCACATCTTTTTTGCCAGAAATATATAGTGACTCCTAAGAAAATGTAATGTGCTTTATAATAGTGTGTGTATCCCTGCCTTCTAATGGACTATGAAAAGAATAACTTGTCTGTCTATCCCATACTCTGAACTAGTTACAGAAGATCTATGGGAATGAAGAGACTTTTGATTATTATTCTCTGCATGTTTCCAACTGGAGTCACTGCTAATGTGACATCACTGCTGTTTGTGTCCGCTGTTTCTTGAAGCATTTGCTGAGCTCACTTTTCTTCTTAGTATGCCACGTCTTGCATAAAATTTGTATTTTATTTGTGTATCCTCAGCCATACAGCCCTCTTGTTTTGCTGTGCTGAGTTAAGCTGTAAAGATATGTTGTGGTTTAACCCCAGCCAGCAAGTAAGCACCACCCAGCCGTTCGCTCACTCCCACCTGGCGGGATGGGGGAGAGAATCAGAAGAGTAAAAGTGAGACAACTCGTGGGTTGAGATAAAGACAGTTTAATAGGTAAAGCAAAAGCCACACATGCAAGCAAAGCAACACAAGGAATTCATTCACTGCTTCCCATCGGCAGGCAGGTGTTCAGCCATCTCCAGGAAAGCAGGGCTCCATCACGCATAATGGTTACTTGGGAAGACAAAACACCGTAACTCAAAACCTCCCCCCCTTCCTTCTTCTTCCCCCAGCTTTATATGCTGAGCATGATGTCACATGGTATGGAATATCCCTTTGGTCAGTTGGGGTC
>NW_008825615.1:16532596-16540978 GCF_000699105.1 Pygoscelis adeliae
ACTGCTTCCCATCGGCAGGCAGGTGTTCAGCCATCTCCAGGAAAGCAGGGCTCCATCACGCATAATGGTTACTTGGGAAGACAAAACACCGTAACTCAAAACCTCCCCCCCTTCCTTCTTCTTCCCCCAGCTTTATACGCTGAGCATGATGTCACATGGTATGGAATATCCCTTTGGTCAGTTGGGGTCAGCTGTCCCAGCTGTGTCCCCTCCCAACTTCTTGTGCACCCCCAGTCTACTCGCTGGTGGGGTGGTGTGAGGAGCAGAAAAAGCCTTGACTCTGTGTAAGCGCTGCTCAGCAATAAAGAAAACATCCCTGTGTTATCAACACTGTTTTCAGCGCAAATCCAAAACACAGCCCCATAATAGCTACTACGAAGAAAATTAACTCTAGCCCAGCCACAACCAGCAGAAGGTAGAATTCATCTAAACTAATATCAGGGACATAATTGAGTAAGGATTTTGGTTGTTCTGGGCTTCCTCAGTAGCTGATGGAGAGAAAGGCCATTCCAGTGAACTACTCAACACTAAAATCAGGTGGACGGGATCTTGGCCAGATCTTCTGAAATTATGTCAGGACCAGCTCTATACCATCCAATGTGTTGTATACATCTTTACAGTGCCACTTGAATTCTGTTTTGTTCTGGAATCAGATGCAAATAGTCGGAAGGAGATTTGCTTCATGTGGTACCAGTGACCATCTTTACATGCCGTGTTTTCTCTTAAAGCAAAGACTGATTCCAAACGGCTTTTGCAACTACTTTGCGATGTACTCTTCCCCACACATGGCTTATCATGATGAAATCCATTGATATACAACCTACACACACCCTACAATTATTTCTTAATACCAAATCCTAATTCATTTGAATCTACTAAATACAGAAAGTAAACCAGACTGATAATAAATATGAAGCAGGAATAAATACAGGGTATTTTTAATAACAGAATGAGAAGTATTATCTTTATACAGAAGCACTATTCAAATTGCTATTTACTTTTTCCTGTTTGTATTGGAAATGAACCACTGAAGCTCTACCTTTTTTTTTTCCTGCTTGTGTGCCAAAGCATGAAGTCAGAGAGAAAAAAGGAGAGGCAGAGGCCAGGGTTAGAGTGTATTAATCTTTTGTACTTACGTACGTGGCCTATTTTCAAGGTTTGATAAATTCCCAGAATTGTCCTCAGATCTCTTCAAATTTATTATAGTTATTTTGTAGTCTATAAGTAATTCCCTCATGTGAGGGTGCCTCTGTTAACCCTGCAATCCATTCTCATTCTGTGAGCCTTATCTTGCCCTTCCAATGCTTTAGCGAGGTAACTTTTGCTCTCAGTTATTAATCTGAGAAATGTTTTCCTTGCTAACAGTATGAAGTCCTACTGTGATTTGTGTGATGTGTGTCTATTCAGTGCACAGACCAGCAATGATCTGTTGTACGGGACACCCTTTTTTTTTAATTTTCCCCTCTTTTTTTTTTTTCAAAATTATACAGCTTTTCAGATAGACATACTTCTACTCTTTGAAGAATGTGATTCAGGTAGAAACAGCAGTTCCTTGTTTTTCCACAGGGCTAACAGTCCCTTCATCTAGCCCCACTGGGCACAAAACAGAAGCACAAACAAGAAGCCTGGAATTATTTGGACTCAGTAGGTAAAATCAGTGGAAAGTATAGTTCACAGACATGTATGATAGCTAACATAAGCTTTTGTAGTGACAATGATTAGCAAGGGAAGGCAAGGCTGGGAAGACTTTTTTGGCATCTCCGATTTCAGGAATTCTTAAGAAAATTCCGGATCATCTCTGCTTTACAGATTAGCAGATTCATTTGTTTTTCTGCAGGTCTTTGCTCAGGACTATGGGACTGAGGAGATAGTTCAGAGGAGTTTTCTGAGCTCATATCAAATTTGCATGCTTATTACCCCCAGCCATTTCAGACCTTACTCCACTGTTCTTTAGAACAGACCACTGCTTGCATAAAGTGCAGTGAAAGATTTATTTTATTTGCCACTGCTGGATTTCATAAACAGCTCTGCCGACTAGTAAAACTTTAACTTTCATCGTCAGGGGACAAGAACAACATAAAGTCATCCAGGTGAGACTGCACTAGGTCAAAAACATGATATTTCATAGGATTCCTCATCTCTGGATGGATCTGACTTTGTCCCTTCCCTCACAAAGAGACCTAAATCTCTTTTTCTGAGAAAAGAGCTAAACATTTTCTGTATGTACACTTCTAAAATTCCCTTTTTTCCCCATGGAAGAGGATACACTACACAAGTATAACATGCTTGTTCCTTGTTTTTTCAAATCAACAGTTCCTCAGTGATTGTTCTAGATACAGAAATGAAGAGACTAGCACTCACAGGAAGCAATTTCTTTACTTCACATATTTACAAAATTCTATCCCATCCAATTTATTCTTGACTTGTAGGTCTGCAAGGACTGAAAATTGACTATCTATAAATAAATCTGATATTTTAAGACATCCTTTCCTGTCCATTTTGATCAGTTTATTATATTATTGTTGATGTTACATCTCAGATTATTTCATATTTATTTGAAATGTAAATAGATGAAGAAATGAAAACTTTAACAAGTTTTAATAGTTTTTTTCTCAGACAGAAATCTGTAATATACAGAATTGTAAAAATAAACAAACAGATGGCAGAACAGCTTTTTTGTATGTGATTGTTATACTTTCCCTTTGTTGCAATCCACTTCCCAGAGGAAACTGTGACAAAGGGCAATTAACTAATTTCACATAAAACCACCATCATATCAATTTGTTAATGCAGTTCAAACCATATTTAAGAAAGAGGCAACACTAGGGCAAGATTTTGCTTATTTTTTGTAATTACAACATGTTAGTCCCAGGCTGTGATAACATTCCCATACTTCTGCTGTTGGGTCTTGCAGCTAAATTTGCTGTACTAGCCATCGCATGCAGCATCACGCAGCAACAAGCGAGCTACACAAAGCTGGATCAAATCATTCCACTGTGAATGATCCAAACCATTCGTGACTGGTAACAGTACGTCTTATCTGGGCCCCTTGCTGGTGAACTTCTCCAGTCTTCTGTTTTATTCTGGTAGCCATACATGTAAAACTACCAGGAGATATTTTTGAAACACCACAGTGAACAGTATGTTACTGACTCTCAGTTCAAACCATCTTTCACATCATACCCTAACAGCACTGCTTCCCATCTGCCTCAGTGCCTACAGGAGATCAGCTTCTGAATTGAAATTCAGCTGGCTGAAACTAAATCTGAACAAGACAGAAGCGAGGTTAGAAGGAAAAGGGTAACATTTTGAAGAACTAGCCAAAGCCGTGACAACGTCCTCAAACAAGGGGTCTGTTTTCTGACCGTCAGGAGACTTCACAGCCTCAGGGTTAGCTGACATCCTCCCAAGTATGAAAACCGTCAGAAATAAATTCTCCCATCCAGAATGAGCCAGCAGGCTGTTCCTATGAACATCCTCTCAGATGCTGACTTGGCAATAGCTTTGTACATATTCATGGCTTCCAGGCTCCACAGTTACAGTATTCTCCACTGGCCGTGCCAACGATAGCCTTCAATGGGCAGCTGATCAAAACTCATCACTCCGCTTGCTAAGCAAAATTAGTCAATTTTGGTACATCATCCCAGTGCTGTGAACACTACACTGGCTCTTGAGTGAATGCTAAATCATAGTCCTTGTTCTAATCCTAATCTTCAAAGCCCTAGATCCAGGTTACTTCAGGGTTAACAATTTCTCTCTGTGTGAAAAGATCCACTTCTCAGGGGTGGTGGAGCTATCAGCTAGGCAGGCAATTATGCTGACAGAAGGAGCGTTGGAGCACTCTTCCACTTGAGGATGGAAACAATCATGAAACTCACCCATCTTCAAGGCAAAGTACAAAATTCATCCCTTCAGAATAAAACCTAATATTGTGAGTGAACACCACCACCACCCTCCCCCGTATACACCCAGTTCCAGGAAAGACGGGAGTGTAACTACAAGTGTATAATATTACAATTAATTTAAGATAGTATCTCTTCATAAAAGCTTATGAAATACCTAGCCGTGGGTCAGTCTGACTGGCAACTTATATAGAATTCAAGTTCAGTACCTCGATGATCTGATACCTTGGTGGAAAATATGGTATAAACAGATTAGACAATCTATGTAAAGATTTTCATCTCAATGTGAAAAGCACCATGTCCCATTGCAATTGTTTTAATGATTCAGCTTCTCCAACAGCATGTTTTGCATTTCTTGAAGTAAACAACCACTTAAATAATCCTTGATTTGTTTTTCCCAAAGGTATGTCACATTTCAGCCCACAGCCACTCAATAAAAGAACAGAGATACATTTTCTGGAATAATTCAATAAATAAACATAAACCAGTTTGTTTTCTTTGCTTTTCATGTTAACTTAACAGGCTACTAAATTAATGAACCTGCTTGGAAACAGGCATGCAACTATGGATGTAGACAGGGCAAGCATCTATATTACAATAATTAGCAGTGAATTGGTACATCCTTACAGTCATGTTAAGACTGTGTGTCTAGCATTATTTTTCTCTTTTAGTGGCAACCTCAGTTCATGAAATGCAACAAATCTTTACATTTTAAACAAGAGAAGTAGTGAGAACACAGTCAGCGACCTGTGTGGTGCAGACCAATATGACAGCTGGAAAACAAGTTTGAAAATAGAGGGACAAATCTCCAATTGGTGCAAATTGGCATACTTAAAGCCATTACCTCAGCTGTAACTACCAAGCACGTATGAATGCCTCGAGCTTTAACAGAAAGCAAATAATTTGGGGCTAAGAGAAACACATACATAAGCCTAAATCTGGCTGCCCTTTACCTCCCAAACCCCGTCTTTCTGTTTGAAGTTCAATTTGCCATCCAGCCTGCTGACTTCTTCTCACAGACTTACAGCTGTATTCAAAGTTTTGAAAGATTCGAGAAGCACAAGAAAGAAAGAAAAAAGAAAAAACAAACCAGTTTTCTGAGATATCACAGGCTTCATAAAATCCCTGGTGCTGTGGACTTCCTATGTATCAACAACCGGGCAGACTCCAGTAGTGTGAGAGGTTTGATTGCTTCCTTACACATGTAACAGTATCGAGTCCTTGTCAAGGTTAAGAGTTTTAAAGTGTTTGAGAAAACTAAGGACCAGGGAAAAGAAAGGATTTTGGTTTTGTTTTTGATGAATCTAGTGACTATTAAAAAAATCCCCTAAAGGATATTGCAGATTAATAAATGAGGACTGAATTTGAAATTAATAGCAGTTCCAGTTACCACAGAAAATAATTCTCAGAGTCTAAAGAGACATATTTCTCTATCGTTTCTGCAGCTCCCTGTGAAGCAAATTTTTTCACCCACAGCCAGGCTGCTTTCATTTTAAAGCACAAGAATGTGATACTCTGTGAACACTATACATTTTTAGATTATAGGGACAGATGAAAATTTCCCCATAGTTTATCAAAGAATTTTAGGAGACAGTAGTTGTCATTGTCCACAGAGCCTGCCAATCGCCCTGGCATGAAATTACAATTAATGATGTATCACTGGGTTACACAAAGGATGTCAAGCATATGGACCATTGCTGCAGCCAAAAGATACAAGCAGCTTGCTGGAAGTATCACATAATATGCTATATTTTCCTGATATATCAGAATGTCTTTGCTAGTAAGAAAAAATATTAAATTGCAAACACATATCTGATTTTGCTTTAGGGCACTCAATCCTGAACTGTAGAGCAGTTGTGAATGTTCATGGTTTTAGAGATGAAGATGAGTAATATTTTTCATCTGTCTTTCTATCTGTCCATCTATGAACCCATTTCTTAGATAGCTAGGTTTTCCCAACAAGGTATTTTAAACTACTACCATTAGTAAGACATGAGTGTTCATCCACATAGGGCAAGCTTACAAACACAGAGGCTTAGTTTTAATCACTGTTAATGAAAGGAGTGACCTAGTGGGTGGAAAAATGAATATTAGAACATTTTGAAAGTACATGCTTTCTCTAAAGAAAGCAAGCAGGATCTTATTAGTATGCACGTTAAATTCATTTCATTTCACACTTTGAAAGGACATGGGAAAAATTCAATTTAGTGTTTTCTAATGTAAAATCATACCACAATATGTGCATATGTGTTTTATAGCCTATAAATAACGGATTTGCAAATGGAATGTTCTCTTCCTAGATAATTGAAACACATAAGAGTCACAGTGTAACCTACTCTATAAGCACAGGTTGGAATAATATCAGCAACAATGCTACTACTAATAACACCACAGCCTGTTTGCATCGGATCACAGAGGGACTCCAAGCATGCTGTGAGAGACTGAAAGAGTTAATGTCTCAAATATTGTGGTAAAACAAGTCACGGTCTGCATAGCAGCAATAAACCTTAAAGGAGAGGTCAGATAACTCAGGACGCAGAGGGTGTGCCAGAGGGTGTGCAGTTCCATGTTCTGATAGGCCCGGCATGACAACGTACCATGTATGGTCAGAGGTCATACAGAGTTTATTTGAGGAAGGGGCTCACGACCAGCCCTCCCCAATGGTGCCTGCACAAAGGATCAGGAGCTATATAACTCCCTGAGAGGTGGGGACTAGACTATAAAAGGCACAACTCCAAGGAGCCGTGCACGTGCCCATCACTGGAGGATTGCCATGCCCATCATCATCATCGCAGATGATCCAAGGGATCCAAGGGTGGTGAAATCTCTCTCTCTTTTTCCTTTTCTTCTCTTTCCTTTTCTTCTTATAAATGCCTCAATAGAATCCATGCCACCTATTATTACTCTTTCCAAGTTTAATTTGCATGCTCCATAAATAAAGTGTTTAATTGATCGCCTGGTGTCATTTCACCTTAATTTAGCCCAAGGGAATCATGAAACCTCTACGAACCCCTGAGTCACCCAGTCTGGGTGGTAACACATGCCTCTGCAGAGGATGGTCTGCCTCACAGGAAAGCACCCGCGTCTGCTTCTGGCTGAAATCTCATGGCACAGTGTATCAGAAAAAGGAAACCATGCCTTGGATTCTCCAGCCTCTGAGTCAGATAGCAAGATGGTAAATTTGGAAGCTTGTTGATTAATTGCTTGAGGCAGGAAGGGATCATGATTCCTCCATTCTTTTTCTGATTTGTCACATGAGCAAGGTAGGCAGCAACATACTGTCTATGTTAATCACAGCTGCACAATTTAAAGAAAATCTGAAATAATGAATTTAATGGTAGACCAGATTCAATTATCAACAGAAACTAAGTCTGAAGTACATCCATGATTTCACAGATCAACTATGGCAAGCCCCTGGTCTGCAAATCCAGTATCATCAGTTCTGTCAGTCCTAATGAAACTCCTTTGAGAGACAAGAAAGAAAATGAAACATAAAGATGCTAATTTTCTCACTAACTTGATTGAATGATTTCCCTGTCTAAGAGATTCATGTTTTGAAGGCACAGCTGTTCTTCATTTCATTCACAATCTACTAGTCATAGTTGACTTACGGCCAAATTCAAAGGGAAGTTTAGTGAACCTAGATAAGTTTAATAACAGTCTATGCCAACTTGTAATTTTAAGTATTTTCGACATGCCAGTGTTACCTCAATGTTCCTACACACTCTTAGCTTTACAGCCATTTATAGACATATCATGTGACTTTGTTTAAGTAAAAGCTAATCACCTCACCTCACTTTAAAGTCAGAGGTTAGAAAGAGGAACCTTCAGAGGGTGATTCATATCTTGTGGCTCAGAATGATGTGAACTGTTCCCTGTGTATACCTGTTGTGGTTTAACCCTGGCCAGCAACTAAGCACCACACAGCTGCTCACTCTCTCCCCCCCTGCCCTGCTGGGATGGGGGAGAGAATCAGAAGAGTAAATGTGAGAAAACTCATGCTCAGGTCTCACACTATCCAATACATCCTTTTTACCCACCACCCCCCTTCCCATCCTTTGGTATAATACACAGATATTCCCTTAGTCTATGGATCACCCCTGTGAAATGTCCATATAATGTCCACAAATGTCCACAAAATGTCCATTGAGTTCATTTAGTCCATGACTTTGGGCTATATCTGTGATGGTGGTCACTCAGGACAGGAGAGGTGGTGTGTTGCGTGGAGTTACTGGGCACCAAAGCCAGGTAAGGTTGGGTCACTTCTGCACTTGCACTGCTTCTTGTAAGGCTTGTCCTCCATTGGTTCAGGTGGTTCCTGCTATAGTAATGTCCCGGATGGAGTGAGACTGCACTTCACCCGTAAGAGAGAAACAACAATACACTTTATTGATAGAAAAGAGTGAGTTAAAGTGTGAGTTAACAAAGTTCAATGGTAAATGCGACAGTGATTTAACAAGATTCGATGGCAAGGTACACT
>NW_008825615.1:16542482-16564658 GCF_000699105.1 Pygoscelis adeliae
AAGCCACATGGCAAGCACAGAAGCCTGCCGATTAATAGCTAAACAGCAACAGCTATAAATTTGATCTAGCCCATTCCAATCAAATCTGTCATTATCTTGAACTCTTTGAGGCCCACGTTGTGCACCAAAAAAGGACCATTGTGGTTTAACCCAGCCGGCAAGTAAGCACCACACAGCCGCTCGCTCAATCCCCCCCAGTGAGATGGGGGAGAGAATTGGAAAGGCAGAAAGTGAGATAACAGTTACTTGGGAAGACAAAACACCATAACTCAAAAACTCCCCCCTTTCCTTCTTCTTTCCCCAGCTTTATATGCTGAGCATGACGTCACATAGTATGGAATATCCCTTTGGTCAGTTGGGGTCAGCTGTCCCAGCTGTGTCCCCTCCCAGCTGCTTGTGCACCCCCAGCCTACTCGCTGGTGGGGTGGTGTGAGGAGCAGAAAAGGCCTTGACTCTGTGTAAGTGCTGCTCAGCAATAACAAAAACATCTCTGTATTATCAACGCTGTTTTCAGCACAAATCCAAAACATAGCCCCATACTAGCTACTATGGAGAAAATTAACTCTGCCTCAGCTAAAATCAGCACAATACCTTTCTCTCCATTCTCTACAGAAGATTAGACAAAAAACTTTCAGACATCTAAAATTAGATGTGATGAACCTTCACTTGTGCACCACTGCTGAACTGAGCTGAGTAGACTTGAGTCTAAGCTCAGTATAATCACTTTCTCATTGACTTAAAATCAGCACAATACCTTTCTCTCCATTCTCTACAGAAGATTAGACAAAAAACTTTCAGACATCTAAAATTAGATGTGATGAACCTTCACTTGTGCACCACTGCTGAACTGAGCTGAGTAGACTTGAGTCTAAGCTCAGTATAATCACTTTCTCATTGACTACATTGGAGTCACTACAGCTATATAGCAAAATAGGCTCATGTGCACAGGTGAAGTATCACAGGTGGATGTATTGCACATATCCTGTGCTGAGCTGCAGAAAGAAATAAGTGTATCAAAACCCAGCAACAAATAGCTAATAGGAAGACAAAGCAAGAAATCAAGAAAACAAGCAAGCAAGGAAGTGTGATAATGCAGCAACGTAAACCAAACATTTCCCCAAGCTAAAGATACCTTCATTTTCAATTACAGAACCCTTCTTTGGTTGAGGTGTTATTTAGCAGTCCTATTTCTCCTAAAATTACAAGAATTCTTCCTATTCTGCATCCAGTGCAACCAAGTCAACTTTTATAGTAAGTGAGTATTACATGGTTTCTTTTCCTCACTCTAGCACTGCAGAAGAGCTACAATACTGACAGACTCAGCCATCTGAGGATGACAGGAGGAATCATCAACTGTCCTAGAGGCAGGAACAATAGGCATCTACAAACTCTGCAGTGGTTTGAAAGATATTTCTATCAGCAGGGAGATTTTTGGTATAAATTAAGAATATTATTGCAATCTTCAAAAAAAGATTCCTCTTCTGAACTGTGCTCGCTGTATTGTATTTTCTTGAAAATTACCATTACTTTTGTTTCTACAAAGCCTGTAGACAACAAACTTGTTACAACTCAATAATAATATGAGATTTTCAATGATCCAAAAAGATGACTCTGGATTTGCAATGGTACCTCTGGATTATTAACTGTCAGAAAGCCCTAGGTAAGATTGAGCCAATAGGAATGTCTGCAAACAAAATAAAATACAAGATACCTCTGTAATGTTGATATGCAGTATGTACATTTGCACTAGTCCAGTGTTTGGTAATAGGAAAAAATATGTCTCCATTAACTCAGGTTGCACTGTGTACTCATATTAGCATACTGTCTGTGGGATCATAGTAAACAAGAGTCGGGATAATTTTTTTTTTTGCAGTAGGGAGGATCAGGGTGCATGTATTTATAAGGGAGGCAAGGAGAGCAATGCCTATAAAGAGCAAAGTGCTTAGGAATGTGTAGTCTTTGTGCATATAAGAAGTCCCATTTAATTCAGAAGGAATTAAGCCCATGCTTCAGTTATTTGCTGAATTTTGGCCACAGGATCTGGGAAAAATTATGAACATTTGCTTATCCCCATCAATTGCACAGATCTACTCCTCTTATCTGTATTTATTATTGTACTCTCTGACATTTTGTCTAATTGTCCCTGATCCAAAGGCATATATTTTAATATTATTCGCCTATAAAACATTTTAGATGAAAATTCAGTGTTAACTGAAGGTCACAGAACTTAGCAACTAAATAAAGGACTACATAGTAGCTAACTTGCAGGGGCTATGAGTGAAAGTCTATTATGTTAAAAGAACAAGAAAATGGCTCTCTCCGAAGTCTATGAAGTGTGAGACTTTGTGCATGCTTATGTTCTTCCTTACAGTGAACTTTGCAGCCAGCCTTGTGACTGTTTCCTACCTGTTCAGGGAGTCATCATAAGATCCACCAATGTTAACTCAATAAAGTTAACAACAATGATATTAGAAAACGTCTCATTCTGAATCAATCAAAAATCAATCTGTTCATATGGAAATGATCTATATTCACATTTAGTAATAAACATAAAGAAACTCAGCTCAATAATAAAACATGGTCTGGTTTTAGAAGCAAAGAATGAAGTGTGCATACTTTTTAAACACATAGCTTGTATCTAGGCACCTTATCTATGGAAGACAGCCTTTTTACCTAACCAAACAATTATTAATTGAATTCCAGGTTAGGCACCTAAGAGGAGTATGCACTGTCAAGAGAAATTTGTCTCACTTAACTTAGACACTTAACTTGAATGTGTGATCATTCTTTCCACTGTCTACAAGGCAGATGTAGGGTGCCTGGTTGGACCCTGACAGATAATCTTTTAAATGCCCAAGTTGGGAGAGATTAATTTCACCAACTGTGGATAGGTAAAGAACTACAGATAGGACTTTTGACAAGATAAAAAATAAGGCAAAATAAGACTGGGAAGACAAAGAGAAACATAAACTATTAGGCTATTTATTTAGGCTATATTCCATATCACTAATGGTATTCCATAGAATAATGATATTCTGTAAAATAGTGGACAGTGGATTCCATATAATTTAGGTGCAAAAGAGGTTCTTCATAACCACTCATCTGAAAATGCCACTCACGTTTTCCTTATTTTTTTCAAGGGTTCAAAGATCCAAACTAGATTCTGTATTGCTAGTGTTCAGCATCAGAAAGTAAATTATCCCAAATGTCAAAAAAAAAAAAAAAAAAAGAAAAAAAAGGCTTCTCAGCACTGATGTCTCAGATCTGGCAAAAAGAAATTAAATGAATGAAAACTTGTATCTATATCAAACTTCACTGAAGCCACTGGGGGTCTGTGTGGGTTTAAGGCACGTGCATACCCTTCACATTCTGGAAACAGAGTTTTAATGGACACCCTTCAATAATACCCCTAACGCCCACAGTTTTCTTATGGGCAATGTGATCATTAGACAGAGTTCCACTGTTGTCTGTTTTTCTACAGTTATTAAAATGATAAAATGTTTTATTAAAATGGGATTTGCACTGTGGGAGCCGAGTCATAAAACCAACTAGAGACAAATGGAGCTCTAAGACTTTTTATTCAAATATCTTTTGTCTGCTGACCATAGCAAAACCAACAATCGTTTTCGTTTAAGCCCACAAAGGGTAAATAAAAAAAAATATAATTCCATATATTTTACTTATATCTGCAGATGATATAATGTCCTTTTTTTCCATATACAGTCTTGCAAAATCTTTACAAATTTTATATGAAAAAGAAAACCTATCTGCCATAGTAAAGCTGATAAGCCTCAAACAGCATGTCTATGTGTTGAAAGATTTTGCAATAATCCTTTACTTTCTATATATAAAATATTCTAAATGCAAAGCTAATGTTTTGGTTTTTTTTTTTTCCTTAGGATTATACAGAAAATTCTTGCAGGTTTTTTGGTCACTGAGGAGAAAAAGTACACAAGTTAGGAAATGTGATACTTTTATGAGTTGCAAAAAAATGAAATATCAATGTTTTGAGTAAATAAAAGTCTTTGCTTCCTTTTCATTCTGTAGTCCATAGTTTGTACTCTACGAGTCGGCAGTTATTAACCCTCTGTGTACTGCTCTCCAGCTGAAATTAATTTTAAGTTGATGTAAAGTATCCAAACTCGAGACCTCATTTATTTGCTCTTCCAGTGAAAGACAGACTACAAATGGTTTTAAACAGGACAGATTAATTAAATGTTGTACTTTATATTCCTCACTCCCTGATACCCTGTATGGTTTTATGCACCTGAATAAGGCAAGTATAAAAAGCTTTATTTCTCTTTTTTTTTTTTTTTTTTTTTTTAGTATAATAGCTATTTCTGCATAACCTTTGTGACCTTCATGAAGGGTTAATGGTCACTGCTGGTCACTGGCCAAGCAGTTCAGACCAGCTAACTGTGTATCCTGGCCCTAAAATTCAAAGCCTGAAGCAAACTATTTTCTCTCCCATAAATAATTTTCCTTATCAAGAAAACTGCTTGGCTCTAGATTGGGGCCCGGGAACAAATCAACGCACATGTGATGTGGATGTGATTTAGCCCTGAGCTAAACAGAGAGTGAACCAGCTAAACGGTATATCCACACCGAGCCTACCACCCTCTCTCCTCATTTTGCACCCCTGTAAATGTGCAATGAACATCCTCATGCAAGTCACTCAATAAATACAGTGAAGCACGCTGCCTTGCCTTTGTTGATGCATTCCTCACAGCATGCCAGGTTCTGCTCGCTATTGTTGGAGCTCTTATTGTGAAGAATAAAAGCTATAAATGTCAATATGCTAACTCAAGAAATTTAGAAATGAACCTGGGCAAACTAAAATACACAGCAGCTAAGAAGGAACAAGACATACCGGATATCTCTGAAAAATGAGGTGATGAGACATAACAGAATACTGAAATACTCAGTCACAAACTCTGCAGCAGGTTTGACCACAGATTTAGGGGCTAATGGTGTAGTGCATTTAAGAGTTAATAGTTTCCATTGAAAGAAAACTTAGGTACAGAGAGGACAGTAAGGCTCTGTACGTAAGTCCCAAGGCACAAGAATACAAATATAGAAGAAGAAGATACAACTGCTGTCAGCACAGTGGTAGTGAATACGTAAGATGAAGAATGTTATTTGAAGAAGGAACTTATTTTATTCATTTGAAAGTATACACATTCAAATACTTCTTTTGCTAAAAAGAATATCTGTCAGGACTGTTTTTCACAGAAAGTTATTCTATATTTGTTCTTGTTGAAATATTGGATAAATCATTAGAGTTAGTTTGGTTTCATTGCCGAATCAAAGAAGTGTTTTTGGTAAACAGGTGAAGTAATATCAATATTTTTACCTCAAAAAGATTATTTTAAAAGATCCCAAAATGTCATATAATACCTCAAATAAAAGTTTTTGTTTTGGCATTTCTTAAACCTCTATTTAACATTTCCTTTTTTTAATTTAGGGCAACTTTTAGATTAACATGGGTTTTTTTTTAAAAAAAATTCCCTGTAACTTCCTAAGGAACAATGTAACAGAGAGATAACACCAGGTTTAGAAGAAAGGAGAAGTATTAGGCTGAAGGGCAAGTATTAGTTCTTGCCTCACAGCCAGAGCTCTTTGGCAGGGTTAATAGTGAAGCTGATGAGGGAGATTTGGTTGATATAGTCTACTTGGCTTTCAAGAAAGCATTAGCAAAAGTCTGTTTCAAAGGCTCTTAAAGAAGCCAAGCAATGATGGGAAGAAAGTGTAGGTCTTTAAAGGGGTAAATAATTGATTAAAAGAAAGGAAACAGAGAACACTGTGTCCTTGTTGCAGAGGCAGGACAGCACTGGATACCTACAGAGATCTGTGCTGCAATCCTTGGGATACTCAGCCCAGCAAAGAGGGTGGAAAACAAGATGACGAATTTTGCTGATGATACCAAGTTTATCACAATTGTAAAGTTGGTGTATGAATTCTGTGAAGAAATGGCAAAGAATCTTGTGAAAGTGAGTGACTGGCAAAAAAATGGCAGATGAAATTAAGTAGATTTGCAATACAGGTAAATGCAAAGTGACACACCATGGCTTCACATGTACAATATTGGGATTTGAGCTGTCATCACCACTCCTGGGTGATACCTCAGGGACCTAAGGATCAGGCTTGTAAACAATTTTGTTAAATACCATCATCCATGACCTTAGTACAAAAAATGGGAGAATGTGAAATCTGGAGATTACACAAAAGACCAGCGATAGAGAGGGTAACAGCAGTATGATGTAGGAAGAGTTGGTGACCTTGAGGACTAAAGCAATACAATTGGGACTTAGTGACTAAAAGCAAAAATCTGTCATGAACTGATTCCCAAAAGGGGAAAAACTGATCAGGGATAAATTTAGCTTGGAAAATAAAATACCTAACCATCAAGGGATTAAATCCTGGGATAGCACTTTAAGCAAGCTAGTGGGGGCAAAAATGTCCAACCAGTTTTGCTATGCAGCTTGATCAGTTAATAAACAAGATCTTTTCCAAACAGATATCCTTGTGAATTAACTACCCAAAGGAACAAGATTAATTTCCACAGTCATCCTTCACTTCTCTTGTAAAAGTGCAAACTAAAATCCAGTATGACAGAAGACAAGAAACTTTCCCAGGCATCTGAGGATGTAAGGGAGATACAAAGTGGAGATACAAGCCAGGTGTATAAAGGCCAAACCAGTAATTCTGATGCCTTGCAAAGTCTCACAGAAGCAGAGGCATAACTTGGGGAGACCTGTACAAAGGGATATACCAGCCCCCGTGGTCCCATTAAAAGCAAGGTTGCAGATATTTACATTGCCCACTGCAGCAGTACCTCCCAGGTGCTATGTACAAATTGTGGTGGAGATGGGAGCAGGGGGACAACGGGGCTCCTCTGCTTACACTTCTGCTGGTCAGTGCCATCCCATAAATTATGTTGTCATATGAGAGTATTGCCATGTTCTAGTATAGTTTGAGTCTTTCCAGAGTTTATTAGCCCTGGGACAGGGCTAAACTGATGGAGCTACACGGCTTCTGCAGAGCTGCTGGCTTGTGTCTGGCCAGCTCAGTGTTTATCGAGTGGGCTTGCATCCACACATGGTCATCCGTGTACACAGGCACACTACCTTTAACTTACCTTTCCTGTGTACCAAGGAAAGGCCACTGCCTCCAGTTGGGAGAACTCTCTCTCCATTGGGAAAACTGAGGCTATAAGAGACAAAAAAGGTCACATGAGGCTTATGGTCTAAAGAAAATTAAAAATTGGTTTCCAAAATCCCATGGTGCTATACTGACCTCCCAGTCATTTTTATTCCCTCTCAGTAAGAGAGGTCCCCTCTACATTTCTGAACTCAGAGAACTTTTCAATTTTTCTGTGGAAGTGCATTTTCTGTACTGCAATGCTTTTGTGGTGCCGATTACAGCCACCATGCAGTGTTTCTGCAGGGTAACAGGAGACATTTGGAAAGGAAACATTTTGAACAAGTAACTAAGATGAGACATTGTAATCTGGTATCAGCTTTCTATCTGTCAGGTGCAATCTTAAAGGAGAGAGAGAGAGAGAGAGAAGAAGAGGGAATCAGGGGACTGCTTTTTAGGGAAATTAAATAACTATCCTGATATCATTGCAAAGTGTGACTGTAAAGGTTGTATATTGAAAGGTTGTATACAAATGTTCTTCATGTTTCCTTTCATTTCAAAATGATCCTGAATAAATGGTGTTGGCATGATCCTCTCTTGTCGGAACTCATGCAATATGTATGTCAGAAAAGAAACATCTTTTTAAACAAAAAAACACAGTAAGAAAACCCAAAGTAGCTAAATGGTGCTTGCACTTCAGTGTAGCCACACACAAAGTTCCCATATCTTTTGTTCGTGATAGTTAAAACTGTAAATAGCCCAACATTTTCACTTTTCTTGTACAAAATACAGTTGTGGTTGATGCTTTAGAAAAGACTGAATTTAACCCCATTATTTTATGGAATAAATGACCAAACTGGGGGGAAGGAGGAGGAAAGAAGGAAAACAACAGATACTTGATCTTTTGTAAATAAAAAAAAGCCTACAGAATTCCATAAGAAGTAAAGAATTTTAGATCTAGAGTATATTGACAGCCCAATTTGATCCACCTCTAGAAATGTAGTAGCTTAAAGGTTTAGTGGCATTTCACGGGAACTAAAAAATCTATCAAGTCACTTTCCTTAAAATTTCTAAATAGACATACCAGCTCCTCAAGTTTCATATTTCACAGTTGATTCTTCATATATCACATAAACCCCAATATTTTTCACCTCTTTGGCTGCCGTTCCCTAGATGCTCCATGTACACGTGCCATTAGTTTGCAGTCAGAGCCTGAGCCGGGACCCATTTTGGTCAATAGAGGGCTCTCACTTACTTGAACAGGCTTTGGATCAGGAGCACTGGATCATGATAGTGAAGATCATAATTCAAATTATACAATTTATTTTTAATATTTTTTCTAGTACTGCTTATTTCCAAAAATGTTTCAAAAGTGTTTATCAGGTTTTTGGGCTCTCAAACAAGGAGATGTTTTAATGCCTTAAAATTTAGTTAAATATGTCTTAACCAAATCTTACTTAACCAAACAGGTTAATTATTTTGTCTTTATTCCATGAAAACTGACAGATAGAAAATATTTGTTTGTAATCTTTTTTTTTCAAAGATTTTTCTCCTGAAATGCAAAATATACAATTTTGATGTCCAAATTTCTGCTTTCTCCTTTTTTCAAATGCAGAGCACTGAGAAGCTAGCTGGAGATCTTGCAGAAATAAAATAGGCAAGACTTTTACTGTTCAGACTGGTTGTTACCCCGAGCAGCTCCAGGTTCTGCAGAAAGGCAGTCTGACAGTTCTTAGCAGCTCCTGGGGACAGACTTCTCCGGTGGCATACTTCCAAACCTTCTGCGGCTGTAAAATTGCATGCTGATGGTTCCCTTATGGTATCAAAAAGCTAATGTTGTCTTTCACAGACTGCAGAAGGAAGTAAGAGGGGAAAGAGCATGACTGACCTGGACAGCTAAAAGAAGAATCCCTTAAAAAAAAGTGTGGAAGAATGAAAAGGCAGCCAGCAGAAGAGAGATGAATGAGGAGTGAGGAGAGGAATTTTCCTGTTCTGGTACAGTCAGTGAGTTCTTGGTGTGGGAACCATCCCCATGAATGCACCTGGCTGAGATCTACAGACTTTGAGAAAATACTGGAGACAACTTCTGCTCAGACCATGAGAGGGGGACAAGTGAATCTTTCCCAAAGGCCAGAACTGAAAGAGAGGTTTTGTAGCAGAAAACCATAGTGATTGTGTGCATATTTATTTCTGAAGACTGCAGAATCACTCCCTTTGCTGCTTGTAGACCAAATGTTTCTATCAATCATCCATTTCTCTCCTGCATGTAAGCGGTTCTTCCATTCTATTTTGGGAACTCATGAACACTTTTGCTTGTACCAGGTGCTTCGAGTGTCCTTCAAGCCATCCTCCCTGTAAGAGAAACATCCACTGCTTTTTTCAAGCCAAAGGCTTTCTGTCTTCCTATTTCTTCCTTTGTGATATACCCTGTATACCTCTTTTCTTCCACCTTCTCCCTTTTCCCCTAATTTTATGGGTTATGTGCCTTTTACTTCTTTCCCATTCCCGTTTCTTCCTCCCACCTGCCCTGGGCTCTCTCATTCTCCGCTTTCCCAAGGTTTTATATAGTTTCATAATCTTTTCCCTAGTTCTGCTGTTCCATCCATCTCATCTTTTATTTTTCTCTGGGGCATATATCTTTCATGGTGCCAAGCTCATTTAAGATAATGGCAGAGATATGATTGGAGACTGTATCACGCTGGAGGCTGTTTATGGATGCCTACAACTCATTCTATTTGTAGGCAACGACAGACAAACAGAGAGATGTCATCACGGGTAAGTCTCAAAAAAGAAAGCAGAAGGTATTGAAAGGAAGGAATGAGGCTGTTGACAGGGTAGGTGTCTAGCTGTTCTTCAAATTCCTCAGCAGAGTCTTGGCTCCTTCATCCTCTGAGCTTCACTGGCAGGAACCTTCCCAATGCTCTTAAATCTGTGATGCAAAGGTTACCACACCCTAAATGATTCCTTTTATGTTTTCTATTGCTCAGGCTATTGTCAATGTTTTGTTCTTGTCATGTGTTTTGTATAGGGTATTAGTCACTATAGCAACCTTAACTACAATTTGACCAAGAATATAAATGAGAAATGTGTACATTACACAGTAAGACTTCTCTATTCATCACCTCCCAGATATTTCACAGGCAGAAGAATTACAAAAGACTTTTTAAGTGACCAAACAAAAGCCCTCGATTTACTTAGGAAAACAAAATAATTGCAATACAAATTATTTGAGCCCTGCACTTGTAAGGAATGCATCAGACAAAATTTGCAAAGGTAACTTATTACAAATTATTAGAATTGTATGTCTGTTAGTGACTCTTCCATAACAGTGACTCAGAGCAATGCACATTTTATATCAAACAGGGTAAAATAGCACAGTTCAGATTCATACTGCAATTAACAGAAAGAATGGATTAAAATTCTGCAAAAGAGATAGAAGAGGTTTTGCACTGTTCAGAGGACCCCCAAAATATTAACTTGAGGAAAAATCCCCAAGGTCTAAGGAATTTGATAAAATACAAAACATCGGTAGCTAGTACATAAACTGGAGAGTCTGGATTCTTAGCAAAGTCTAATTTATACCACTGTAAATCAGAATGAATCCATGGAGGTCAATGCTAGCAAGTTATACTGAAACTCCTGTTGTGAGAAAAGCAGCAGCCCAGGTTATGCATGCCTTAAGTGTATCGCAACCAGGTTTTATCTGGGGCAAAAGTCTCTCTCATTATAAAATCATGTCCTACCAGTGACAGTTTTCAGGTGATACATCTTCAGCTGTACATATAGCCCTGTGTGTGTGCCCACTTGTCAAGGTGCAAGATACAGGGTGAGAGACATGCACTCAGAGAAGATAGATCCTGCTAAGCCTCTCTGCAAGGTCCAGCTACTAAAAGGGACATCAACAGTTAATTGTGCTAACATGGAAATTTAAGCACCGACTCTGATTACACCTTAATGACAAATATTTAATAAATTTTGGAAGTTTGGTTTGGGTTTTTTTTAGGCAATTTAAGCAAGGGTAATTAAAAGTACTAGTCAGATTTAGTCATTAGGGTAGTTAAGCAAGAATTAATTCAGGTGTTAAATAGCTGATCAAAAATGATGAGAATAGTTTTGGGGGGCCTTATCATTCATGAACTGTCAAAGCGTGCTCTCAGAGCAATGGAGCTTCAACCCTGATCACTCTGTACTGAGGGGAGTTAAACCTAGCAGAATATTTTTAACATGTTTTACACACACAGGTAAGTTTTCTGAGGCCTCACTCTAACAGAGGGACCTGACTTTCATTGCTATTCCAACATAATTCAGTTGTATTAAATAATTCTTTCAAAGGGGACACTACTCCAGAAGGAAAGTGAATTTATGGGGGAGCATTTTCTTTATTTTAATGATTTTGGAACAAGTCTAACAAAATTATTATTCTGGAATATCTGGCTGTTTGAGTTGCCTGTGTTCTTCCAATCCAATTTCCATCTTTCACACTTTATCTTGCAGGTTCTTCTTAGCTCCATCCTTGCAAACAGTGGTATTATGCAACAACACTCCAGTAAAAATAAGCAAGTGCTTAAGTGCTTTCAAGAATGGAGACCTGGTGAGCATCTCATTCAAGAGCAGTCAGAGACATAAAGGAGCTGATTCCTTTTGAGTAAAAGAAATAAATGTTTTGTATCATGCTATATTTTAGGTGAATAGGAATTAAATGATAGCAATACAGTGAGGCATGCAGTTATAAAGCTGCTGCCAAGGGATAGGAAAAATTGTTCCAGTCTATGTGTTTTGGGACAGGAATACGCAAGTCATGTAAATCAGCATTGTTCCTGAAAAATCAGTGAATTTGATTTTTCAATTTCTGTCACCTAAAATTCTGGTCCCCACATAGAAGCAAATTGGGAAACAAAAATATATCAAAATGGCTGTTGATTTTTCTTAGAGTTAGAGCATAAGGAAAATAACATATTTAAAACTTGAGATGTTTTCTTGCTGTATCCTTCTCTTAGCTGAGAAGGCTAAGAAGTAAATTATCTAAAGAGTAAATGGTCACAACTCCATTGATCTGAACTGCATTGCCCGCCCTCCATTTATATCAGAAGAGGCAATATCGCAATTTCACAAAAGTGTTTACTGCTTCTTATCTGCACACAGAGCCCATGGGAATAGCAATGAAGTCCACAGAAACTTTAGGTACATAATATTAAGAATAATTTAGGCACATAACACTAACATTTTCAAACACAGATTTCTACCACAGAAGAATGCTCAAGCACAACTCCAATTGCAATTTTTACTAATTATGTTTATGGATGTATAAAAAACAACCAACTCCATCTTGGATCCTCAGGGTGGGTAAAACTCTGTCCTTGGCTGCACATTATTTCACAGACATTTAAAGCAAGTAGTGCTTTTATAGTATACAAATCATCTCCTTTTTTCCAGATGAGATCTCTGCATTTTTTTATGCCAGAAAAAGCGTAGATCTCCACATTCATATTTTTTAGTACAGGGTTTGTAAGAAAAGGTCAGTTTATTTTACACTTTTAAGTCATGATGCCATCCTAAACAGAAGAACTGCAAACTGATGTACCGTGTATAACTGCGATTTTAGAGGGATTAACATACCTGCACGAAGCTGTCTCAGTATGTAAACAGATGAAAGCTGATGGACTTTGTAAACACAGTATTTGCATATCTTTACATATAAAGCAAACATCAAAATGGAACTTAGACCTTATAGTAACTTGTGGAAAGCACAAAAATACTATAAATAGCCCTATGAATAGATTCAGCTACCCTCCAGTCCTATTCCCCATGACTCCAGACCTGCCTTGTAGAGTCAATGCCATTGAATAATGATAAATTCTCCTTTAAAAAAAAATCCAAAAAGCTAATTTTGCTTAGGATGGGAAAAATTGAAAAAGGTGCAGAGCTGTAAGTCACTTGTAACAGATAACAATATAGATCACCTTAATTTAATAATCAATAAAATAGCAACCAAATACAGAAAGTATTTCTGTAACTCAGAAAGAGTAACTATCTTTTCTTTGTATAAGAGGATTCAGGGAAAGCTTGTGGAAAAAAACAAACACACACATTTTACGTTTTCAGAAACAATGATCAAATTCAATTGGCAACATAATTATGGTGCTGATCTGTCGGTTGTTTCTTTTTTGGAGTTTTGTGTTTGGTTTTTTTTGGTTTTTTTTTGTTTTTTTTTTTTTTAATTTAACCTATTCAGGAACAAATTTGTAGACATGGTACTTAGGGACATGGTTTAGTGGTGGAGTTGGCAGTGTTAGGTTTATGGTTGGACTCAATGATCCTAAGGGTCTTTTCCAACCTAAATGATTCTATGATTCTATGAAATGTAAGAAAGAAGAATCTATCTGAATACCTTGGCTATCAAAACATTGCTTAACCCTTGTAGAGCTCTTCCATGATATCAGAGTACACGTCAGTTTCTGCTACAGAACTGATCAGCTGCCTGGCGGAAAAGGACCTGGGGGTGTTGGTCGACAGCCGGCTGAACATGAGCCGGCAGTGTGCCCAGGCGGCCAAGAAGGCCAACGGCATCCTGGCCTGTATCAGAAATAGTGTGGCCAGCAGGAGCAGGGAAGTGATCGTGCCCCTGTACTCGGCACTGGTGAGGCCGCACCTTGAATACTGTGTTCAGTTTTGGGCCCCTCACTACAAGAAGGATGTTGAGATGTTGGAACGTGTCCAGAGAAGGGCAACGAGGCTGGTGAGGGGTCTGGAGAACAAGTCTTATGAGGAGCGGCTGAGGGAACCGGGGTTGTTTAGCCTGGAGAAAAGAAGGCTGAGGGGAGACCTCATTGCTCTCTACAACTACCTGAAAGGAGGTTGTAGCGAGGTGGGTGTTGGTCTCTTCTCCCAAGTAACTAGCGATAGGACGAGAGGAAATGGCCTCAAGTTGTGCCAGGGGACGTTTAGATTGGATGTGAGGAAAAAATTTCCTTACTGAAAGAGTGGTTAAACATTGGAACAGGCTGCCCAGGGAAGTGGTTGAGTCACCATCCCTGGAAGTATTTAAAGGACGGGTAGATGAGGCGCTTAGGGACATGGTTTAGTGGGCATGGTGTTGTTGGGTTGACGGTTGGACTCGATGATCTTGGAGGTCTCTGATCTTGGTAATGATTTCCAACCTTAATGATTCTATGATTCTATGATTCTATGATTCTATAGTATCAAATAACTCCAGTTCCTCTCACGGTTGAAATAAATGTACTTGGGCTCACACCTCTGCCCAGCGCAGTTGGTTCTGTCCAGGAAATGGTACAATCAGGAACATTCCTATGGGAAGTCACTGCATTTTCCCAGTATATGAGAAATCTCTGGTACAGATGTTTTAGAAAAAGGTTTCTTTGCAGATTGAAGACAATCAAGCAAATTTAAGTAAACAATTTTGATAACTACTGTTAACGTTGCCATAATTGGATGGATTAATAGCAAGAAGTGAGAAAGTTACTAAACACACACACATATAGATTCTTTTACAATTATTAGGTATCTCGAATTTCTACGAACTCTAAGAAGTCTGGGAATTTTAAAGTAAGAATATAGGCCTGCATGAATATGTTAAGGCTCCCTTGAATCATGCTTGGAAAAAAACATCACTCAGGTGCAGTGTCTTAGAAGAATGTTAGTCCATATCTGAAGAATAACGTGGCCAGAAGGATAGTCCACAGATGACCAGGTTATAGAAAAATTTGTATGTTCCAAAGGTGACTAGATTGTCTGAGAACGGATGGCCCACAATGGGAACAAGATGGATCTGAGAAAATACACATGAAAGGATAATCCACAGAACTGATATGTCAACAAAATTAAAGAAAACAGAAATCAATTTTGATCAATTACTTTTGAATAGGGATAAAAATATTATCATAATTTAAACATACAGGTATTCATCAAAATTGACCATAACTCATAGCACAGGTGATGCTGCCTCTAAATTGTGCATATAAAGCTGTAGCAAACCCCACTGAGCAGTGCAAGAGACCGTGTCTTTTCAGAATCAGGGATGCAGAACTGGTATTGTGGTATCCCGCACTGTATGACTAACTACACAAGCATTGTCTTGTTAGTGTGAAAGGGAGCTGTATCTTAGAATCTGCTCTAAGGTTTCATTAGTGGTGTTTGGTCTGGTTACATGCCCTTGAGGTTTGGTCTGGCTGTGAAATCTGAATGTAACAGTTCACTTTTAGTTTATCTTTAGTGACGATGTAGTCTGCTGTAGTTACTGTTTGGTAATAGCGATGGGGAAATGGAAGCTGCCCTTTCAAGGCTAGGATAGGAGCCCTGTACCTTTTTTTCAGTGAGGGATAAGAGAGATCAGAGCATGTGAGCTATGCGGTGCTACCTCCAGAGCTGCACTGTTGGGCCTCTGGAGGAGGCTGGCCTGTGGCACTGAGCCAGGGAGGTTTCAGCCTACCACAAACACCTATAAAAAAAGGATTACACTCATAATAAACAGAATTTTCCTTAAAAAGCTGAGTCTTGTGATTAAAGGTGTAACATATGGAAACGCCACCTACAGCCTCATTCTCACGGAGACCTATTCTAAGCAACAGCAAGAATACATTATCAATTACACACCCCTTATATGTCTGAATAATTCTTCTTAACATTAATGTAGGCTCTGTGAGTGCTTCAAGATGTGAATAGAGCCCACAGTGAGCAGAGATCCACTGATACTTCTTTTTCTGTTTTAAGAACTTTATTCTTCAAAGGGGTATCATTTTAATAGCCAGAAAAAGACAGACTGCTCCAGTTTTTTGTTGGTTTATCCATTACAATTTGACGACTTACTGCTACGGGAGAATATTTCAAAAGCAGAAATAGGCAGCTAGATGCTGAACACCCACTGAACGCCAAAGGGAGTTTGGTTCGTAACTCCCTCGTGCCTTTGAAAATCTCCCCCAGAAGCTTTAAGTATAACAAATCAACTCAGTGCTGACTCTGTATTATGTATTCTTGTTTTCACTGCAAATCTTAAGCAAATCACCTATATCATAAAAGAACACAACATTTTCTTATTTTGCAATAGATTGCATTTTAAAGCCAACAGAATAAAAGCCAATGACCGACAGACCCTTTGGTGAGCAAGCAAAATGAAAAAGATATCAGGAATTTCTCTCCCCTTGTGCTAGGGATCATTCCATATCCCCACTCCCCCCCAAGGACCCCTGCCTTTTTTATGCTGTGGAAAGCACAGCAGTCCAGCCGAGATGAAGAAGTACATGCCTTCACCGTGGATGGATGACTGAGGAGAGTCACTCATCCACTTAACAGAAGGACCAAGGCCATCCACCTAATGTTAGGCATATAATTTCTGCAAGCTACCTATACAGCAAATACAGAACATACTCTCAGACACAGAACATGATCAAATGCTATCTGAGTTCTTGCTATCTTTCAGCTAGGTTCCTAAAATTAGGTAAAATGGGTCTTAATGTCTACATCTCTCCATTGACTATACAGGCAGTGCAGGCTCTGAACTTAGGGACCTGGAACAGTGTGAATACCTCCTGCACATACTATGAACTAGGAACACACTAACACCATTATCACCCACTTCTGTATATTCTAAACAAAAAGCAAATAATGATTGAGCACTAAGGTCCTGTGGAAAAAAAAAAAAAGATCGTGCTACATATGCTTCATTAAGCTCTTTCCAGACTGACAGAACCTATTTCTAACAAACTTTAAATAGTCAGTATTCCGTTACGTTTTAATGACCTTTTTTTATAACTGCATTTAATGAAGTGATCCAGTTCAATCTCGTGGGCTCAAGAAGCCTTATGATATGTCAGTTCCCTCTCAGGCACTAATGTATTCCACACCGACTCCAGCACGCTGCCATGAGAATGTGGGGGGGGTGTTTGAGGATCAAATGAATTTTGATTTATTTCCCAAAATCTTCAAAGAACTCTTATGCTGGCTGAAATAGAAAGACTCATGTTCCCACGAGGAAGCATGGACCACAGATAATAACACTCAGAATTTCTAGTTCTTTATTTTTTCTAACAATAATCATCACAAATATTAATAAAATTCCAGATTGCTGTTACTTAGTCATTTCCTTAAAAAACATTTAAAGACATGAAATTATTGCATGCTTAGAACAGATGTTAGTGAAAGTCCTTGTTCTGCTTGCCATTCACTCTATTTTACTACCATATTATGGAGGGCTCAAAATACAGAGATTTGGGCAATGCCAGATAAACTTGACCTGTATGTAATGCGAAGAACTGACGATAACTATTTTAATCAGAAATAGGTCCATGTGAAAAATTACAGTGATGCTATCCTTTCATCTGATTCTTTCAGATCTGCAGTCCCGGAGTTATGCTCCCTACAAAGAGAGAAATGGAGGCTTAACAGGAAAGGGAAAGGTGAATCTGAGAAGCAGGTTATTTCTGTGGTAAGTTCCCTTAGTGTGTAGAATTCCAGGCAGACTGGGTTATTGATGTTCTCAATAAGAAAAGCCCCTCTTCTGTGTCTTTTTTAGACAGAGAGGAACTCTTAAGTTAGAAGCTGGGAGAGGAAAGGCAATGGCAACTTAGCAAGTAGCTGAACTGTAAAAGACTAAGGAGGAAAGATGGATCATCACTGCTCGGAACTCACTGTTTTAAAATAGCTGGTTAAAATGCTGTTCAAGAAGGGAATGAGATGGCAAAGAACAAAAAATTCATTCAGTGAAAAAGGCTAGACCTCCTTTCGTTTCATGCATGAAGGGTAGAACATGGTTCTGCCTTCTTTCCATCTTTCCAAATAAAAAATTCATGGCTGGTTAGAGCAAGCTGAGAGCCACTTAAGCTCATTATTGATGAAGATCATTAATGCCTCTCTTCAGAAGGGCATTTTGCCAGCTTTACTTAAGCAGCAGTTAGGCTCTTGCTCAAAAACCCATCTTTGGCTGATATTAGCAAAGCCAATTACTATCCAATGTCAGGCCACCCAATATTTGGGAAGATAATTGAGGTTATGCTGATGGGTCAACTCTAGCAATGTTTGCATTTCAAAGATTTAGTTGGTGCCCATCTGGCTTGGTCAACATGTGAGTGGAGAAATGAGACTACATGATCACTTCCTAATCACTATGTTCTGGTGATGGGCCCCTTGGATTTTTTCCTGTGGAGGGAGATATTATTGACTTGATAATGGGCTACTGCAGGAAGAACACATCAAATTCTTCCTTTACAGGTACAAAATTCCACCAGTAGATTATTCTTGTCCCATGCTTATACATAGCTGTTAGGAGTAATGCTGCATTGCAACAGAAACTTGAATGCAACTGATACTTTAATTTTATACCTCCTTCTCACTCAGTCGAGATTCTAGTCTTGTTACTTGTATAGGACATGATCCTGTCATCACTGAAGTCAACGGAAAGGCTGCCACTTAGCTCAGGTTCCCAGTATGCAAAGGCTTCGCTGAATAAATTGCAGTAAGCGTTCATGTGTACTCTGTTACTTTGCAGAAATTGTGAGGCTGTTTGCCTTTGAAGGCAAGTGGAATACACCTCTTTTTTCCTTAATGAAGGGTTAGACTACGTACATGGGGAAGAAATCACTTCGGTGTTTCTGCATATATGCACCCCTATTCATGATGCTGTAACTCCTCTGTGCAGCCACATCATGAGATGGAAATAGGAATTAGAAGCAGATTAACACATAAATGAAAAAGCACATAAGGAATCAGTTTGGAGATATTTAGGTAATTCTAAACCTGACTTTGTCAAGCAGTTTGCTTAAATCAGACCATCAAATTCTTTTTCCAGTCAATACAGAGAGATAACTAGCTATGAAATCCAGGAAGCACCTAAACAGACAGTCTCCCTCTGCAGGCCTGCACAGACTGCTCGCTGTGTAAAGGAACTCCAGCATTGGAAGATCCCTGAAGTGTGGGTAGGTACAAATTAGGTGATTAAGGTACATAGGTGAAATTCATCTACTCTGAAGAAACATTTTGAGGTGTGGTGGAAGTTATTTCTACAGTTCTCTATTTCTCTATTGAGAATATAGGTGGGCTTCACAAGATTATTTGTACCCCAGATGTTCTACAAGGACTGTCACTGTTGCTACTTTCCAGCTTAGCACACCCAATGAGCCCACCATCAGAGCTCAGAAAACTGCAGCAATATCTTCCCAATAAAAACCTCACAGCAATCATCTCTGTCTTTACTGCAGTACCCTTTTCTTATGACTGGGTGAAATGCACCCAAAATGTTCAATTAGTATAAGCCATAGGAACTCATTTCCTGGGGCACCTGCCAAAGTGAATATATCTCTAGAGATTAAGTCACTTCAGTCAAGGCCTCTTCGAGTCCAAGTGTAATTTGTTGATAGTGATTATTTTTAAAGCACTGATGATTGCGCACCTGGTTATCTGTGCATTCTCCCCATTTCCCTATCATGCCTGTTAACATTTCTTGTGAAGACCCTACTATTAAAATCTAAGTCAAAAATTCAGTGTCAAAATAGAAGGACTGATTCTATCTTTGGAATTTCTTTCATCAGGCAATCTGGCAGAATTTAAGCCCAACCAAGCAGTCTCAAGGTGTGATTAAAAAGGAGATGCAAGACACTTGACTAACTGTTCTTGTTGATATGTTTGATTTTTTATTGCAATATATTTTGTTCTCTATATATGAAGTATCCACCACCACGATAATGGTTTAAACCTTAAATGAGAACAATATCTAATAAGGAATAAAAACCTCAAGTAAGCTAGCTAGCTAGAAGAGGTGCTTATCGACAATTTTGAAAGAACTGCTCAAAATTACCCTTGCTTTAGCTTGACTTCTCTTTTTTTCCTCCTTTAACTACTAACTCTCTTCTTTTCTTTTTTTCTTTTTTTTTTTTTTTTTTTGACCATGGATTCAAACATTTCTTCTCTGTTTACCTCCTTTGACTCCTCTGGCTGCTTCAGTGCCTCCATTCTACACAGCCATCTGATTTCTTTCATGAACAGTATCATAATTTCTCACTATTTTTCTCATGACCTGTACTGTCCTTGTCTTCTTTTCTCTCTTCTGACAATTTACCCCTCAATTTATTTATGGATTAGTCTTTGCCATGTTAGAAATGATATGACTTTACCTAAGTTTCCCATTATTTCACTTTCAACTCCCAGCTATCAGCTCATTCTTCATGAGAGAATATGAGAAGAACATGAGAGCTCTTACTATAACACTTTCAGAAATCCCTTCCAAGCAACTTGTTTTCTCTGATTTAGTTTTAACCTTCTTCAGAGCCATATAAAACTATTCACTCTAAAATCTCTAAAGACTCTCTACCTAAAGTTCATGAGGACACCATTTTCATCCACTCGGACCTGACACACAGCTCTTCTTAGAATACTGTATGCCCATGTCTTCAACAATTCTGTCTTCACCAGATTACCAAGGTGATATATTTGAGAACATACTTCTCATCCACTCTTCAAATTCCTGTGTGGGTTTTCTGTCCTTGCTTTCCTTCTCTCTTCTCTCTACACCTTGTTTCTGTGTGATCTCATCAGCAAATACAAATTCAACTACCATCTGTTTGCTAATGGCTCACAGATATACTAGTCTACTCCAGACTAATCTCCTTATGTCCAAACTGAAAACTCAGCCTGCCTCTCTGACATGTCCTCATGTATATGTAGCCATCATCTCCAACTCATCATGAATAAACCAGACAGCTTATCCTTTCCCATAGACTAAAGCTCTCTTTCTCAGCCGGTTAGCTCAAAACATAAGTCAAGAGTCTAACTTGAGTCTTTTCCCATACACAAAAAATCTTTAGTTTCTATCAAGTGGGTTTCAAGACTAAATGAAAGGTATGGCTCATCATGAGGAAATGGCACAAAGAGAGCTAGGCTGAAGCATGACTCTTGCAAATGCTTAAACAAATAGTATAGGAGACCCATGGTAGCTCAAGTTACAGCAGTTCACTAGATGCTAAACCAAGCACTCTGTTAATATGGTCAGCATGTGCTCATAACTAAGACACTGAATAGCTGTACATCATTCAGCACCATGGTCACTCTTAGGCAAGACACCTCAAGTGAAGTAACTAGGAGTCACTATCTCAGACCCTCAGGTACATGTGGGTATGGAGCCCTCCTGAAAGGTATGACCAAAGTCTCCTCACAACCAAACATCTATTCTTCTGTCTCAATAACAGCAGTATCTTTCCAGCTTTGACAAATGCAGTCTTGCCCTTCCCATATCCAATCAGATTGCTGCCAAAAAGATTGTTTTCTGAGCTATTCTTTGCCTCCCTCCACTGGCTCTTCCTTATCTCTCCCATCTGATAGGAGTTGCTATTTTTCATTCTCAAAGCTTGCTGACACTCTGTCACTTTTTACTCACTGTCAAGATACTGACTTGCTTGTCTGTTTAGACCATAATGCTAGCTACTGTTACCCACATGTTAATAGGCTGCTTCAAACTTTCTCGCATAGCATACTTCATGCTTTGCAGGATCTTCTTATGCTTAACTAGAAAACAAATCATCTGTTTTCCTTGAACTGCTTCAACAAAATTACCTTTTCCTCTGTTAACGCTCCAAAACCAAAATGGTTAAACCTCTGAGCAACAGTACCTAACCAGAATGACCTTGGTGTTGTCTCCTAGAGGCACCCTGAAGGCTACTACCTACAAATCCCACCTTCCCTCAAAGGCAGAAATGTCTTTCAGAAGTCTCATCTTCCTAACATCAATTATTAATGTCACCTTAAGGACAGATGGGATCGGTGTAGGTGCTTAGAAAAGAAACTGTGTGCTGGAGCCTGTCCCTGAGGAGCTAAGTAATGCTTGAGGATACTTTAAAACAGGCAACATTACATCTCCCCCCCAGCCTTGCCAACTGTTCCCCCTAAACTAAGCACTCCAGAGGGAATACAATATAGCAGAGCAATTAATTTAGCCCCAGGGGCCCTCTTGAACAACAGTATCGTAACATCCTCTCTTGCTGACCAATATTTCCTTGAAATGTCCCTCCTGCCAGCCTGTAACCATCTTTTCCCTAC
>NW_008825615.1:16564682-16566961 GCF_000699105.1 Pygoscelis adeliae
TGTTTCCAGCTTAGAAGACTTTTGGTACTAACATTTATTGGCCTGTGCTGGTACAGTATATAAAACAATGATGTAGTTGTAGCTGATGTTGCAGCTGTAGTTGATGTAGCTGTAGTCATCATTATTGTCAATTTACAAGAGAAACTTCTAGTTTGGGCAGAACGTTACCACAAAAAGAAAGCAGAGTCGAATCTGAACCCAAGCAACAAAATTTCGAACTGTAGACAGTCTGTGGGTGGCATGGCCTCCTTTTTATTCTTTATGGTATAACAAACTGGGGTTAGGAACATAGGTACATATAAACATTTTTTATTGTTCCAGCCTGGAAGACTATTACAACTGAAGAAATCATTAGATGTTTCAAGTCTGAAAACAGAGCTTTTGAAAAGAGAATGTGTTAAGTGAGAGCATTCAGAACTCTGCTCTCTGTTTTTGCTAAAAACTAAAGAGCTTGTGTGACAAAAAAACATTTTGATGAGGTTGCTCATGGAGAAGACTTCTACTTTCTGACTTCCTCACCCTAAATCTGTGCTCTGCTGAAGATTTCTCTTCTTATAGGCTTTTTTTCCCAACATACTATTTTGAATTTTAAACTTTCACATTTTTTAACTTAAGACTTCACAATAAACTTCTGGCAGAAAGCTACTGCCTTCTGTCTCCACTGGCAAGTACAAATTCTGGTTATGGGTTCCCCCAAGCATCCCTTTTTAAGGAGTATGTAGTATATTTTCAGCTGTGTTCTGAATCAGTAGTTTTGCTTAGATGTGCGCAAATATTCCTGCACCTTACAGAAAGATGCTTCTTCCTCCCAGAAAGCTACAACAGAGAAACGTGGATTCAAAATTAGTAACATAACAAGCTGAAAAATGAAAAGAAAAGGGGAAATCCAACCTTTCAGACCTTTTTTTTTATATGGCATAGGGAAGCAAAAGGATAAGCTCTCGATTAAAAATAAATCCCTGTCAAGTTACTTTTAAATCACCCTGATTAGTACAAACAGTCTTGACATATACACTCCCCCATATCATCTATAGGGAACAGAGAGAAATATTGCCTCTGTTCAAACTCATAACTTTGGGGATTTTATGGTGTACATTAGGTACTTAAAATACAATAGAGAGATTACAGTCATTAGGTTAGCTCATCTTCTGTAATTATTGTGTTTAGGTACCGCAATTCCACGCTGAGGTCAAGTCAGGTTGGTGGAGATTCCTCCTGGAATGCCAAGCTTCAGTTCCACAGCCATCTTCTGGCTGTTTTGGGTTTGGCAAAACTTTTGAGGCACACAGGGTTTGTAAAAGTCACTGTGACAGCTACCGGAGTTTGTAGAGAGCCTGAAATGTTAGCTGGAGGGGTCTGTGCTGTCTCATTTATCTCAGTGAGGCACTAACTCAGGTGGCAAGTGATAATGTGCTAAAGGCCAACAATGTTTATGCATATGGTTTACTGTCATAGGATGTAAGAAAGGAGAGAAGGCATCTTTTGCAATGACAGTGATTGTGTTGCCCAGTAATTTGGCCTTATCTAGGTGCTATGAGGGGAAGAAATTACCACTTGTTTAGCTCAATAGAGAAGGAACCATGTCCCAAAAGCTCAGTAAAACCCGGAAAATCCTCAGAAGAACGGCAAGCCTCAGGTAACAGTAAATCTAACCTGGGTGAGTCTAGATCAAGAAGGCACATATTATATCATACTGGAGCCTCTTCAAAATCTGCTATGAGCAGGGTTAAACAGCAACTTCTCAAATTAAGAGTGCTTATTTAAACGGCACAGCAAGAAATGATACAATCATTACTGTTTCCATCTAGACCCAGAGAGCCATAAATGGAGTTTACTTATGACTTTTTAGCTATTCCAACTCAAGAGACAATACAATGAAGCAAAACTAAAAATGATTGTGAACTCTTGGGCCAGATGCAATGCGAAAAGCTCCTCATTTTAAAAATCTAAGCCTCAGACTACTGCAGGCCAGAAAGGAACAATCTCAGCTTAAGCTTAGTGACCATATCTGTCTTTCTCACAATCATTAGCGAATTCCCCCCAGTCCGCTGACAAGGAGTAAGTGGAGGGGTGTACACGAGGAGCCTGAGCAGTTCTGACTGGGCAATTCTGCACAGCAGCTTGGCTACATGATGTCTGGTACTAGCAAGTATTAGCATCATTTTACTTTCACGAATGCAAAAATGAGTCCCCGGGGCGTTTTTAAAATATGGATGAATACTAAGACCGGATCCCTCCTCTGGAAGTGTTCGGGCCCGGCTCCGGAGGGCAGTGGGTTT
>NW_008825615.1:16566973-16568061 GCF_000699105.1 Pygoscelis adeliae
GGGTGCGGAAAGGCAGGGCAGGGTAACGAAGGCAGCGTGCGGGCAGGGAGGGAAGGCTTGCCACGAGATGGCAGCAATGCCACGTCTTTCTCGGCAGCTTGCCTGGCCCTGTTTCGGTGGGTTTTTTTTTTCTTTGAGTGAGAACCGCAACGTTTATACATAAATACAAGCTTATTACAAAGTCAGCCTGCCTCGTTCAGTGCCCATTCACCACCTTTTTGCAACTTACAATGAGAAAACAACTTTGCATATTTCACCACGAAAGAAAACTCATCATAAGTGAATAATTACAACCTTGAAACTACCTTTCCAAAGGTGTTCGCGTTTCTGTCTTTCCTTCCTAATAGCCTTTGTATTTTAATTACGGATATAGGTAAGCATTAATTATGGAGTCAGGCCCAGTGTGCAGTGGTGGCAATCTTTACAACTCTTACTGGATTGAAAGTCAGGTTTGGGTGCTTTTTTTTTGCCATCCGTCTGCAGGTAGGCCTGGCACAGAAACCGTTGTTGGCAAAGGGCATCACCATGTGGGAGCATGGGGACCTGTGACAGGCCAGCCCCGGGTCACCATTTCCTTTCACTTGGGCTCAGGGAACCAACACTGCTGGGTCCAGGGTGCTGGTGGGGAAGCCTCTGTCTGCATACTGCCATGCCTGTTTTGGGGTGGGTGTTTTTTGTTTTTAGAAAAGATAGTTAACGGAATTCCTCTTGGCAACAGGAGCCATCGGGAATGGCAACATAAAGACAAAGCAGTGTTCCTCAAGGAGACGTTGGCTCCTCTCCTTCCCCTTAGGAACAACAGCTTGTTCTGATGAGCATCTTGGAAGGAATGAGCAGGGCACGTTTTGGACCCGAAAGCCTTTCTCTCTCCCGAGCAGGGGCCAAAGCAGCGGGGAGTTTCACCTAGGACTAGGGATTCCCAGCCCAGCACACGCACCACCCGCACCCCACATGTGGGTGGAGGAGCCGGGAGCCGGGCTGCGGGCAGAGCCAGGGGACAGGGCGTCGGGGCGGTGCAGCAGGAGTCCCCCGGGCAGGTGTAGCCCTGGAGCCACCACCCTTCCCCGCGCCAGGGGGCAACGGGGTGG
>NW_008825615.1:16568559-16569151 GCF_000699105.1 Pygoscelis adeliae
GACTGATGCTATGAGCAGAGCGGAGCGAGACGCCCGCGCAGTCCTGCAGGAGGCGTCGGGCGCTGCGCGGCCCTCGGGCCCCGGACCGCTCCTCTCCGCCTCTCCTCGCCCTGTGGTGGTTATTTGGCGCTGTCGTTAGCCCCGCTGCCGCTCGGAGGACACGGTCGCAGCCGAGAAGAGCCGCCGGGGCTTTTGTGTGAGTGTGTGTGTGTGTGGAATAACTGCAGACATGACTGCGTGGAGGAAATTCAAGTCTCTGCTGGTTTTCTGCGCGGGGCTCCTCACTGCAGCTCAGGGTAAGATTTGGGTTTCTTGCACTGGATTCGTGTAGACTGTGGTTATGGCACTGATTTCCCCCCTCAGCTAAGCCGCTACCGCTCGGATGAGCTCTCTCCCTCGCTTCGTTTCCGCGCCGGGAAACGGCAGGGTCCCCGAGCCCGGTCTCCCTTCTCCCTGCCTCCCGCCGGGTCCGCCGGTGTTCCCCGAGGGCTCAGTTCCCGGCTGGCCACTTCTCCCGGGAGAAAGCAGCCCCCAGGAGTTGGGCAGCAGCCGCTGCGGCGCTGCGAGAGGGGGCGCGCGCATCTAGGCGCCC
>NW_008825615.1:16569203-16569922 GCF_000699105.1 Pygoscelis adeliae
GAACGGCACTCGCTGCCGTGCGAGGGACAGTCCCCGGGCTGGCAAGTTTGGCTCTCCCTTCCTCCCGCCTCCCCGGCTTTTGCCGTGCTCGGGGGGGAGCGCGGAGTGGGTGGCCGCGGAAAGCCGCCACCACCTGCCTTCAGCCGGCTCCGCTCCCCGCAAGTTACGCGGAGGCGGGGATGCGGGGCCGGGGTCCCCCTCCGCCAGCTGCCTGCCCGTGCCGTCGGGAAGGGGGCTCCTCTGCACGGCGTGCGGTGGGGAGCGTCTCCCACCCCCAGCTGGGTCTCTCCTTAAAATCAGTGGGGGGAGGGAGGAGAAACGAGGGGGGTGACGGTGGAGAATTGGGTTACACAACTTCAGTGCTGGCCTCAGCCCCATCATTTGCCTCATCGTTGGAGACAACAACTTCCCCATTATTCACTTCGCCTCTCATTAGCTCTGCGTTTTCATGCTGCGAGAGAGATGCGAGAGTGTGTGTTTGTGTGTGTGAAAGAGAGAGCGAGCGAGCGAGGGCGGCTGCTCGCAGCTGAGCACCTGTCCCCGTTACAGCCTCTGCCTTCTCCCACCTCGCTCCCGGCTTTCTGCCTGCCTCCGGGAGGACGGCTCCCCTTACGGTCTCTGCTGTCTGAGGCTCCCTTAACCCTTCCAAGGCGCTTTACATGGTTCCCACCATTTTATTTTTCTCACTGCTTTTTTCTGTGCGGGGGTGGCTGGAGCGG
>NW_008825615.1:16570595-16576203 GCF_000699105.1 Pygoscelis adeliae
CTCCCGGGGCGGGCCGGCACCCGCGACTCATTTGTAGCTGGTTCTGTCGTTTGACATTTAAGTGTTTTCTTTTCATGGCTGACAGCACATACGAAAAGCTGGAGGCTGGATCATGGTTATTCAGCGAAGATCCGACGTGTTTTGCTTACATACAAAGGCTTTGCCAGGAACATTTGGGCACTGCCTCTGATGCTGCTCTGCAGAATGTAATTATACCTCGCTTAACGTGGAGCAGCAACACACCTACATAAAGGCTACAAACTGACTTAATATTGAAGTCAAACAACAGGTAGAAGGGGAACCAGCAGAGACATTTGACATAATTCTTTCCCCTTTACCTTCCCAGGCAATCCAGCACAGCTATCTATATTTAGTCAAATGTAATCCTGAGGCTGAAATTACATTTATAGTTGAGAGAGTGAAAGAACTCCTTCCTTAGTAACATGAAGAGCCTAGGCTTTCAGGAGCACATCAAATTTTAATTAATAGATCCCCAGAACTCTTTGTTTTAACAGCTCCTTGGCAGTCGAATCATTTGGTAGTCACTGTAATAGGAATTCACCCGGGTTTTGGTTGGAGAAAACCCGGATTTGGTTAATGAGAAAAAAAAAGAAGGTGCTGAATTTCTGGAGGTGTTGCCACAGGCGTTCCCTTATCTTTCAGTAAAATGAGAGGTGGGCTGCTTTCCACATTGTTCCTCGTTCCGAAATGAAATGGAAACCCTTTGTTGCTGTGCAATTGTCTGTAACTTTATTTAAAGGGGCCAGAAAGGACAAAAATGAACATATGTCATCGTTCATTGTGGTAGTCTTGAGGTGCAGTTCTATAAATTTCTTTGGATTCATTTTGTCTGACTAATGCATCTGAGTTTTTTGGAAAACATTTGGGGGATTCTTCCCTGTCCATTATGCTTTAAGCATCAAGGGAAATTAGTATGGAGTTATTTAAAGGAACCACTTTCCCAGAAACTACCCTATCATAGCAGTTATGCTTCAACAAGACAGGCAGCACGGTGTTCAGCTCTGCATGTTAAGATGGGCTTGTTTATGGAGCCATTTGCTAATTCTGATAGGTTATATCCTAGTAAAAGCAAACATAAAAAAACTATTGATTTGCTTGAAACACAAAACACGTCAGTATCATTTCTGTAAAAACTCATACTGCTAGGGAACAAATGGTAGATTTAGACTGAACTCAGACTAAAATTCAACATAAAAGATTAAAATATCTTTCTGCTGTGACCTGAGGTCTGTGGACAAGCTATTTTCAAGGTAGAAATACGTATTGCTTAATACTTAAAATTGTCCTGGTACATGTTTTCAAGATCATTTCCTGGACTTGTTCAGATAACCAAATACACCACCTTCACCGCCACCTAATTGCCTCAAACAAACAGACGTATCATTCAGATTAATGGAAATAGCACAGGGAGAACATTTCTGTTCTTAAATTGAATTCAGACAGTGAAAGAAGTCCTACATCTACAGCTTAGGATTTTGTTAAAAAAAGAGAAAAAGAAATGAACCCCAAAACATTTTATGTACCCTCTGTTTGCTGCTATCACTTTGTCAAAATAATTGCTATGATTACGTCACTCAAAGTTACCACTATGTTTAAGGCCTACTCCTGTTGGACTGAGAGTGTTTGTCTCTTTTAAAGTCATGTATTTTCTCTCCAAAGCAGTGTTTCTCAAATTGTGAAGCTGGTCTCTCTAGAGAGGCTCCATTCTCTTCCAGAGAAGACTAAAGCAATTCTAGGGAAAATGAGCTGAAAAAAAGGATTTTTTAAAAGAACCTGAGAGCTAGGTGTTGAATACCCAGCTGCAAAACCAAGTATTCAATGGATGCATTCCCCATCCCCCAGCCTAGTGAGGAATTGGCCATAGAAAGACAGAAAGGAGAATAGCCATCTCTGACTGCATAATATTTTAATGTAAAAATGCATTTACTTTTTGGTAAGATCTGTATCTTTCCCAATTTTCCATCAAGATACGTATATAATGTCCTTAACTCTGCATAGGAATAGGAATATGGTCAATTTGAATATAATGTGGTGGAGAGCATATCTGTTCAACAAAGATTCCCCAAACACTCATTTTAGGCCTTTGAACCCATAGATGAGATTTGAATTCCCACCGTCAGCCAGTACAAGGTTATCAGTTTCTCTGGTGTGTGTGGAACAGGATACTGGTGTGTGGAGATGGTATACAAGCACATGCAGGCGTGAACACACATGAACTTCGGGATGTATTGAAATCTGTGAGGGCGCTTCAGCACTGTGATCTGTATATATAGGAACCATTCTGCAGCTTGTTTTCTGTTTATTTTACTGACTGTCACTCCCATGTCCCTTTATACAGACATGTATGATTTTGATCAGGCATGGGTTTTGTGTTGGGGGGGGGCAGTTGCCTTTTTTTTTTCCTTGCAGACTGCTTTTTCTATACAAACATGGAATCTAGCTCTTCATCTTATTATTACCCATTATACAGTAGTATCATTACACATGCATAGATATATGCAAGTTTTTAAAAGACATCTATGGGACTTTGGCCTCAATACCATTTACATTCATGAAAACTTTGGCCCAACCAAATTAGGAACAATCTGAAACTGTAAATATTTCAAACAGAAACCAATGCATTCAAGATTTACCATGCTCTCTAGAAAGGCTGAAAAACCCTAGGGACCACCGATTTCAACTTTTTCAAGACATGTCATCTGTACACTGTCACATTAAACTTCCTCTTGCAACCTTTCCTTGGAGAAGTAACTGCTTAATGGTGTGACTGTATAAAACCTCCAATGAATTTAAAGATAAGATGTAATTTCATTTTGCTCAAATCTGTATTGAACTGTCATGTCTTTGACCATGATGACATTATTCTGCTAGTAAACAGCTTTAAGCGTAAGCGCAGATATTGCAGTGTAGTGCCGGGCTGCCTGTAACCAGCAGAGGGATGCAGTGTGGAAAGGGGAATTGCTGGTTTAACTATACAATCCACCGAAGCCGTAGCATAAGTATGAGACGTGATCTCTAATAAAACTCGAGCATACAACTGGATTTAAATCAGGGTCACCAAATAGGAATCTGGCCTCTAGTTCTCCATATGGCTGCAAAATTAGCCAGATTAGACTGAGCTAAATTGGATGTTCTTCCAATTTCTGCAGTGAACAAAGAATGAGAATCATATGGAAATTCTCCTAATGTGTATGAATCACTTTCTTTTACTTAGATGTTCTACTTTTCTACGTCAGTTGCAATTTCCTTTAAAACATTTTTATCAACCAGTAACTTTTGAAATAGGGAAAAACACCGCTAATGCCTGAGGAAAGCTGTGAGATCTTACTTTGTCCTCACACATCTTTGTTCTGGCTGGATGAAAGATTTCACTCCACTATATGACATTTCTATTGCATTTAAGAAAATCTACACTACATTTGTTATAAGCATTTTTCAATGGAATAACTGCTTAAACAAATTACTTGGATTATTGCTAGTGTTACATTGATACACAAAGGCAACATTTATCAGTTGCCTGCATCTAGTAATTGAACGGTAAATGGAGGCATGCATGCACTGAAAACTCTTACAAGAGTAATACTGCATCCTATTGCCAATAACAAGTCTTACTCGCTCAGAGACAATAATTTTTTCTGCATTTCTTACTCATATTAAAAAAAAAAAATGAGAAAATGACAACAGTTTCTTGCCATTTTTAGCTGGAGGGCACATGCAGTTAAAAGGGCAGAGCAAGATTTAATCACTGTTATATTGCTGATGATTAACCAGAATTCCTCTTGATTAATCAGAATATCATCAATGATTTGCTTTTAGCAAAAGATAAGCAAAAGAAATCACAATTTCTTGCAATTATACTAATGCTTTCATTTCCAGCATAAAAATTAATCACAGTTTGTTACAGCTTTATAATTATTAAATTATGCATTTTAACAATACATTCATGCATATTCTGAAATACTGATTCCACCTCTTTCAATTTCATTTTTTGAGTCATCACTGTCGAGTAAAAGGTAACTTTGGACAGTTGTGAGGGCCCTATTCTGCTGCAGTGGAAACTGAAATTTCTATTGATTTCAGGAATAACTGGATTGGCCAATTTTGAAAAGATTGCTACTCTGAATAAGGCAGACACAGTAGATACTGCAGCTGAATAGTGGAGCCAGACCCTGTTTAATATGAGCTCTCGTGGCTGAGAACTTCTGACAATGTTTACATCCATGTATGACTGAAAAAAAGGAAAACTAGATGAATCTGAGCAATCAACCTTGATGATATTAAAAGATTTGTGTATTTGTGGAAGTAATTTGTTTTTAAACAGTATCTCTGATATCTCCAAGCATGGTTTTATCTGACCTCTACCTTGCTTCCTCTTTTTTTTTTCCTCTGCTTTTACCTTAAAGAAATGAAGGACAATATGCAGAGAAACCTAGTATCATTTTAGTCTTTGGGTGTTTTATGTCTCTCTTACAGTATCGCATGGATACTGAAGTACAGAAACATGTTCTGTATTCATGTCTCCGTTGTACAGTGGCTTTCCAAAAGAAACGTTTGCAGCACTGCAGCTGACACAAAACTGAATAAATAATAATGAATAAAACTTTGTGTGCAGTGTTTGTTTTGCAAACTTGCATAAAATATGGTCAGCATTTTAAAATTACATTTTGTAGCACTTGCTTCACACCTTATTCTCAATTTCAAGGCAACGACTTTTTCATGCAATTTTACCAAATATGAAGTTTTTCTTATTTCTTGTCTGAAAGTTTTCCTTGTCTTTTTTATTAGGGAGCCATTTCTAAACCTATATTGGAGTTTTTTTATTGAAATGTTCTCACAATTCTGTTGTTTGCAGCAAACCCTTGACATTTAGCAGAGAACAAATCTGGGGCTAGGGATATATCTTTTCCTCATCCTATGATTTGCAGATCAAATGTAGCCATGATATAATACTTCATAAATCATTGTTTACTTCCTTTGACCTGTATTACTCACCATATGGTGTTCACATACAAAAACTAAGAGAACACAAATATTCAAACTTATATGTTGCTTACACTGGTGCTGAAACACCAGCAATGCACAGTGCACTGGGAACAAAAGTGCAGCTAGTCATGCTCTGTATTTGAAGCTCAGGTTGAAGGGTGGGCCTAAACACACTGGGGACCACAACCAGGATATTATTCTTTTTACTGGCCCAGCTGTAGCTTGGATTTAAAACATCTTCGTTGTGCTTGCAATGACTGCTGAAATGGATGGGGGAGCTTGGCTCACTTTGCTTAGTGTATCCAAAATACATGAACGAGAGCTTAGGCTTGGCTTTGGGTATTGTTCTTGAGCTAGAACTTAGAATCATAGAAAAGTTTGGGTTGGAAGGGACCTTTAAAGGTCATCTAGTCCAACCCCCCTGCCGTGGGCAGGGACACCTTCAACTAGATCAGGTTGCTCAGAGCCCTGTCCAGCCTGACCTTCAATGTTTCCAGGGATGGGGCATCCACCACCTCTCTGGGCAAACTCTGCCAGTGCCTCACCACCCTCAGTGTAAAAAATTCCTTCCTTATATCTAGTCTAAATCTACTCCCCTTTAGTT
>NW_008825615.1:16578550-16584820 GCF_000699105.1 Pygoscelis adeliae
TCCCCTGCCTGTCCTTCCTAAAGAGCCTGTATGCCTCCATCCCAACACTCCAATCATAGGAGCCATCCCACCATGTCTCTGTAATGCCAATATGGTCGTAGCGCTGCAGGCATGTGCATGCCTCTAACTCCTCTTGTTTATTCCCCAGGCTATGTGCATTTGCATAGAGGCATTTGAGTTGGGCCCCCGATGAAGCTGTCTTACGAGCTGGAGTTCCTTTGTGCTGCTCTTCAGGTGTTCTCCTGCTGACCTGTGCTCCTTCTCCAGGCTCTGGGCATCCTTCTCCAGGCTCTGGGCGTCTATTGCTGGCCCTGGCATCAAACTGGTAGGGGTGGGATGGATTGAGGTTCCCCTCCCCTGGCATCTCTAGTTTAAATCCCTCTTCAGCAGCTTGGCAAGCCTATGACTGAAGATGCTCTTCCCCTCCTCTGACAGATGGACCCCGTCAGCCCCCAGTAGACCAGGTTTCTCAAAGCGAGTCTTAACCATCTAAGTAGCCGAACTATGCAACTTGCCTTGTATGAGCGCATCACGGTTCAATCTGAACTCATGATGCATATAACACAGAGTCAGCTGCAGCTTGGGACCCACATCAGATTGCAACACAGCTGGAGGTACAAGGAACAGGGAAGTGATTTTTCCAGGAAGCAAGTGGCTAGATATCGCAGGAATACATGTGAGCTCATGGAACCTGCCTTGCCCTGAACCTTAGAAAAAGAACACAGGTGGCAGTGGCGATAAGAAAAAATGAGAGAGTGATGCTTCTTGCACAACAGTGAAGCTTTTCAAAAGACCATTTTGATTAAAAAAAAAAAAAGTGTTTTAACTTATTTTTAGACTAATTTTTCATGCTTCTGGTTGTGAAACAAATGGTCATGACAAATCACACTGTTCTCACTAATGTCTGTGGGATATCAATGCAGAATCCGACTGCTTCCAAGTGACTAAGTACACTGTTTTAGCTTTGCCCCAGCAGCCAGATCCTCTATTGGTATCCTGCTGATGTTTCTTGTAATACATAGATTGAGTCATACCAAACATTTTTTTTGGGGAAAAGCTGTTTTATAATTCACTCTTAGAACATCAGTACAATCAAGCAACTGCTAATATCACAGTCTGTGACCCTCTGCATTTGTAGACATCTCTCTTGAGAACTTAAATTGATTTTCTTTATCTTAGCACGTAAATATCCCCAGCGCACACTTTGACCCATTGTTTGCAGTGTCTCTAACGCTGAAGAATGTAGCATTAATAGATTTTACGAAGTCAACAGTGGCAGCAGTAGTAGCATTTTGATCGTGAGCTGTACTCAGCCATTTCGATCTTGCTTTCCCATGAAACCGATATAAGGGAGGCTTTATCATGGTAATTAATTAACATAAATGCAAATGATGAAATTTTCCTTTCTTTTTTCCAGGTACATAATGTCGTTAACTTGAAACAAATCTGCCAGTTTTTAGAGAAAAAGCATTCTGCTATGCAGAACTAGGTATGTTGGACATAGACTCTCGTCATCAGCTGAATACTTTGGGTTGTTGTATGTGAGATTCTGACCAGTTAGGACCTGATCCAAAGGCTGGGGAACTCACAGAAAAAAACACTAAGAAAAAGATCTCATTAACTTTAATGGACTTTGAATCTGGCCTTCATTATAGCCACATATCACACAGAGAACTTGCATTACAACAAGGATGCTGGAACAAATCTAATAATAATAAAGAGAATTCACGCTCAGTTATTATTATTAATATGAAATGTTATACAAGCAATCACAGAAATGCCATTTACATTGAAGATACATGATGCCTCAAATTTTTTGACCTGTCATCTGAAGTGTATCTCACTCCACTGGCTTTCAGTAGTTATATAATTTATTTGCTTCTGAGGAGAGGTTAACCTTTAATTGCTTTCTTTAGCAACATTTAGTAAACAGACTGATAGCATGGAGATGATCTATGCAAACAGCAAAGAAGGATTTCTTCAACTCATGTTGCCATGACAATTTAGATTTTTCCTGTCAACTCTTGAGAAGCTCCAAAGTAATTTCTTTAAAGCAATGAGTCAGGGAATAGTTTGGAAATTGGAGTTGCTCTCTTTTTTCAGTTTAGTATCATTTAACACAGTGAGGGACCTGACCCAAAAGATTTTAAAATCTACAAACAGGAACTATTGCAGAAACTATAACATCATGAAACCCTCTTCGTGGATCTCCGTTGTTTTACACCAGCAGAGAAGCTGACTACAGATGCATTATCAAGTGATGTAGATTTCGTTTATTAATTATATGATAATAATAAATAGTCATCATAAAAACAATAATGGATAATGAAGAGTGGAGAGGCCAGCTTATAGTTGTCATTTTGATCTTCATGACAATATTTTATCTTGTAGCTATTTTGAGGAAATTAGATTACAGAAGGATTATGGAACAAAAAAGGACTAATAATTTTATTTTTGTTACAATTCCAATTATAAAAGTAGTTCAATGAATGAGGAATAAAATCAAAAGGCTGTTGTCCACATATTTAAATTACTATCCAAGATACTTCCTGTATACAATGTTATTACTAATCAAACTGAACTTCCCTCTTTTGATTTGTTTTAAATGAAATGGATTGTTTTGAAAATACCTAAAACTAGTCCAAACTGCTTTAATTTAATTAATAACAAATAAAGTACTGGCTTAAAGAGGTATTTCTTAGGTTATGGTAAGCAGTGAGGGAAACATGGTAAAAGAAAAGAAGATAATGTGAAGTGCTGTTTCTGCTGGGAAAATAAGTTTCTCTGTCTAGAAGACAAGAAAAGTAGCTCAGTAATGGTTTTCTTTTTAAAATGTTCCTGGCAGATGATGGCTACTGAGTTGGTGTAGTTTGTTTACCGCTTTGCAATGGATTTGAGATGAGTCATATCACATTAGAAGGAAAATTGAGAAGTTGTTTTGTCAAAGTTAATTCAGTTTTCCTTTTTTTCATATATACTCAAATTATTAGTTCTCTTTAAACAGAGACACCTAATTGATTTTTTTTAGTGTTGATTCTTGTTGTGTCCATAAATCTGAGTTCCTGTTGCTAGAAATGGTAAGTCCAGATCTATAATTTCTGTATACTGGATAAGGTGACTGAGCTGGCGTCACAGTTAGTGTTGTGCATCTTCTTTAAAGTACTAGCCATTTTATTGTCAAGCTAGTTTGGACCACAATAATTTCAAGCTCTACAAGCATGGTTGTTTTTTTGCAAGCCTTTCCTTCAGAGGAAAGCCCTTGCCTTCAGAGCAGGAGTTGACTGAGTAAGGACTATAGGATGGGTCCTCAAGATTTCATATTGTAGAGAAATCTTTACTTCTGTCTTATGTCCTTACTGACTTTGTAAGTCCACCTTACTGGTATTGCATCTCAGTGTATCCACAAACAATGTTAAGGTAAAGTGGTACTTACTTATATGAATATTTGATAAAGAAACAGACTTGTGGATGGAATACACTTCAGGTCATATGCATTCAGCCTGAAAAACAACCTTCTTTTTCCAAAATATCTGATGGAAGAGGAGATCCATTTATTGAATAAAAGAACTGAACAATAAAAGCATCTGTCTGAGCTCATTTTACCTGCAAAACAAGTTTTAGTGCAAAGTTCAAGGATGCTGGGAAGGGGGCAGAAGGTACTGTTTATTGTCAAGAGCCTAGGTTTGCATTTTTACTTTCTTTTCAGAAGTGCCAAATATCTGCAGTTCCCGCTGACTTAAGAGAAATCTGCAGATCTCAGCACTTTTGAACATCAAGGAATTTGTACTGTACTTACTTTTACACTTGAGAATCATCATAATTTGAATGTAATATAGTGCTGTAAAGAGAATGGATAGACAACAATATACAGCATTTACTACTGTTATCTCCCAGGTAGTATCCGAATTAAGCAAATTTTCCAAATCTAGAATTGTTGTGTTATTTTTTTAGGAAGGAGAGATTCCTTAAGGGAAGTTGTGGTTTGTTTTTCTTTAAAACTGTTGTACTTAAGTAATTCTGTGTATTAAAAAAAAACAACAAATGCTGGATCTGATGTACCCTGGGACAAAATGTTTGTGATTACAAAGCAAACATTAAAAGCAGTAACAAATCAGAATTTGGAGTGAAGCCAACTCATAGACTAGTGGCTATATTGGATAATGGAGGCTGTTGTCCTGGCCCAGAATTAAAAACAATCAGTTCCACCTCCACTTTATTTCCTCTATGAGTATTCATCATTTTTACATTTATCCCACACTGATGGTAACTAATTGCAGTTCCTTGGGGCTCCATTTTTCTTTCTAAGAAACAGGCCGTTTGTAAGGGGTGAGGCAGTACTTTACAGATCTGGTGGAAAAAAAGTATCTGAAGACTTTTACCACTGTAGGATAGGCACCAAACTTCTTTTGATATTATTTTGCATTGCTCTTCAGACCATATCTGCAGGATGGATAGATTTGTGCAAATGTTTTGAACATGCTTTGTCACATAGCACTGGTACATTCAGGTACAGTTTTGTAAAGCAGAAGCATTTTGTGTGACTGTCTCAACAGCAGTTTGCTTCTCAGATCTACTCAGTCACACTGCTGTTGCCTAGGTACTATTCCAAAAGGGTGATGTGCATGAGGATCAAGTCCCCTGGGGGGAAAAAATCAATTAAAAAAAGAAACAGCTCTTTGATGCTAGAAAGATAATGTATTGCCCACTGTGAAAAAATAAGCTATTGTGGTGACAGACTGTGTCAGGTGAGGGATGGGCATTCAGCACAGAGGACAGCATAGGCAGCCGGTGGAAATAATTCTTAAATTTCATTGTCACACTTTCCAATAGTACCACTGAGGAAGATAAGCTATCTCAAAAAAGAAGCTACATATGAAAAAGCATGACAGCATGTAATGGGGGTTTCAGTCAGGACTGTTTTATTTTTTTAAATCAATCCTTACTCTCATCATTTGCCCTCTTCCACTCTATTTTTTTCTAGGATATTTTGTCTATTATTATATTTATTCTTTAAATGAAAGTTCTTCAGGCAGTGACGTGTATAGTGTGATTTATTAATTTGCTTTATGGTAAATCCTAGAGCATAGGGACCCATCATACAAAAGATTATATGAATGTAGAGAAAATGAAATGGACAACATGGACAACATTGTGAAAGGAGACTGAAGTCTGGGGAATGTTATTTCCTGCATGACCAGAATCAAGCAAAAAACCTTATCTTCTGAAACTTAGCCCATAGCAGCTTCATGCTATCCTGTATTTTACAGAGAACATAGCCCAGATGAGTACACTTGCATCCATCAATAATTATTCAAATTTTTTTCTGATTTCCATTACTGGTATTTGTCTTACTGAAGAGCAATGCATAATCACCTTCTCTTATTGTCTCCAGTAACACAAGCATACTGGTGTAGTCTTACTGAGCAGAACTGGTAATACAGCTCAAAACCTGAAATGTCTGCTGGCAAGTGCCCTTCAGTAGAAGTGCTGGTGCCACTACTGTGCAGGTCTGATGTGGTCTGATAAATAACGACCGGTGCCCTCATGGGCATGGCAGTTCAGTTGCTGAGCTGATACACAAGCTTTATGCTGACATGCTGAAAATAATGGCTTTTATCTTGTAGGACTGGCAGAGCTGGGACCATCAGATTTGCACCATTAAACACTATTTCTCTTTCCTTTCCCCTTACTGTTTCTTTAAAATTTTCCTTTTGCAGACCTTATCTTTCTTGTTCCAGTCACTCTATAATTTTCTCTTCTGCTGAAGGAGTATAAGACACCTTCTTTGTTATGCTCCAAAGTGGCTGTTTAACATTACCATGGAGGAAAGCACCCAGGATCTAATCTGTGATGACTCCTGCACTGGGAGCAACCAGCACAAAGGCTGAAGATGGGCACAGGGCACTTAAGACCGGAAGAACCAAGTCAGGGACATAAACTGTGTCCAGATTTTCTGCATGTCCCATGAATTTGGTTAAGTTTCAGTCTTCACATATTTAAAAATGCAAAAAGCGTCACATCAAATCAGACCAAAATAACCTCTCTATGATAATGGCCACTAGCAAATGCATAGAAACAAATGCAGGAAACAAGATGTAGTCAGCCTTTTATTTTAGCAGCCTCTGGTCAGTTTAGGGAACTCTTAGCCAGAGGTTGCATCTATGTTCAACATCCATCAACAAATTTAACCTTCATGAATCTATTCTTGAACCTATTCATAATTCACACTACCACACTATTTTCTGACAATCTGTTTTACAATTTAATTCC
>NW_008825615.1:16584839-16587705 GCF_000699105.1 Pygoscelis adeliae
AAAGCACTGCATTTTGCTTGTTTTGAAGCTTCTACCTGCTCATTTCCATGAGCACTTCCAGCCCTTCAGAAATACTTCACCCTGCACAGAACTTTGCATCTGATAGATAGGAAGGGGTGATGTAAATCTGTAATTTACAAACTTTTCCCACGTACACCTAAAAATTCCATATGGATATTTCTATTAACTAACTTCAGGTAATACTAATGTACGATTTCCAAATGCATTTCTCATAATTTTTAACGATCATGATGTTGTAGTCAGTGTTGCTGATGAGCTTAAAAGAATAATAGTCTGTATTTCATTATAAACAGCCACTTCCCTCTATCCCACCATCCCATTACCTAGTTTTTATTCTCATCAATAATATTTTGATTGCTTGCTTTCCAATAAATAGTAAAGACTGTACATGGTGACCATCTAAATGACAGTGATGTTCAACATTTTGCCCTATGAGAGATTTCTGGAAGGACAGCAGAGAAAATGCTTAGAAAATTATGTCCTGGTAAGAAACGAATACAGCAAACCAGGTGCTTAGTGATCTCCTCTCCCACTGACATCGACTTCCATGGAGTGTGGTAGTAGCTCATTGATAATATAAAGTGCACTGTATAGTAGCTTCATCTTGCATATATGCTGTTTGCCCCTCTATGATCCAATGTATCACTGGTCACAAGTCATATCTTGATGGTGTTCTCTTTCCTGGGACAATAAGCAAGAAGTCTGGTGAAAACCGGTGGGGGTTGTGCAAACTTTAATGATGGGATCTGGTGAAGGATTGGGTTTCTGTGGAGATTAGGGAAACACTACAAGAATTTCTGTTAGAAAAGGTTTGGGAAGAGGTCCATTATACTAAGAATGCTGAAACCATGTCATCCTTCTAAATCAACCAGTTCCCCCCTCCCAAGACCCAGATCTAGAACAAATTGGAAAAAAAAAAAAAAAACAACATTGAAAATTTCTGCCCCTAGATAGAGATTTATCTCAAACCTTAAAATATGCAAGATATTCCGTGCGCTCCAATCCATAGGTTTCTGATTTTAGTTTCATGTTAGAAAATTTGTCACTGTCTGAAAAAAAATTGTTTCTCTTGTTCCCTAATGTGTTTAAGCTGGCTTTGAATGGGATGTACAAATTCTGCCCTTCCCCTTTATTCTACCTCTTTCTCTCAGAACTGTCTGTAGAAAAGCCTATCAGCATCATAAAAACAAAACAAAATGATGCCAATAAATAATTAGCAAAAGCATAGCTGACCATTATGAACAAGAGTAGCATGAGATAGAAGAAACCAGAATCTCTTTAATGTTAGCAAGTCTCCGTGACTGTTCTTGCTCCTTCATTCTGAAAGGCTCGATTTCATTTCCATAAAAGAGAAATTTCTGAATATTTCTTGATAGTGTCTATTCAGGAAAGGAAGGCATTAATTATTCCTGTCCTGTGCAAACAAAATCATTGCTTAGCTTTTGAGAACTGGCAGGAACACAGGTTTCAGAAAGATGACTGGAAAAGGACTACATCCAAACAAGATGTAATGTATCTGACATACTACAATCTAAATTTCCAGTGAGACAAGGGAAATACTGAGTTCTTTGAGTAGGACTGTTTTAATGGGATAACAAAATTATTTTTCAAGCAAATTTTGTTTTCCGCTTGATTAGAAAAAAATCAAACATTTATTAAAATGAGAAAATGTCTAAACAGCTAAAGATTATGATAAACAGATTAAGTTTACAAATAAATACTGTGTTTAATTAAAAAGTAATTGCTCATTTTAGGCAGCAATACTTTAATGCTGCTTTGGGATGACATAAAAATTTGTGTAGTCCTGTGTTTATATATTAAGCTTTCCTCTTTTAAGAATTACTCACTTGACCATAAGAAAAAATGTCATATAGAATATCTCAACCACTTTCATCGAAGGATCAGATGGCATGTACATTTAGTTGCTTGAATTGGTAGAATAGTGTTTCTTCAGAGAAAATTATTTAAAGAGATTTTGTTGATAAACTATAACATTCCTTACTGTTATGTTGCTGACATAATCCTTCAATATCTGTCTTTTCTTCTCTCTGCCTAGAAACATTTTTGCTTAGTATAACATATGTACCTGAAAATTTCACAAAATAAAAACCTGCTGATTATTCTAATGCAATATAATATAACTTATTAATTCAAGAGCTAGATCTGAGATGTGCTGAACTCTTCAGTTCCTAATTCATTTCATGGATGTTGAGGACACTCAGTAGTAAATAAATACATAGAAGAATTTAAGCATTAAGTTCTCCCTTTGTTGTGAAGATATTTAAATCTAGTACTTAGATTACTGAACTACCACTCAACAGCTACTTTAACCCCAGAAACACCTAAATTTACACATGCCTATTTTTCATTAGAAAATTTCCTTTGAGCCTAAAATTACATTTCTGGGCACACTCAGAATGCCTGCATACTGTCAATTTGTATAGGACTGTTATTGAACAGTCTTTTTAATCTTCAATATAGATGCTCTTCCATAGCGATAAAACTGCTTGGCTTTCTTTAAGTGCACCTGCCAACTTTGGCCTTACCTAAGATATTCCTGGGGGTGGAAGTGGTGCCCTCTCATTTTCCCACAGTGTTGTGGTTTAACCTCAGTCGGCAACTAAGCACCACGCAGCCGCTCGCTCACTCCCCCACCCCCCTGGTGGGATGGGGGAGAGAGTTGGAAAAGCACAAGTGAGAAAAACCCGTGGGTTGAGATAAAAACAGTTTAATAATTGAAATAAAATGATAATAATAATAATATGATAATAATAATAATAATACTCAAAGCAAGTGATGCACAGTACAATTGCTCACCACCCGCCGACCGATGCCCAGCCAGTCC
>NW_008825615.1:16588334-16590993 GCF_000699105.1 Pygoscelis adeliae
TAGAGCATGGAAAACTAGAAAGTCCTTGGCCAGTGTAAGCATTACCTAGCAACAACGAAAACATCGGTGGGTTATCAACTTTGTTCTCATCCTAAATCCAAAACACAGCACTGTACCAGCTACTAAGGTAGGAAATTAACTCTATCCCTGCCGGAACCAGGACACACAGTAGAGAGAGTAATTTAACAGTTGGAGCACTTAGCTAGATTGTGAAAAATCTACATTCAGTTTCCTCTTCCCTGAGAAAGTTAAAGCCTGTCTCATCCTTTTTTTCTGGCATATACTGTGACTGCCCCAGGCTCTCCCCTGTTGGTGCTGTGAAGGTTTCCTGTTAAAGTTTGCTTTGGAGGTAGAAGGTTTGGGTTCCAAACCTTGCTTAAAGGAACTCAATATAAAATATTTTAAAAGCTGCTGGAACAGTAACTGGACTCCTACTGGTCCCCTCTTACGCGGAGAGCATTACTTGCTACATCAGAGTCCTGCTCCCGGTTGGGTTTCTGTCTTGCTCAGTGAATATTCAATTATTCTATGGAAAGTGGAACTGTAAGTAGTCCACCTGCAATACTGCTCTGGGATTCATTTGCCAGGGAGCACCTAAAAGATAGGTGCTGCAATACCTATTTTCAGCTCATTTAAGGAAATAATCAATAGCGCTTATCATTAGGGACTTAACAATCACCACATTATGTCCTTCAAATAAAATCTACCAAGAAATCTTACAAAGAGAGTTATGCTATTATCAGGGGAATTGTTCGATTTGTCCTGCGGTTCATATTTATTTAAGACCTTGGCAAAATATTTTTTTATTCTAGTACAAACTTTGCAGCACCACTTAACTAATGAGGTATCTGACACATCTCTGCTGACATCACCATTGATATTGGAGAGATGAAAAAATTTAGGTCTAGGTATAACACTCCCATTTGGATTTGCATGTATTAGTCTTAAAGTGCCCACTTACCATAGCGATGAATATAGCATAAATACATGTGTATACATGTGTCTGAGAGAGAGAGAATTGCAGTCATTTGAATCTATTGTGGAGATAGTCCCATAGTTACCTTTCACTGTTCTTCAAGTTTTGTCCATTTTTCTAATCATGTAAAAAATATTCCCTTTGTTTATGAGTACAGCATTCACAGCAAGCTGCTGCCACACAGGAAAATGTCCTGTCTGAAATACTTCACCCTAACCCATTGAAGTTCGGCAGTTCAAGTCCATGACCTTGAACTTCAACCAGGGATTTCTGAAATACCAGCGTGATGTGCTGACAGTGTATTGCCTTGCTTATCAGCTGCAACATTACATGGGTTTTCACCTCAAGGCACAGGGAGTCATGGCAATTGGGACTGGAGGTCACAGATGTGTAAATTTATCACTAAGTCCATTTCCCTCAGGATGACACATTGCATTTTGGCTCCTTGCAAGTGGAGGAATGCATTTGGAACAGCTTTTGATAGCTATCCCACCACGCTAAGGATTAGAGCAGCCTGGAAAGCTCCTCCCCACCTCCATGAATGCAAAGCAGCCAAAATCTTTTGAATTTTACCACTCTCTGTTGACGACAATAGTTTGTTCCATTTTATTACGTGTGGTAAAGTAACAAATATACATGCACAAGAAAACCCCCAACAACCACAAAAGAAATAGCATGAAGTACGCATTTCTTGTGATTTTTGTTTTTATCATCAAAACCAGTTTTGAAAACATACTTTTAAACAGCTAGCGAGGAACCCGGAGGGACAAAAGGCTATTTAGTGACAAAATTTAAACTGGATCTGTCTAGGAATAATTTTTGCAGATTGAAAAAAAGCAAGGAAATTTTCTTTCTTCAAAAAAAGATTAAAGACATTCCAAGAAACTATACAACAGTGAATTTAACAAGGGTTGTGGGGAAAATTAAACTACCATAAAGAAGTGTGAAAGAACAGCTTGAAAATCAGTTTGATTAAGGATAACCAGCATAGATTCAGGCAGGGGAGGTCATGCTTAACTAACCTGCTGGAGTTCTTTGAAGGTATTACTGCCACTGTAGATAAGGGAAATTCAATGGATGTAGTCTACTTGTAAGCCTTTGACAAGGCACCACATCTGAGATTAATGGCTAAGAGAAATCATCATGAAAGCAAAGAAACTGTGGGATGGAAAACTAGTTTAAGTGTAGGCCACAAAGGGAATATCTGGACAGAGTTTCTGAGGAGTCAAGTGTTAGGCCCTCTGTTGTTCATGATTATGTACGTCTGAATGTAAGTGATTGGGGAAGAAATTGTAGCTTATGTGGGAGCTAAAAGCATAGCAAGAAGCACAGAGCATTGTGATCATATTCAAAAGGTGTTGTATCATCTATATAACTTGTCTAGCAAAAATAAACAGAATTTGGCTAGAAAAATGTAGAATAATTAATCTAGGAAAACAAAAACAAATTAGAAAATAGTCACTAAATAAAAGAACCATCCTATATACTAAGCAAGAAAACAAATTGGGAAATACTGAGGAAATAAATTGAAGCCATCAGCCCAGAGCAAAGCAGAATTTTAAAAGGTCAACAAGATGCAAAGATGTTTTAGAAGACAGAAAACATATCTGTCTTGGTTTAACCCCAGCTGGCAACTAAGCATCACACAGCCATTCACTCAACCCCCCTGCAGTGGGATGGGGG
>NW_008825615.1:16591040-16592890 GCF_000699105.1 Pygoscelis adeliae
GTAAAGCAAAAGCCGCGCACACAAGCAAAGCAAAACAAGGAATTCATTCACTGCTTCCCATCAGCAGGCAGGTGTTCAGCCATCTCCAGGAAAGCAGGCCTCCATCATGCATAACGGTTACTTGGGAAGAAAAAATGCCATCACTCCGAATGTGCCCCTCTTCCTTCTTCTTCCCCCAGCTTTATATGCTGAGCATGACGTCATATGGTATGGAATATCCCTTTGGTCAGTTGGGGTCAGCTGTCCCGGCTGTGACCCCTACCAACTTCTTGCGCACCCCCAGCCTGCTCGCTGGTGGGGTGGTGTGAGAAGCAGGAAAGGCCTTGACTCTGTGCAATGTTCAATGCTCAGCACAATGCTCAGCAATGTGCACCTCTGTATTATCAACACTGTTTTCAGCACAAATCCAAAACATAGCCCCATACTAGCTACTATGAAGAAAATTAACTATCCCAGCCAAAACCAGCACAGTATCAAAGAAAACAGAATATTCGTAGACTCATAGAATGGTTTGGGTTTGAAGGGGCCTTAAAGATCATCTAGTTCCAACACCTCTGCCATGGGCAGGGACATCTTTCACTAGATCAAGTTTCTCCAAGCCCCCAAAGTTCTCAAAAGTGATGAAAACTAAGCAGGTATTTGCTAGTCTCCACCCTCCATAACTTCCAGGTACTTTTCTGTCAGGGAAGAGGGCTCATCTCTTGTTCCTTTGCAAACTTTGGATCTTCAATTTCTTTGAGGCTCCAAAAATGTTGAAATGTGATCCTGAGATGAACACAAATAAGCTATGGAGGAAACTCAAATGAAGCTGAAGTCTAAAAGTATCACGCTGCAGGACTGCATCACCAGGAAGAATGCATTTGTGTGCGCAGCATCAAATTGACAGGGCACCATCCAAACCCCCTTGCCTTAGGAACCTTTGTAATTCAAAGCTATGATTCACACAACACATTAGTGACAGTCCAAAAACAAGGGAGGGCAATTTTCAAACAGGAATGTACTGTCTTCCCCTAGTGCCTCGGAGATCGAAGGGACATAAAGGAAGACTATTTCTTTCAAGAAGTATATGGTTGCATCCTTCACAAGGCAACTGGTGATTTCAAAGCCTCCTGTTTTATTAACCCAAATCAGCATGGACCCATTAGACAACACAGGAAAGAAGCATAAGAAACCTATTAGACACAGAAGCTGCCTTTTCACTCCAACAGTCTAAATATCCTCCCATCATCACTCACAAAGGCTAAACATACACCTCAATCCCAGAAAAGTCTAAGCAAATTTATCAAGGGAAGTCCTAAAAGATGCCTAAATATGATAAATACATTTAAATAGGCACATCTGTATTTTAAAACTTGTAGACTTTGTAAGGGGGGCACAGAAATTGGAGCTTTATTAGGCACCGAACAATTCCCATGTCATTCAGATCTCTTCTTTGCCCTCAGCAAGCAACTCTTCCCCTTGCCTGTTTGTACAGCCTTGGCACTAGGGGTCCATCATTCCCAGCATTTAGCTCTCGAGGCTCTGACAGCCAAACATATTTAGTCTTATAAATAGAAAAACATTTGCGTCAGCCACTACACTATGTTAATTCCCTAAATTGCCATATTTTCATTACTCATTATAAAACATCCTTTTTCCCCCTCATCAGGGAATGATCTCTTGTGTAAAGGAGATAAATGTGGTTAACAGTCTAATTAATCCTCACGTTAGAGCATATTTTCTTAGAAGGAAATATTTAAATTTATAGAATCATAGAATCATAGAATCATTAAGGTTGGAAAAGACCTCTAAGATCATTGAGTCCAACCGTCAACCCAACACCACCATGCCCACTAAACCATGTCCCTAAG
>NW_008825615.1:16594322-16603578 GCF_000699105.1 Pygoscelis adeliae
AGCTGTCTTACTGGCTGGAGTTCCTTTGTGCTGCTCTTCAGGCACTCTACTGCTGACCTGTGCTCCTTCTCCAGGCTCTGGGCGTCTATTCCCTGGCATCAAACTGGTAGGGGTGGGATGGATTGAGGTTCCCCTCCCCCGGCATCTCTAGTTTAAATCCCTTTTCAGCATATTGGTAGTGTACACAAAAGTATAGTAAAAGCATCTCTAGGACATGGTCTACAATATTGCAAATAGTTGTTCAGGGAAAATAATATTTTCATGTTAGGATTCATTGTAGAAAAACGAAGGATATAAGGTCTCAATAGGTGAACTGTGAAGAATGTTAAAGAACCTCAGCATTTTTTTTACTGTAAACCGGGAAAATATATAATGTTTTTATCACAGTAGGACCCAGGGATTCCAGTGAAAATTAAGGTCCTATTGTGTTAGGCATGCTAATGGATGACAGCACCTTCCTGTGCCAAGGAGCTTATAATAAAACAGCTTAACTGTATAGACAAGGGAAAAAAGACACAAAGGGCACAGTAATTTATACAAAGAAGGTCTGTGCCTGAATTGTGATCCAGGATTCATATTTTATGAGTCCCAAGTCAATATTTTATATAATGAGTTACATTATTCCTTGATAGGTGTAAGGGCTTTGCTTAATATGGGGTAGAAAACCCAGGTGATTATCTTTTTTATACATATATATATAAGCTTAGAAATAGAAAATTCTTATTCTGCATTTATTCAGGTCTTAACGTAAACCACTGATTCCACAGACATCTACTTAAATCTAATAAAGATTAGATTAAATTCTTAAGGAATCATGATATTCATTCCTAAATATCTGAATTTCCGAGTAAAAAATACATACTAATTTTTAAGAGAAAATAATTAAGTAATATATATATAAGTAAGTCCAGTAGGTATTTGCTTTTATGTGAGAAAAACAAGGTAAACAAAATTAACAAAAATTGACTGAAACGGCTATTTTTTGATTAAGATGGACTTCAGTCTTCATGACTTTCTTATGCTCTGCGGTCTGCTAGGAAAGAAAAATATTGTCAGAAGATCAGCATTTCCCCATAGCTATGGAAAGTTTCTTTGCTGTATGACTCAGAGCTTTGAAGTTCATATATTAAATCTTTTCTTTCATACATATATTCACTCTTATAGTAGGGCTATATCCAGAAAGGGACTTTGCTGCTACAACACTAGGATCCCTGGTGCCTAACTTCCAAACATCTGGTCCCAAAAAACTGAAACTAGAAGTCTCTATTAAGCTTTATTTTTTGTTGGGGAGAACCTAGGCATCTTGGAATAGAATTGTAAATAGGCACCAAGCCGGGTGTTTGTAGCAGTAGATACAATACCCCCTCTCCCTTCCTTCTCTAGGAGAGAAGTATTTCTCTCAGCCCTGCGAGAAGGAAATCCTTCTTTCCTCCTATATTCCATCTTCCTAGCTATCCTTTTCTCTTCCTAAACCATCAGACAAGCAATTGTCATTTTAATTTTAAAATATAACATGAAGAGTCTTATCTGACTTCACACTCTTTAGTGCAATACAGTTATGGATATAGCACCCTCATTGCTTCCGTACCTACATCTCTCAGGACAGAGGAGACAGACCAGAAAGAGACTGCCTCTGGTAACACTTCTTTACTAGCCAAAATAGAGACAGGCAATGTTAGCGCCTCCTTATAATATACATTCAATGAATATGCCTATACACCAAACTGCACGAAAAACTCAGTCCAAGGTTGACCATTCTTTGCTCAGGTGGCACATAGTCTCCGGTCTGGTGGTAACTGTTGATCCTACTCCTAAACCTTCATGTTATTCTTTATATGGTTCAGGCTCATATAAAATACTCCTGATCTTCCAGTCCAAGCAAGTTTTACTCAGAGTGAGCTTTGCAATGGGAACATGAGTCAATGAAAACGTTGGTGGCCTTAGTTTGCTAACAGTTCTGAACCGACTCATCTACTGTAGCATTTGTAGTCACTATTGAGAAATTCACTGTGCACGGGGGGGAGATGCAGTCTGAAGGCAAGGCACTCCCAGGAACTTGGGTCAAGGGCATTTTCGGTGTCTGTCCCTTCTCATGTCAATCCTGAACATAAACATAGTTAGGGACAGGAAACACAGCCTTCCTTTAGGGCTTGTTTCACTTAGATGAAAACAATTGAAGGCTCATGTGGAGGATTTGGGAGAGAATAATAGTATGCTACTGATCTAGTGGGGTTTTGTGCAAAGTTCGGAGCTCTAAAACATCCTGCAAGGACTTTTTTACACTTTATACGTGGAAGTAATTGGAAAAAGCTCAAGCATTATAGAGTTTAGGTGCTTCCACGTTGAGGCAGAAATAGTTTTCGGGGTACTGATTTGGGGACTTCTGTTCCAGTTAAGCCCTAACCTTGTTTTCAGCAAGGAAGGTGCTACATTGCTGGTTCAGGAGTGTGCGACAAGGCCCCTGGAGCCATGGCCATGCAGCATCCTGAGCCCAGCGGGGAGGCCAGTGGCCAGGGATGTTGGCAGAGGGGCTGGGAGGTCACTGGGGAGGCTGGCAGCCTGGTAGGCTGGTGGGGAAGCTGGCTCCTTTCCTCCCTCTCTGTTATGAGGTGCAGAGTCAGAGGGAGGCCTCCAGGTGTGACTGCTGTCAAAGACAAGGGCCTGATTCTTATTAGTCCACTTTGCTTTTAACTTTACTATAGATACGACTGGAGTTTTTGAAATTATCTTTCTCAGGCATGAAGAAGTGCATTTTAAATTTTCTGATTAGATAATGAGTAGTCTTTCTCTGAACCAAAAAGAAATCCAGGTTAACATCTTGCAGAACAGTTTTTATGGAACACTGACAGCAAAAACTGTTTCTTGAAAAGAAGAAAATGAGTACATTTACTTGATGCAGGGTGTTATAGCTGAGTAGAGAAGAGGCATACTATTTTCTATTTACCATTTCTTTCTATGTGTTTATTCTGTTAACACTGAAGTCAATCAAAACATTTGTTTTTTTCTTTATAAATGTCTTGAGACTATCACCTGTGGTAGATAGCTTATTAATAATTTGCTGCTTAAAACACACAGGTTTAGAGATCTGCCTTAGCTATTTATATAAAAACAGGCAAACGATTTTCAGATCATGCTCCCAAACCATATTTACTTAAAAAAGAAAGTTGATAAATTGTTTACTGTGGCAAGACAGCATAAATTTTAAATCAGATTTCAAGTGAAGAGAGAGACTGTTTATGTGACAGCCTTCCTTTTTTCCCCCAGTTAAAATTCTTTCAGAAATAAGGAGCTGAAAAACTTTTATAACCCTAGTATCTTTATAAATTCACTTTACCTAGCAAAGTTGTTAAGCTTTTGTAACTCATAAAAGCAAAGATATCACCACAGATTTGTCTAGGATCCAGAAGGTAAAAAATCTTACAGTAGTTCTGCATGTCAGATTTTCCATAATTTTCAAATCATGATTGATCACCTACAAAGATTTGCTGTGTGTTTTGCATGGCCTACTCCATATGCAAAGTATGATTTGAGAAATGACTTAAATGATTTCCAAATTGTCTCAACAATTCCTATTGTTGGAAACAATTCCAACAGTTTCAGACACATTGTATTCATATAAAATGTACAGCTTTTTAGTTTGAGAATGAAAAACCCCCACCCTAAAAGCTTGCAGTGGAGCTATTGTTTGCTTTCAGAAATTACTACTATGACCTACTATTACTACTATCTATTTTCCCTGGTTGATTTTATTAGGATAACAGGACTCCATTGGATATCATTTGACACACTGGGACAGATACCAAACAATCAGAAAGTACAAAAGGTGAGATTCCAGGAGGAAAAGTATGATTATACAACTTGTTACTTTTTCATACACATTTAAAAGTTCACTTACTGGCTAACAAAGCAAAAACCTTTTGACCACTCTCTACAGAGAACAACAACAGTCTCCTATGGAGCTCAGTGGACAGTGAAGTAAATTTTTTGAAGGTAGGATTTAATGGTTATAAAATGTTAATCCATCTGGGTGGCTTAGGAATCAAAATCTTATTTTCAAAGTGATTTGGACATTCAGAGTAAGTCCCGTTAAAGGATTCAGGTGCTACAATGAGTAGAATCAAAAGACTCTCCCCAGGCACCAGACTCTCTACACTTGTGTAGGGAGCGTTAGATGCCTGAGGACAGAGCCCCAAACAGCAGCAGACTGAATGGGCAGCATCCAACGGATGGCAATTAGAGATTTTTTGGTCCCTCAGAACATCAGAGAATTGCACATCCTTTATTACAAGTCAGCTACAGAAACCTCTCCTGAATCAGGGTGCCTAAATGATTTCTTTACAGAAAACCAGTCGAGGTCACTTTTTGAAGGACTGGTGCCAGAAGAGGAGGTAATAGTACCGTGGTCTTTATACAATGTTGACTAGTTGCAGCATACTCCAAATGTCATTTCTTTTTGCCACAACAGAAGATTTATATCTATACTTCTTATTCACTTAGAAGTTGTTCTAACCATTAATCTTAGACATGTGGGTTGTGTTTCCTGCCAAAACATTTCCACCGTGCAGAAAAGAATTCAGGATACCTTGGGTCAGTGAGGTGCATCTAGAAGCAGGAAGTTTGGGAACTCATGTGGTAAGGACCTTTTTTTATTTTAACAAACGACTATGGCTCTAAATACAAAAATAAAATCTTAGCAGGACTGATTCTTAGGTTTTCCCATTCCTAAATAAATGTCCAGATTATCAGATTATAGTTTCATATGTCATGCTCTTTCCCAACGGAGGACTGTTTATGTATGCCATACAGAATTAGACAATTTCAAAAGGAGAGGCTGAGAACAGACATTGTGTTTAGGATACAACTAAGATGAGGAGATGTGAATTTGAAGACCTCTGTCAAAGGGCTAATGTCCTGGCTGAATAGTGCTTCGATACCAGCAATACCTAGGTAAGCTATGGCATAAAGGGAGAAACTGCCTTTATTTTGTGCACAGTCTGATCTGTTGAAATGCTCTAACAACACTAATCAGATCAGATCTTTCACATAATATAGATGGAAAAAGATCTTCTTTCTATATTCTTGCTTATTAGGCTTTGAGATGGTCAATACTGAAAAGCTTTTGAATTTGCCCAGAAGCAGACCAGTATGTACCTGGGGTACTCTCATGTGGAAAACATGGTGCCTAGAGGTAAGGTTGCAGCAGAGTAATCCTTTGCCCTCGTGCTAGTGATTAAGTCCCTTTGCAGAGTTTCTCTTTTGATACTCTAATAACTTTTAATCAGTCTTTAAAAGTCTTATTTCTTTTGATGCTTCATTTACTAAATACTATTTCTTTTATCACTCTGCTTTGTTATTTATTCTGTTTTTATACATCAGCATAAGTAGTTACTAAATGAAAATACTGATTTCTTACCACCATTTTTATGGGTGTTAATATTGCAAATTAATGGGTGTAATGGAGAACAATCAGGTCAGTTGACCTCAGTGAATGAATATCATGCATTAACAATGGCCTGCTTGATATACATCAAGCTGAGTTAAAAGTTTTTATGAGATCTAGCTCTTCTGCATTATCTTAACTTTGAGTATAAGTATTCTAGGAATGTAAATTACTCAGCTTATCTTTACATTTTTAATAGAAACTTTCTAGTTTGTAAATTAAAGTTGATGATGGTATGGTTTTGCAATGTGAATAGTCATAGCACTCTAAGAAACTTCCCATTAGCTAAGCTGAGGCAACTGAATACCTTAGTTCACCCCAAATATGAGCTAAAGTCATTAATCAATACAGATCAGCTTCTCTAAGACTCTCTGAGAGTACACAGAGGATAGTGATAACTTGGCTGATGTGGGAGTGATTTGTTAAGTTACTGTAACTTAATCAAGTGTTCACTTCTCAGGTTGCACAATGATCAGGGCAATGTACTTATCCCCTTATCTTGTGCTAAGTGCCATCCCTATTTAGTAACAGTATTATTAAGGAGAGCAACGTATCATTATTGCACATGCAGTAACTTAGCTTTTTGTATTTGATTTCTTTGCTGAAGTTATTTAAATGCAGACAGGCAGATTTCTGTAGGCACACTGCAGTAGGGCAGGTTGCTTTCACACAGCCTCATGCAAGCCCTGGCATGGGATGTCACGCTCCTATGGCATGACACACAGCAGAGGAATAAAAAGCCTAAGCAAAAATGTAAGATGGCAGCTTCTAAAGCACAACAAGCTATCATATGATTTTAGCAGGAATATATTTAAAAATGCTTTCACAAATTCAAGCAATTTTTTTTTTCTTTCTTTCTCCACATTATGATTCTTGGCACCAGTTGCTACACTACCTTATACTGGAAAGATAACAGTGTCAACACACTGATTCAAGTTTTCTGCAGCACAGCCTTTCTTCTATGAAGAAAAATCATTGATGCTTTCTTCCCAGTTTCCCCCCTCCAGCCGAAGAAACAATGGCCTTGGGGGACGTGACTCTGATCTGCACCGTGAAGATCTGTGCACTCACTGCTAATTACTGTATTTGTAATTCCTGACCATACTAGCATTGCCAAGAAGTGAATTACAGTCTTTTGAGTACATTCATATCTATAAGCTAGCCCTCCAGCTTGCAGGGCCAGTAGAAATGGTAGAGATAGTAACCTAGAAAACGCTTCCATTAAGTGCATAGTGCTATCTGATTGTCTTGTATGCTTCTCTTGTATTAACCCTTCAATCACTCTGACAAGTACATTTGAACCGAGGGAGGGAGATGATTTTGACAATTTCGCATAGAACAATGATGTAGAAAATCTAAGATTGCCAGAAAGAAAAGCAGCACTTAGTAATGATGCTCTAGGTTTAAAGCATCTCTTAAAAGAAATAAGAGATTATCATCTCTTTTTTTTTGTTAATTGTTCTGAATACATTACCAGGCTGCTGTTGATTTTTCTGCACTTACAATACATGCAATAATTGTTGCCCTAACTGTTGTCATGGTGCTAGAGTTTATGCTAGGTGGACTCTTTGGAAGTAGCTCTTTAATTGAAGAATTGCTTCATTGTGATTTTATTTGATATTCTTTTTAGCAGCACTGATCATAAGGAATTCAGTTAGTATTCATTGTAATAGCACTGATCATAAAAAATTCATTTGCTATTCATATGGATGTCACAGGTGTTTCCAGAGGACTTACGCTAACTGCAATTTTAGGATCATTTAATGGATACTTACACAAAGATTGGTTTTGAAAGGATCTCCTACCACTTCCCAGCTGACTGATTTAGCTTTGGGTATATGGAAGAAGAGCTCAAAATATATGGGGGGTTTGTACACCAAGCTATTTAACAATAATAGGTTTCATTTTACATGACATTTTCTAGTACCCAGATTCTGAATCCTGTGTGTTTAGCAATTGATCAGCCATAGAGCGTCATGGAGGAAAGATCCATTTTCAGACATAGTCTTCACGCTTTCGCTGATACTCAACAGTTACAATTGCAAGTGATTTTTGGCATCACTTGCAATGACAGAACAAGATACAAGAAAATATGAGGCTAAATTGTGTAAAGGGGAAAAAAAGGTATATTTTTGACTAATGGTGACTCAGAATGCACTAAAATTGTGTAGATTAAACACATCATAATCAGACTATTAACAAAAAGATTCACAACTGCATTAATAAGTCATATTTCATTATCCTAACACAAAAGAGCCACCCTGGAGGAAGACCTGGATAGGCTGGAAGAGTGGGCTAACAAGAACCTTAGGAAGTTCAACAAGGACAAGTGTAAGGTCTTGCACCTGCGAAAACACAATCCAGGAGTGCAGCACAGGCTGGGATCTACCCGGCTGGGGAGCAGCTCCATGGAAAGGGACCTGGGCGTTGGACAACAGGCTCAATATGAGTGAACAGTGTGCTGCTGCAGCAAAGAAAGGCAACAGGATGCTGGGTTGCATCAACAAGGGCACCACCAGCAAAGATAAAGAAGTCATTATACCACTCTACTCAGCCCTTGTTAGGCCACACTGGGACTATGTTCAGTTTTGGTCCCCGCTATGCAAGAAATATGTGGACAGGCTGGAGAGCATCCAGAGAAGGGCCACAAAGATGATCAAAGTACTGGGAAGCCTGCCATATGAGGAAAGGCCGAGAGAACTGGGTTTGTTCAGCCTTGAGAAAAGAAGGCTTAGGGGAGACCTTAGACCATGTTCCAGTATTTAAAGGGTGGCTACAAAGAAGATGGAGACTCCCTTTTTACAAGGAGTCACATGGAAAAGACGAGGGGTAATGGGTTCAAGTTCCTCCTGGGCACATTCCAATTGGACACAAGAAGAAAATTGTTCACAATGAGAGCAATCAGCTATTGGAATAATCTCCCCAGGGAAGTGGTGGATTCCCCAACATGGACACTTTTAAGATTCAGCTGGACAGGGTGCTGGGCCGTCTTGTCTAGACTGTGCTTTTGCCAAGAAAGGTTGGACCAGGTGATCCTTGAGGTCCCTTCCAACCTGGTATTCTATGATTCTATGAAAAGATACCTGGTATGAGACATTAATATGTGTAATAAAGCTTCTGCACATGTATTATGAACAGCATTGCTTTTAATATTAAAAGTGAATCCATATGGGTTATTTGACATGTAAAATATGAACTTTTATAGCAAGAATGCAAATGAGAATTTGAGCACTAATTATAGCTGCAGATCCCACTCCGGAATGAGGCTCCGTGTGACTAACAATTTTGGCAAAATGAAGGAATGGCTTGCTTCTCTCAAGAGGCAGCATATCTTAGCTCCCTCTCCTCTCTCTGTAACCCTTCAAAATTCTCAGCATGTCTCAGTACAGAAACTAATGCATATGCTACTTCCAGGGACTGGCTTCCAAAGACAGGCCACCAGCTCTGTGGTTTTATAGCTAGTTTTATATAACTGTCTCTATAACGTAGGAAAGGTTATTTCATAGAATCATAGAATAGAATCACAGAACGGGGATGGTGACCCAACCCCTCCCCGGGCCAGCCTCTTCCAATGTTTAACCACTCTTTCAGTAAAGAAATTTTTCCTCACGTCCAATCTAAACTTCCTCTGGCACAACTTGAGGCCATTTCCTCTCATCCTATTGCTAGTTACTTGGGAGAAGAGACCGACACCCACCTCGCTACAGCCTCCTTTCAGGTAGTTGTAGAGAGCAATGAGGTCTCCCCTCAGCCTCTTCTTCTCCAGGTTAAACAACCCCAGTTCCCTCAGCTGCTCCTCATAAGACTTGTTCTCCA
>NW_008825615.1:16603731-16603947 GCF_000699105.1 Pygoscelis adeliae
CCAAAACTGAACACAGTATTTGAGGTGCGGCCTCACCAGGGCCGAGTACAGGGGCTCGATCACTTCCCTACTCCTGCTGGCCACATTATTTCTGATATAGGCCAGGATGCCATTGGCCTTCTTGGCCGCCTGGGCACACTGCCGGCTCGTGTTCAGCCGGCTGTCGACCAGCACCCCCAGGGCCTTTTCCGCCAGGCAGCTTTCCAACCACTCTTC
>NW_008825615.1:16604590-16626681 GCF_000699105.1 Pygoscelis adeliae
GATCCTCCTTCCGGCCCTTCTTGTAGATGGGCGTCACATTGGCAAGCCTCCAGTCGTCCGGGACCTCCCCCGTTAACTAGGACTGCTGATAAATGATGGAGAGTGGCTTAGCGAGCTCCTCCGCCAGCTCCCTTAGCACTCTCGGGTGGATCCCATCCGGCCCCATAGACTTGTGAGCATCCAGGTGGCGTAGCAGGTCGCTAACTGCTTCCTCTTGGATTATGGGGGGTTTATCCTGCTCACTGTCCCTGTGTTCCAGGTCAGGGGGCTGAATACCCTGAGGATAACTGGTCTGCCTGTTAAAGACTGAGGCAAAGAAGGCATTAAGTACCTCAGCCTTTTTTCTCATCCTCAGTGACGATGTTCCGCCCTGCATCCAATAAAGGATGGAGATTCTCCTTGGCTCTCTTCTTGTCATTAATATATTTGTAAAAACATTTTTTGTTGTCTCTAACGACAGCGGCCAGATTGCGTTCTAGCTGGGCTTTTGCCTTTCTCATTTCCTCTCTGCATGACCTAACAAGATCATAAAAATTTCATATTTATCCAGAACCATGTAATTGTAGGAGATATTCTATAAAAGATTATATTGGCTGTTCCCAATATTTTATTTCTATTTCTTCCATTAACGAGCCAAAAGTGCTGGGTTTTGGTATAGGATGGTGTAATTGCTCTACCATGAATCTTTCACAATATGTTTCCTCCATCAGTTTTTTTCCACGGGAGACTAGGATGTTATTTTTTTAAAAACTAATCTAGCTTTTGTCATTATTATTTGCTTTCCCTGTGCAATCCTCTGACAAACATGTATCCAGCTGAGATGATTGGTGACTCCTACCCAAGTCTGTCATTGTTATTCCTGAAATGGCCAGAGGGGTCACTGGAAAGCAAAATGGAACTGTTAATTCTTTTCAAAGAAGTAGCATGGCTTTTTCTGGTAGGTAGCCATGAGAAAACTGTTCTTACCTGAACTACTTGCTGCTTTTCTGTATGCACAAGTGCCAGGCTGTACTCAGCTGAAATAACCTCTAATGTGTTCATCTTTTGCTAAATTTTATTATCCTTGATTGCAGAAAAGTTTAGATAAAGCATGCCTAAGAAATATGCTGTTAGAAACAGGATGACAAAACAATTATTGAATAGTACCATAGTGTCTTAAACTATCGTATAATTATCTTTTAATAATAACACACACATACAATTAAAATACGAAAATTATTAATATTGTGATTTATCACCAATCTGTAGCAGAAAGGAAGTAGTTTTACTTATATTTAACAAAGGAAATTTTAGCCCAAGCTTCTCTGATCTAGTAATAAATTCTCTTTGTTTCATGCTGCTAGCCAATGTCTCTAAAGTTAAGCAATGTCTTATACAAACACCTAGGATACCAGGATTGCAGATGTTCATAAAAGGGTATAACTGGATATAATGCAAATTTCAAAGGATGTTGAATTTGTAATACTCCTGCTTAATCAGATATAAGCGAAGAAGTGTCATAGCTACGTGAGTGACTTCTTCAGTATTTCTGAGGTGCCCACACTACCAGTGAGGATGGGACAGCAGAAGAAGAAAGTCAAAATACTGTCTTCTTAATTCAGTTACTGTGGTAAAGATCAGTAGTTTTTGAAATGTGAACCGCATTTCTAAGACATATCTTGCTGTACATTATTTAAACAATCTTGTGATGTGTAAAACAACTGGCATGAGGAGTTGTTTATGAGCAAATTACTAAATCACCTCCCAGGCTGTCTTAATGTTGTGGTTTAACTTCATCTGGCAACTGAGCACCACACAGCCGCTCGCTCACTCCCCCCGCCCTGGTGGGATGGGGAAGAGAATTGGAAGAGTAAAAGTGAGAAAACTTGTGGATTGAGATAAGAACAGTTTAATAATTGAAATATAATAATAATACTAATAATACAACAAAGCAAGTGATGCACAATGCAATTGCTCACCACCCGCCAACTGATGCCCAGCCTCCCTGGCCAGCTTTCCCCCAGTTTATGTACTGAGTATGACGTCACATGGTATGGAATATCCCTTTGACCAGTTTGGGTCAGCTGTCCTGGCTGCGCCCCCTCCCAGCTTCTTGGGCACCTCCAGCCTTCTCAGTCAGTAGAGCATGGGAAGCTGAAAAGTCCTTGGCTAGTGTAAGCATTACCTAGCAACAACTAAAATATTGGTGTGTTATCAACATTGTTCTCACCCCAAATCCAAAACACAGCACTGTACCAGCTACTAGGAAGAAAATTAACTCCATCCCAGCCAAAACCAGGACACTTAATAAATCACTGCAAGGCTCATTAATGTAATTTTCTAGACTTCATCAAGGTGCATCTACTACAGCTGCACAAATACACGTGGCAATTTCACTACAAATAATGGTCTTGGCAAACAACTGAAGTCTGACTGGGTGTATACAATTTGGCTAGATAATTAGATTTTTTGCTTCTCATATAATTTTCCTAATTTACCTAATTTCCTTTTTTTTCTTGTTGCATTGGGCACCTTAAAAATTAAGAATAGGGAATGGATTGTTTCATTGAAATAAAATTCTATACATCTAAAAGATTAGTTAGTTCATTTATGTGTTATCAAAGTCAGCAGATTACCTTTTGCTGTATTATTGTTGTTGCTCTGAGGTGAGGTAATCCTAACTCCACTAAAATAGATGGTCAAACTCTTCTTCCTTTTCCTTTCACTGACAATAAGGTTAGGAACAGGTGAAAGCAATTTAGGCAGGTTTTTGTTTCCCTTTCCCTCAAATAATTAGGTTTTTATATATTGCTAAGCATATGGCAGGTCTGACAGTAATATCAATATTCAATATTAATATTCAATAATATTAACATATTCAAAATAATATTCAGTAGTATTCAATGTTTGTGTAATACATGGTGATATAAAGAGCTGAAAAATAGTTTTTAAGTGGATTGGTGGTTTAAGCTCTGTGCAGCCTTTCCATTCTGTAAAATGTGCCACTATTTATTAGCTGAACGTTGATGTGGGCTCTAAGGGAAAGATTTTCAGAGGTTTTGAATGCCTGTATTGTGTTAAGCTCTCTAAAACATCCCAAATGCTTAAGCATTGCTCAGGACTTTCTGACAGGTGAGGAACTTCAAACTGTCTCAAGCTGTACATCCAAAAGTAAGACATTTGAAATCACAAATCATTGAGTTGGTTTTCTGAAAAATATTCAGGACCTTTAGGCTAGTGGCCTAAAGTCAGATCAAATAATTTCTTAAAAAAAAAAATCTCAAATAAGTATGTAAATTAATTCAAACATAATTAGTACCAATTCAAAGTGTATATTGATTTGTGCCATACTGTTTTAGGTTGCTAGGTATATAAAGGAAGTAAATTCCTGATCGCTGAGATTGGTATTTGTTCAATTGTTTGGAGACATCTTCATCTCCAGTCTGAGTTTGTTATCTAATATCAAGTGGCAAGTCTGCACATACAACTGTTTTGCCAACACAAGTTCAATTCCTAGGGACTAGGATCTGCAAACTAATTTTGAGTATACAGATCAAATCTAGTGTAAATGTCCTATGTCTGAAAGACTGTGCAAGATAAGCAAGCTTGTCTTGTTCATTTAAATATGAACACACATACTTTACTTAGTATTTATGTGAATGTCAATATTTCTATATGAATTGCAAAATTCATTAATTTCTAAGACATATCTTGCTGTACATTATTTAAACAATCTTGTGATGTGTAAAACAACTGGCATGAGGAGTTGTTTATGAGCAAATTACTAAATCACCTCCCAGGCTGTCTTAATGTTGTGGTTTAACTTCATCTGGCAACTGAGCACCACACAGCCGCTCCCTCACTCCCCCCCAGCCCCCACTGGTGGGAGGGGGGAGAGAATTGGAAAAGTAGAAGAGAGAAAACTCATGGGTTGAGATAAAAACAGTTTAAATACAACAAAGCAAGTGATGCACAATGCAATTGCTCACCACCCGCCAACTGATGCCCAGCCAGTCCCCGAGCAGCAGCCTCCCTGGCCAGCTTTCCCCCAGTTTATGTACTGAGTATGACGTCACATGGTATGGAATATCCCTTTGACCAGTTTGGGTCAGCTGTCCTGGCTGCGCCCCCTCCCAGCTTCTTGGGCACCTCCAGCCTTCTCAGTCAGTAGAGCATGGGAAGCTGAAAAGTCCTTGGCTAGTGTAAGCATTACCTAGCAACAACTAAAATATTGGTGTGTTATCAACATTGTTCTCACCCCAAATCCAAAACACAGCACTGTACCAGCTACTAGGAAGAAAATTAACTCCATCCCAGCCAAAACCAGGACACTTAATAAATCACTGCAAGGCTCATTAATGTAATTTTCTAGACTTCATCAAGGTGCATCTACTACAGCTGCACAAATACACGTGGCAATTTCACTACAAATAATGGTCTTGGCAAACAACTGAAGTCTGACTGGGTGTATACAATTTGGCTAGATAATTAGATTTTTTGCTTCTCATATAATTTTCCTAATTTACCTAATTTCCTTTTTTTTCTTGTTGCATTGGGCACCTTAAAAATTAAGAATAGGGAATGGATTGTTTCATTGAAATAAAATTCTATACATCTAAAAGATTAGTTAGTTCATTTATGTGTTATCAAAGTCAGCAGATTACCTTTTGCTGTATTATTGTTGTTGCTCTGAGGTGAGGTAATCCTAACTCCACTAAAATAGATGGTCAAACTCTTCTTCCTTTTCCTTTCACTGACAATAAGGTTAGGAACAGGTGAAAGCAATTTAGGCAGGTTTTTGTTTCCCTTTCCCTCAAATAATTAGGTTTTTATATATTGCTAAGCATATGGCAGGTCTGACAGTAATATCAATATTCAATATTAATATTCAATAATATTAACATATTCAAAATAATATTCAGTAGTATTCAATGTTTGTGTAATACATGGTGATATAAAGAGCTGAAAAATAGTTTTTAAGTGGATTGGTGGTTTAAGCTCTGTGCAGCCTTTCCATTCTGTAAAATGTGCCACTATTTATTAGCTGAACGTTGATGTGGGCTCTAAGGGAAAGATTTTCAGAGGTTTTGAATGCCTGTATTGTGTTAAGCTCTCTAAAACATCCCAAATGCTTAAGCATTGCTCAGGACTTTCTGACAGGTGAGGAACTTCAAACTGTCTCAAGCTGTACATCCAAAAGTAAGACATTTGAAATCACAAATCATTGAGTTGGTTTTCTGAAAAATATTCAGGACCTTTAGGCTAGTGGCCTAAAGTCAGATCAAATAATTTCTTAAAAAAAAAAATCTCAAATAAGTATGTAAATTAATTCAAACATAATTAGTACCAATTCAAAGTGTATATTGATTTGTGCCATACTGTTTTAGGTTGCTAGGTATATAAAGGAAGTAAATTCCTGATCGCTGAGATTGGTATTTGTTCAATTGTTTGGAGACATCTTCATCTCCAGTCTGAGTTTGTTATCTAATATCAAGTGGCAAGTCTGCACATACAACTGTTTTGCCAACACAAGTTCAATTCCTAGGGACTAGGATCTGCAAACTAATTTTGAGTATACAGATCAAATCTAGTGTAAATGTCCTATGTCTGAAAGACTGTGCAAGATAAGCAAGCTTGTCTTGTTCATTTAAATATGAACACACATACTTTACTTAGTATTTATGTGAATGTCAATATTTCTATATGAATTGCAAAATTCATTACCATACTGAAACATTATTAAATTGATATTCAGGGCTTGAATTATAAGAATGTGTAGGTTAGAGATACCCGACATTGTTTTGCAAGTGAGAAATGCATTTTTCCTCAGAATGGAGCAAGCAAGTACACTGAACTTTGATACCATTAAACCTTGCAATATTCTGTAGCCTATAAATAGTTAAGGTGTATGCTTCAATCTGTAGGCATCATCTGCTCACTTGCAGTGGGTCAAGTAATTTAGAAACATAACCCAGAGAAATTTAACTTAGAGACCTACTTTCCAGTGGGAGACTTCTTTTGTTTTATAAACAGGCACATCGGTTACTGTATGATAGAGCCTGACACTGCCAGAAAACCTGTTCATTTGCTTCTAACTAGAAAGCGTACAAACCCACATAGGCAATGTGAAAGAGAAGCAAACACAGCAGCACAGTATAAGCATATACACAGCAACACTAATGATGTTTCTGTAGAACTTTTGCTTTTGCCTGAAATCACTTCCTCTCATTTCACTTTCTACCAGTAGCAGTGTTGTTGGTGGCTGTAGTAGATCTATACACAGAAATCGTAAACTGTCATGCAGTATAGCCCCTTCTCTTCATTGTCCTTTTTTAAGCATCTTTCAGAATCAAACACACAAATCTTTACTAACCAAACTCTAGTGACTCTTGGAGATTGCTCCTTTCCACACCTGCAGGCCTCAAAAGCTGTCAATCACTTCTCTTGACTTTTCCCACTTGCTCTTGACTGTGAGCCTACTTTTCAACAGAGTTTGAGTGTTACACTAAAGATCTGTGTATTGGTATTACAGCTTTACTTTTGATCTTTCTCTTCTTTCTTCCAGCGGTTACATATTCACAGGAAGGTTGTAAATATGCCTTCTCATTTGTGGGTGGTATCAGCATGCCTATGTATTTCTGATGGGGTATTGTCAGAATGCCAGATCTTTACCCAGCTGTGGGTTGAATTGGCAATTTCTTAGGAGCCTGAGCGATATGAATAAAATGAAGTATATTACAGCTGTGCTCATCTTAATACAGAGGAATAATCAGCAAAACTTGCAGCAGGTCCCAGCATGTGATATCTCTGATCAAGACTGAGTATCACATGCTGAGATGTGAGATAGGCTGCATCTTCTTATTAGTAATAAGCTTAGCTTCAAACTGAATCAAGGGCTATCTGATCTTGCATTTACAGAAAGCAGAACAGGGTGTCAGGAGAGCAGGACACGATTCTCCATCCAGTCATAGACTTCTTGTCTATGAAGTCCTGTTGGATAGCACATTGAGATTTACAGCACTGAGATTTACATCTCAGATTTTGGATGACCTATTTGAGATTTTGGTGTCCTGACTTCCAGAGGTACAGGGCACCAGTTCAGCAATAAAATACTGAAGTCTGAAAACAAGGCTTAGCTGTCTCAGGCCAGACAAATGTGAATGGAAGCAGTAAAATAGCGGCCATTTAAAGCAAAGATGTTAGCCTTATTCATCAGTTTCCTCATCTACCAAAAAAAAAAAAAAAAAGATACGTTTATCTTCTCTGCAAGGATGTGGTTAAATCATATTCCTCTAGGTTTATTTTACTACTTATATCAATAGTGCTATGGAAGATTTGTAGCTATTTAAAACTTGGGGTGGCACCTACTAGTAACACATGAAGGATGTTGCTAATTTTTCAGTATTTCTTTTACACCTATTTTTGTGATCGGTTACATGAGTCAGGTAGATGATACAAGGAAACACTGAACAACAACAGAGCAAAACAGTGATGTTGATAAAGGTAGCTAAGCCTCCTGATTATCTCCAAGGAAAATACATACCTCAGCAATGTTGACAAGCATGACTTTTCTTCATAGCAGAAGACCTAAAATCACAGAAAGGATAAAACACGAGACGCAAAGTGACTGATTATGACTTTGACAGCTAAGTAACAGTTTAGAAAGTTCAGTCCCAAAACAGAAAACAACAGAAAAGAATTTGAAAGCATGTTAATAAAGTGTTATCTGCCATATGAGAAATGCAGGTAATGTATCTATAAATAAACAAAGCTTTAATTTGTCTACGTAGCAGCATTTTTCCTCAAAGACAGCAAAGGTTCAGACACTTCAACAGATGGAAGGGGCTTGACTAGCAACAAACATTCAGAATCCTCGAATGAGAACAGGATTTTGCTGTTTATTATGTTTCCTAGAAATGATGTTCAGAACAATGTAATCTGGAAGTATTTTGAAGTGACTCTTCCACAGCTGTGTTAGCTGATAGCATAGGACAGATGGTGCAACACAGTCCAGCATACAAGGAGCTTACTTCTTTCACAACTTTATTAGCTAAGGGCTTTGAAAAGCAACAGTGATGATGATATAAATCAGTGCCATCTTGTAGAACAGGTAAACAAAGTGGGACAGGCTTTCTACCCCTGGCTAGGTACCACCTTTGAGCTGCTGTGGCAGGGGAGGGAGAAGGAAGGAGAAGGGAGAAATCTTCTTAGTCAAATCTTTCTTCAGCACCTGCTTCTATTGAGTTTCATGCTGGGTAAGCTAATTGCCATGCCTAGCATTGCCCATCAACTTTCCTCAGGTGCTTGTGCAAAGAAGCACAGGCAGGCCAACTTCCAGTTTTTCAGTGTCAAAATTGTGCTCACAAACTGAGTCATCAGCTACTTGCTTTGTTAACACACTCTCGTGTAGCAGTTAAAAGAAAATCCTTACTGTAATACTTACTGCAAGTAGCTAAAACAAAAGGATAATTTGTCAAGCTGATAAAGTACTGCCACCCTAATTAGACAAATAAGTTGTTAGACCTCTGAAAGACATGATACATCATGAATAGGGATATTTAAAATTAGGTTATATCTAATTACTTTTTAATTTCTATTTGCATTTTAATGAAGATTGAGCTTAATGAGATAAATAGCAGAGAGATTTCTGTATCAGAAATACTCTTGAATTCTCTGTGTGTCAAGGATTAGATTTTCAGAGGTTTGGGGCACCTGTAGTAAGTTAAGTGTTTTAAAAAGTTCATTAGGCATTTTTCTACCTTGGGTCTTCCCTTTGAATCTAGAAGGAATTTGAAAAATCCTAGTCTGCTTGCATCCTCCTGGGTCTAAATGCCTTCAGGAAATTATCCAGTGGGATTTCTAGAAGTACTGAATGCAGGCAACAGAGCTGAAAATGAATGGGAAACATGATCAGGCTTTAACAATTCCAAAGACCAGATCCTCAGTATATGAATATTGTCAATATTATGTAACATTGCGTACTGCATGAGAAAAGACTGGTGTTTTTTTTTTCTTTTTTCAAAATGGCAAGAATTCTAAATGCCTTTATTGTTGCTGGAATTCTTATCTTAGCACAACAGCTCTATATAACAAACTTTACATATTTTAAATGGCTCAAAACTAATGATCTTCATTAAGATGTATCATTTTGATTAAAGCGTTATTAATTTGTCTTTATTTAGCATGCAATGAACAGATGAATGTACTATATGGTGACTAGAACACTGCTGAAGGAACAGTAGCGTAGATACATTTCTAAATGCTAACATATGTCTACGTACATTGTGTTCATGTTCAATTGGACTCTGGCCCTTGGTACTTTTGAGAACATGCTTGTGTTGCACCTTCTCTTTCCTTTTATGGATTTTTAACAACATGTTCATTGTACATTAATAATCCTTTAAAAGCTCATTTTACCTTAATCATCCTTTAAAATAAGACATTTTCTACCACGGGCTGCTTCTTGACATGGTCAGGCTGCCTATGCTGCAATGGATTTGTAACAAATTTCCCATTTGGCTGATCTGATAAAACTTACCCATACACTTTTGAAAAGTCATTCAAGCACTGAGCATATTACAGACAAGTGATGCCATTCAGTGTCAGCTTCTCAGGTATTAAACAGCTTTAGAGGGAGGCGGACTACAGTAGGCCAGACTCTACAACTTTGCTGGGACAAGAGAAGGAAACAGATTTTTGGTCATTCTGTAGTTACTACCTACAATTAGCAAAAGAGCAATTTTTTTTAGTCACTAATTAAAACATTTAGTACAGGTCTATACTGAAAAATCTGAGTACCTCCAGTACTGATTCTGCTATCATTTTGCAGATGCTAATTTAATTCCTGTTACTCCTGTAGCATTAGGTATTTCCCTGGCAGAGCTGTTGGCTAGCCTCTTCTCCAAGCACAGGAAGATTGCCTATTGTTAAAAAGCAAACCAAAACAGAAACGACAAAAAAAGTTCTACACCAGCTCTAACATAGTTAATCCAATGGAAGGTAAACAAAAAGGTGGGATCTGATCCTCTACATAAATTCTTAATGTAAATATAACTTAAGACATTAAACCTCATAACAATTTAGCAAAAAAGGTTTGACAAAGGATCTGTCCCCATAATCAAAAGTAGTTAACTGAAATGTTTGAATAAATGCTACCTAAATCTTACCATGCTTATAAATTCTGAAACATTAAGATTATCCTGTATTCAAATCTAACCTGTAGTTACGCAAACTTATAGTCTCCTGATCTAAATAAAACCACAAGTGGCATTTATCTACTTAGAGCTTCTGGAGTGACTCACCTGTAGAACAGAATTTTCGTATTTTTCAGGAAGGTGGAACGATTACAAATATAAATTAATTATCCTCTCCTCTCTGTTCTGCATAGCAGGCATTCAGTCAGTGAGATACAATAGCAGACTTCCTGCAGATCTTCAACATAGTTCCGATGCTTGCTGACTTCCTAAAGCATAACTGGGTCTGCTTAGTGAATGACAAAATTAACTTCCGAACAACTCTTCCCAAAGCAGCAGTTTTTTAGAAATGAATATTCTAAATATTCAGGATGCATTTTAATACAGTTATAAATCACATTGTTGGAGTAATATGACAATAGTCAATGTTAATGGCCAGTTGTTTTGTCATAAATGGGTTTCTTGCATTAAATAAATGACTTTTCTTATGCTCCTAAGTTAATTAGAACATAGGGTATGGCTGTATCTGTTTTTTAATTCTGTTCAATATTTATTGGTTAATTATACTAATGAAGTGTTATTATTTTGTTTTCTTTTGTCTGGGTGTTTTGAGAATGAACTGGTTGCTGAGACTTGTTTTTGTTTATTCCAGCTCTGGTATTGCATAACATTGCCAGTGTGCTTTGCCTGTCAATAGGGCTCTTCTTACTGCATTTGCAGAGGTCATGCATTATAGCTGCAACGGTGAAATCTCTCCTTATTTTGGTGATGGCATTGACTTGCTTTTCAAAGCAGTTTACTTTTCAGTGACACAGCATTTATTTAGCATATCTTGCAAAAAAACACCCCCAAAAAACCAACAGAGAAAGAGAGACACTGTCTTCTTTGGCACAAATAAAAATGTACTTCTTAACTACAATGAAAAAATATAATCAGTGTACCAGTTAGATGGGTAGACTGGCACCTTAAACATACACTAGGCATATTTGTCAGCTTTTTTAGACTGCAGGCAGTTAAATCCTGTTTACATGAACTTCTGCATTAACTTAAACCGTAAGTGCCTATGCACAAGCTTACTAAACCAGCTTATAAAACCTGATGCTAATATTATAATATTTCAAGCTTAATATTGGAGCAAGTTCTCACTGGAGCAATGCTGTTCTGACTCAGCTGAGCTATGCACATCACTCTGGAAAGCAACATCCAGTTGTTCAGCCTCCTAGGAGACATCTAAGTAGATGGCTTAGTAAACTTGATCTAATCAAAACAAAAGGTGTTCTAAGTCAGCCAAATGTAAAATTACCCATCAGGAACAAGGAAAGAAAACCATAATTACTGAATGGAGACATGACAGTCAACAGTTACTGTGTGTCTCTGGTTCCATATTTTTTATATGACTTTACTAAGACTGGGTGAAGTCAGAGTGGGGATTGATCCTTTCTTTGGGGAGCTACTGAGCACTATCGGGGAAAGAAACCTGTAGGGTTTGAGAGGTGCAAGGGAGACTGCCAGGAGGTTGGAGACTGAAGCTCAAAGAAAAACTGAGAAACTGTGGTGAGGGACAGAGAGCAGATACCAGGTCTCCAAGATGATGAAAGAAATTTCCCACAACCATAGAGGAGTGAGATGAGCCAGCTGCAATTTGGAAGGTCAGTGAGTTGAGTAAAACCAAGCCTGGATGCCAGGACCAATCTGCAAAGGACAGAGAAGGAGAGCTGTTTATAAACCCCCTTTATGGTTATTCTATTCTGAGTTTCCTCTGCTTAGGGGATTCTAGTTTATGTTATTTTAAAGTCTGACTTTTTTCAGTTTAAAAGCCTTTTGATCTTTGGGGAGTTCACTGTAGAAAAAGGTCTAGTAAGATCTACCTCAAAGCTTTTGCTAATTCTAGATCCCATTGCATGGACAGTTAACTGAAAAGCAGTGCCTGAAATCAGGTGCAAAGACAAACGAACTTCCAGTACCCAAGTGCCATTGGCCACAACTACGGGGTTGGTTTGCTCAAGGGCAGGGAATTGGAATAGGGAAATCATTTTCCCACATGCGGTATTGAAGAGGAACAGTACTAGAATAGTAAATACACTTTGGATATTAATTTAAAAAAAAAAAGATAATTTAAAATTGGTAGAATGTAATAGAAAATAGCAACAAAACTTTCTGAAGAAAATGTCCATGTGACAGACTTAACGACCTTTGCCCATGTATTATCATAAAGAATTAGTGATGTCTTCCATGGCATCATATGCCATGCTAAATAGCTCTTTAGTCTAAAAGAGAAAGGCATAATGACAACCGAAGTCTGAAAGCTGAAGCCAAGAAAAAAAAAAACAATTTAAAAATTAGGACTACATTTTTAACTCTATGGTGATTAATCATGGGAACAAACTACCTAGGGAATTATTTGAGTCCTCATTTCCTATATTTCAGATCAAAAATAGTGTCTTTCTGAAAAATAAGATTTAGAAAACCCAAGATCTTAAATAATAGCTGAACGCATACTATTTGATTTATTAAGGAAAAAAAGAGTACAGTGAAGTAAAATATAATCATGATACATAGCAGGACAGACTACAGGATCTCATAGTCCTGACTGCTTCCAAAATCTAGAATCGTTAGGAATTCAATTACTATAAAACACAAAATACTACCCCTGCTACCTGGATTGTCTCGGAGCCTTTGTAGATATTAAAGGTCAAGAGGATACAGAAATCTCTTTGTATGTTGTCTTACAGTTTATAGGCATACATTCAGTATCTTCACATCAAAGAAGAAGCTTTGTATCGTTATTAGTACATGTTTTCCTGTAAACTCAACCCCTACATATAAGCTACAGGCAAAGCAGGAAACGGAAAGGTCTTAAGTGCAGCAGTAACCAGGTTAATCCCTGATACACGAAATTCCCTGTATCCACAAGCCTTAATGGTCCTTCCTGTAGTCTCCTCTGGTGAAGAAAAAATCACACTATGCACAAGCGTAATATGGAAGAAATTGTTCTGATTTGCATGGGGATTTGCATCCATATAGAATAGAATAGAATAGAATAGAATAGAATAGAATAGAATAGAATAGAATAGTTTGGGTTGGAAGGGACCTCTAAAGGTCATCGAGTCCAACCCCCCTGCCGTGGGCAGGGACATCTTCAACTAAATCAGGTTGCTCAGAGCCCCGTCCAGCCTGACCTTGAATGTTTCCAGGGATGGGGCATCCACCACCTCTCTGGGCAAACTCTGCCAGTGTTTCACCACCCTCAGTGTAAAAAATTCCTTCCTTATGTCTAGTCGCAATCTACCCCCCTTTAGTTTAAAGCCATTGCCCCTTGTCCTGTCACAACAGGCCCTGCTCAAAAGTTTACCGTCATCTTTTTTATAAGCCCCCTTTAAGTACTGGTAGGCTGCAATAAGGTATCCCCAAAGCCTTCTCTTCTCTAGGCTGAACAACCCTAACTCTCTCAGCCTTTCTTCATAGGAGAGGTGTTCCATCCCCCTGATTGTTTTTGTGGCCCTCCTCTGGGCCTGCTCCAACAGGTTACTCTGTTATAAAATCATTATAAAAAAAAAAAGTTTCACAGCATTGAATTTGCTCTCCACAGAGGATTTGTCAGGTAGAACCAGTCTAGTTTTGAACTCTTACATTTTGAAAGCCTCCGAAGTACAGGTGTGTAAGAAAAACTGTCCTCTCTGATAAAAAGGGAAAATCCCCACCTTAGAGAGTAAGGATTATAGAAACTATTTTTAAGCATTGTGTAGTTTTAGGTCACTTGAAGGCTATCGGTAGTAGTGTGAAATGAGAGATTTCTTGAGAAAATCCTAAAATAGTAACAGTTTGTTAACTAAAGAACAACATGAACTTTCACCTTGTTGCACAGTGTGATTTTTTTTTCCCCCTGTAGGTAGGACAGATTTAAGTACAAATATTTGATTTTTCAACTGTTTTGTGATTACAAGACAAATGAGTCAATCTGGGGAAAAAAGCCCCAAATCACTGTAAGATGCAGATATGATAAATCTTGCTAGGCTTGATGAATGTTGCAGATAGATGGATGTGTTGCATAACACTTCTGAGGGCTGACTGGTCTGTTCCTTACTTATCAACACAAAAATGCCTGATATTTGAGAAAAATCTGTCATATCAAGGCACCTGGAAAACTTATCTTTGGAAATCTTGAAAAGAAATTCCAGGCAATGAATGAAAAACTGCTGAAGATAATGTTGAACCTTTTAACTAAAGTCTCTAATACCTTGACAGATAGAGCAAGGCGGGAAAACTTTGGGTAAATCTACATAAGGAAGCACACAACTATTGTGTGCTTGAAGCAGATGTCATTAATCTACTGTTCTTTTACCCTGCCTTCCAAATCAGCAAATAAAACTTCCTTCAGAAGAGAAAAGAAATAAAATGGTTCTTTGAACACTGGTCTCAAGTAAGGCCTGCTTCTTAGGGATTAAAAGTTAACAGGTTGAATTGTGAGGTCTGAACAAAGCTTTTTCTACGGCTGGGGCAGCACCTAAACTTTTCCTCCCATTTAGGTTATCTGATACTATATGAGCAATCGACTGACCAGTTTTCCCTCTGTGGGAGTGCTGGAAGACTGGTTTTCACAGATTTTTTGTGAGTTCATTAGTTTTTTCCTCAGCTGTGGCTGAACTTGGCCAGAGTGTTCAAAGGTTATCACAGGATCTTGGGCACATATTTCCACAAAATTAATTTTCTTAGGAAACCAGAATAGTAACTTCAAAGAGTAAGTAGCCCAGTGTACTAGTTACAATACTCTTGGGTGATGAGAACCACCCAAAGAAAGCTCTATCTATACACTAGAGTTATTCCAGCTGAATTTACATTGGTACTGCTAGTAGTTTACTTAAAACAGTTGCTGCATGCTTATTTGGATTGATAAACTGAACTAACAGTGTTGGTTATAGGATATTGCAATTAATTGACCAAGACTCAACCTACACAAAATAAAAATGTTTTGTTAAAAGGCAATCTGTTGGATAATTCACAGTCTAGGCTGTATTCAGTGTATGTGATTTTTGACAAAGAATTTCCATTATGTTGGTGGTAAATTCATAAATTCCTCAGATTCAAAACCCTTATCTGGAGAAGGATGAATATCCAAAAATTATATTCTTATTAAATGTACCAATTTCCACAGAAAACTTTTAATATGAAGCAATTTTTATAGTTAGGTTAACAACGAAAGTCCTCTGGATCTAAGCTTAAAGGTGGTGAATTAAGTAGCTGCAGAATTTTTTTAATTATATTTACTGTTTTCCTTAAATTATCCTATGGGCTTTGAGGAAATATATTTGATACTATGTAGGAGTCTTGAGAGGTCATCTGACAGAATCTAGAATGAGATGTCAAAGGATGGACTTAAACAGTGCTTAGAAAAGTTGATATAGATTTGGGAGTCGTCATTGTCAAAAGGAAAATTGAAACCCTGAAAATTATGCCAGCCATGAAGTGTAGGAGGAGCCTGGATCCTGAGTGTCTGTATGCACTGAGATGAAAGAGTTCCTATTAAAAAACCATGGCTATATCTCAGTCTGACAGCCTTTCAACAGTACAAGCATCAGAACCTAGTCGTACAGCCAGGGGAGTGGTGATTTAATATTTTACTTCTTGCTGGTCTTTTGGTTCTTTCCTTCTTCCTGGTTCCTTTTAAAGGGTTTCTCTATTTGTTAAAGTAGGTTGTTATAAGTAAAGATCGTAAGTTTGGATTGTTCCTGAGGAAACCTGGGTGTCTCTGAAGCTGCAAGTGTTGTGGAATAAGAGAAAAGGCCAGGTTCGTCACCTGCCTGACTGTGGCAGAGTAGTGTGTGTAGCAGGTTTTTTGAGTGTCCTCTTTCAACAAGAATTACGTGCTGCAAAGGGGTAAATCTGGAACTGACTTGATGGACATAACTTGCCACAAGTCCCTCTCTAATGGTAGCTTTTTTTCGTTCTGCAGCTCTTGACTTACAGTTAAGAACTGACTTCTTGCCCCAGTTTTATATGCCTGTGAATCATCCCTGTAGCTTGGTGATTACCACTATTCCTACCTACTTTATTATTTGCTATAAGGCAGTGGAGCAAGGAAAGGGAAACTGCCTCTAAGTCAGTATTAGAAGAGCCTGGCCATGAAAATATTTTTAGTTGTTCTTCCTTAAATGGCTTACTGGTTATATAAAATAGTATATGTGGATAATAAAGTTTTGGAGGACTGAAGCCTACCTGTTTGTTGCCATCAATTTTGATGTCTGTCAGTTTTAAGGAGCTGGTAGAGGTACAATGACATTTAGGGCAATCAGGCTGTTTGAACATCTTAGCTTCAATCACTAAATCAAAGCCAGGCCTTGATCTGCTTGCCAGAATAATTTTGTTGCTGATTTATGTCAGATTTTCTGACATCTTGAAATATGCCATTAAAGTTTTGTAGGTATAAAACCTGGATGTATTAAAAAAAAAACCCAACAAAAAAAACCAAACAAACATAATTCAACAAGACATTATTTTCAGTCCACTAGAAACTGCTGCTGGCAGTTACCCAAAACTGGAAATGTATTTGCAGTTGGCTTGATGTAGTTAGCAGGGCATTTCAATGTAAGTGGTGTCCTTAATGATTTTTGCTGCTTTTTTCATAATTTTTTATTTTTTTCCAATTTCCAAGAGTAACTAGAAAAGTAATCTTAAAAGTAATGATGAAACATCTCTTCTTTATTCCATTCTCAGCCTTCAAAACATCAAGGAGAGAAAAGATTACTAACAAAATTAAAGAGGCTCTAGGAGGCCATGTATCTGAACATCTGTAGTATTTTTGCAGAAACCTTTCTAGAACAGGTTCTTTCTGGCTCTCTCTGAATATGTGCATGTGTGTTTTTTACTTTCAGGGTCAGAATTACTTCTATAGAGAAGTTAGTGCTCTGGAAACTGGGTCAGTGCCATATCAGCTTTCAATTTTAAAGAAATTGAGGCAGCAGCAAATAGTACAGTAGCATGTGCTTGGGGCATTACGAAGACCTCTCACTTACCCTGTAGAAAGTACTATGTGATTTTTCCTTAATGTCTGATGGGCTCATCTATTCTGATTATACCCAGGAGAGAGGTCTAGGCACTCCCGGCAGCCGGAGGTCTGCACTGCAGCCTCTCCCTTCAGCAGTTCCATCTGCGTGGAGGCATCGGCCGCCGCTGGGGTAGATGGTGCAGACCCCCCAGCTGGAGCCACAGCCTTTACCCTCAGACGAGTGCCCACCATTCTGCCTTGAGCGTCGGGTAGGATGAGTGCCCTATTCCTTGCTCCTGTATGTTTCATTATCAGGGGATGGAGATTTTCATATTCTTCCCAGGAATCTCCACAGAGCACTGAGAGACGTGGTGCTGTATATGTTGCACACAAATTATTCTTTATGAATAGCTTCCTGTATTATCATGTATACTGAATAAGTATGTAAGGAAAATTACTGAATCAATACTACAGGTAGAGGATATCAGTGTTTTTATTTTGTCTTTCCTTTTAGTTGTGATTAACAAGAACTTAAAATTTAGATTAATTTTCTTTTGTTTCACTTTGCATTTAACTTTGTATGGGATAGGTTAGCAGAAGATCTTATCTTAAAATGAGAAGTTTGAAGAAGGCTTGAAAGTAGAATACATCACAAAGCTTGTAGATAAATTGATGCAAATAGCTGGAATTTGAAATCTCTGCTTGAGAATCTACCAGTCATTTTATAGAAACGAACATAGAAACTCAGTTTTGCTCTAAAGTTTCACTAGCAAAGTGACATTTCCAACTCTTTCTGTATTAATTTTAGTTCAGACTTGGAAAAAGGACAATGCTATTCTTAAAATTTTTCTATGCTGAGTGGGGTTCTTCAGAAAATGCTTTTAATTATTAAATGTGAAATAGCCCATTTCGACACCAATGCGCTTGGAAAGGTAAGTATACTGGTTAATACAACTGTGTTGCTCTCCAAATAAAGTAGTGAAACATATCTTTTAGGATTATTTATCACTTAACAACTTGCACGGCCCTGGGCAGAGATACTGAAAAAAGCCTTTCTCCTAGGTCTCATCTCACAAGCTCTCTAAATACAGAAGTTCAAAGATAGAATGAAAATGTTCTGTGAAGAATGATGACGGGATCAGCTCTTAAAGTTTAAAAAAATCATGGTGCAAATCTTAGTCATGTAGTGTCTCAGTGCATTCCACAAGTGAGTAAAAGTGATTTTTGAAGAAAATATAGGCTCAGGACTTCTGTTTAAAGAGTAAGACTGGGCAAGGGGACATGGATAACTGCAGCTTTCTATTTTTCAAAGCAATGTTATAATAAAAGAAGAGTCTGAATGTGGAAATATGAAAATGAGCATCTGTTGTTATGACGAATGTCAGACATAGAAGTTTAAAATATCTGATTTACCTAGATTTTTCTCCTTTCCTCTTGAAGAAAAAAAAATGAAGATAATAGCTAGCTATCTCCTCACCTAGTATTTCTAAGATTTCAAATTTTATAGACTGTCTGCCTTCAGGGCTTGAGGATACTTTGTGTTAAGAATCCACCTGAAAATAATGTTTCACTGGGAATATAATAATTGTCTTTTGCTAGAGGCAACTGGCAAAGAAACTTCCTAAGTCAACTAAAAAAAAGTCTCTTTTTTATTAGCTGGAATTTACTTCATCTTTCACTTTCTGCCACTGATTAGCTGCAGGAACTGAAAAGGAATATGTGCATGAAAGTTCACAATAAAATATGCCAAATCTTTTTTCTCCACTTAGAGATTCCATTCTACTAAAAGATTCCTTTTCCACACTTTTCAGCAAACATGGAAATCGTAAGGTGAGCAGGGGTTATGCGTCTTTTCCACTCAACCAGGATAGAATGATAGGAGCTAGAAATGCCAATAATTTGTCTTCACTGATATTGGAAATCGTGATTTTGGAAAGTGATATGATCTTTCCTGCTTCTTAAGATTATGAAAAGAAATTAAATCAATAGTGCTACTTACACACAGCCTCTGATGAAAGATAATGTCTCCTCTTTTCTTACTATGCGCGTGGCATTACATGCATGGATGCTACGGACTGCGGATTCACAGGCTGCTATGAAGTAGGACACACACATACACACAAAATGTCCTGTCTGTATCACTTATTCCCACTTATTGACCATAGGATCTAAGTATTTAAGTTTTCAGCATAACTTGGTGACTTTTAATAAACAGGGAAATAGTAATGCAGATATGTAACACATAGGAAAAGAGACCTAGATGAACTATCTAACCACAAGGATGCCTATAAAAGTGCTCCCAGCTGCCAGTGTTGTGAGGTGTGCTCCCATCCAGCCCATTACAAGGGAAGAGCTCTCTGTGAGGGGGTGGGACAGCTCCTGCTCCACATCCTCCAGTTCTGTGCGGGCATAAACTCACGTTTCATGGGAGAGCAGCAGCATCAATCAGCAGCTTTGATTATAATGAGTAATGGAAAAGCAGGCCCTGACAGAAGAATTTTGAAGACATCATTAGCCCCTCAGTGGTAGACTTGAGGCTCTGCCAGAGAGTACAAATCAGAATCAGAGGAAGAAATTTAATCTGGTTTTGCATTTCTTACATAACATCCTAATAAAACATCCTAATAATTGTAATATCTTTCTTCTCTTCAAAAAAAAGCAAACAACCAAACCAAAAAAACCCTGGTCATTTCTAACATCTAGAATTAACAGACTGCTCCTAGTAACTACTAATTGGCTTAAACTGAATATTAAATCAGGTTTTGACACCAGGTTTTGTCCATAACTTTCCTCTTCTCTCTTCTCTGCCCTGCTCCACTCCACTGAAATTCACAGCAGTGCTCATCAGAAGCTGGGATTCAGACCTAGGCTTTAAACATATTAATAGTAAGTTAGCCATTTCTTATGCAAAGGTAGCCCATTACTTTTTCTTGAGAAAGAGACAACAGATCAGAAATAAAGAGCATCCTTATGCTAAAAGGTAGTTACAGATTAAAACCTAAGAAGATTTTTTTTAAGTGAAGAGGATGAATAAGAAACCAATGTGGTGAGACAGTAACATTCACCGTGACTTACCATATAAATCTTAAATGTGAAAAAATGTTTTAATGCAAAAGCATTACAACATCAGAGTCACCTCAAAGATCAAATTAGCAGCTGCATCCTTGAGTGCTCTTCAGCTTATTTGCACTTATTTCAGGGATTTTTGTAATACTTCTATTTCTCAGACATCCTTTTATAGAACTGTAGACCACTTATTCTTGCTAATGTGTGTGTTGGCTGCCTACCACCTCAACTGACTGAGTGTGTCTATTCTAAAAAATGCAAAGAATTTCTTCATGGTGACTGCTTGAAATTATACTCATTTTATGATAATTTATTAAAGATTTGTTTTCTTTTAAAAATGTTTGATCAAATATAGCCATGGTCTTACCCAGAAGGAACTAAACTTCTTTGTTTTGTTTGTGTTTACATTTGTACGTATAGGTCTATGTAAGTCAAGCAATGAGTACCTGATCCTGTGACAAGTCTGGAACACTTAAACAGCATTGTATCTTCTTTTGACTGTGAAAGTAGAAGGAACAGTGATTTACAGATTGATTTATTTACATATGTGAACACATGCACTTGTGAACATATTTTTTTGGTATCCTGATGCTGCTTTGCAGGGCATAAATTACTTACAATAAATTGCAAAATTAGCTCTAGAAAAAGCATGAAATATGTCTCTGAATCCACATGAATTATGGCAATACTACTACTACTAATAATAATTAATAATACTCTAGATGCATATAATGGCTATGACTCATAAGGACTGAGACTGTGTTTTAATGTGCATTTTTGAGGTGCTCATCAAAGTTGGTTCTATTCCTGAAGGAAGCCTTTGGGTGCCACTGTAATAAGAATTCAATCCTAAATAACAATATGCAATTTTTTTTAGTCTCACCCTCCTATGGTCTTGCCAGGGAGAGCTGTTTTACTTGCAGCTCAGGCTACTTGTAAGATGAAGACTGATCAGGAAACATGCTAATTAAACACATCCATGAGGCACTGCAGTGCTCTCTTCTTTTCAGAGCAGTCCTGTCATGGTGGCTTTGGCTGAGTTGGGCAACAGTTATAAGTCTGCTGAATCTCCCATCTCCTCCTCGCAACCAGCAAGTCTCCCAGGCTTGGTATCCAAATGCTGATAAAAACTGGAACCACAAAGTCACAACTGTAAATGTAGATAGAGTAAAAATATGTATTACTGACATTTAATACAGAGGTAAAATTGAGGTCCAAATTACATTTAATCGAGTAATTTGCTTCAGTTACATATTGGGAAAACAATATCAACATTTTCCAGAACTCTGTTCTGAAACTCTTTCAAATTGAGGAGGTGCAAAGAGTTATCTCCCTTGAGCGAGGTCACCCAAGTCCCAGCTACAGCTCCATTATTTCTCCTTGCTCTCAGCTGCTTTGAGGAACAAATAGAGTGTTTGGAACAAACCAGGCTGCTGTCTGTAGGAAGTGTTTCCAGGCTCTTTTCCAGAAAGGGTGATGTTCTCTTCCACAGCCTCTTCCTTATGTTAGCCTAGGAGGTTCTGATTAAAGAAATGTACTTTGAATGAGAGATAAGGAACAACATTTGCCCTCATCTCCTTAACTGTTAACCTTTGTCATTCAAGGATTATAAATAGTTGAACTCCAGATGCTTTCCTTTTCCCCTTGCTACTTTTAGGATTGTGGGTTATAATTCATCTGAGTCTGTTGCTTTGTCAACTTTTAATCATTCTAATTACCTAATTATCTACTCTAATGAAATGATAAAGCCTTTAACAGTTCAGTCTTCCTTCTCCCTGAAGGAAATTCTATCTCATCCTCTGGGATGTTACCTTCTTTATTTAAATATGAAGACAGAGAAATTATTTGGGGGCTGGGCATCAATGCTAGTT
>NW_008825615.1:16626691-16641022 GCF_000699105.1 Pygoscelis adeliae
TCTTTCCTTGCTCATCATTTGCTTTTTATAATTGTAGTTACTCTTTAGCCTTTGTTTACAGATCTATGTTTTTGTTAAACTTCCTTAACAATAAATGGCAGCAGGGAGATAAGAAACAGACATTGCATAAAATGTAGAAACTCTTTCCAAATCAGGACAAAATTCAGATTTTACCAGCACCAAAGGCGATTCTTCATAGCAATGAACTACAAATTCATGCTGCATTTTGACTCACTAAAGCATACTTTCTTTCTGCAAGGTCACTTCATCATGAGAAGTATGGAATGAGGCATCAATCTATGAAATTATATTATGTGGGTTTCATTTATCTTAGGCCAAGGAAAGAAATGAACTTGGGTTTCTCCACTGTCAATAAATACTCCAAATTTGCAGCTGCTCTATATTATAGTTCTTTTTTTTTGTCCTTTATCTGTGTTTCAAAAGGAGTATTTTGGGAAAATGACTATAGGTACATGAGTATACATTCAGGAGAAGATCTTACAGAAGAGATTCTGTATGAGTTGCAGATCTGCAGTCAATTCCTATTGTTTTGTTTCCCAGCTGATTGCCTCAAGGTAGCCGCTCACTGAACAGGCTACATGATATGTTTCCTGTCCGGTACACTGCCTGGTTTGAATCCCCTTCTGAATTGCCCAAGTGCTGTGCGCTGTCTTATTCCCTAATGAATGTTTTTGCATGTCCTTTCTCTTGTCCTCAACTGGTCTGACAGAAGAGGGTCCATGTGGCACTGCTGTGCTGCAGGGATGGTGCTATAGCTAGCACAAGTTTTTTCCCAGTTTGCCTGCTGGAAGGTACATCTTACCTATTGAACACATGAAATCAGAGAAAGTACCTCACTTCCGCATTAGCTAATTGCCAAAGAGATAAGCACTTACTCTCTCAGACGAAGACTGGAAGCAGTAAGGGGCATGGGATATGATTCAGTTCCTCCCTCACTTAAAAGTGTGTCAGTAAAAAAAAAAAACACCAACCCAAAGCAGTATTTGAACACGGAGAGTAAAAGTGTAAGAGAATTCAGAAAGATCTGTCGGAAGGAGGATAGACAAGGGAAAGAAGGAAACAAGAGGACAAGGCACTTAAGATGTGAGGAGGAATTAGCCTAGGAGAAGAGTAGGAAAAAAACCACTGTGCATGAGGCGTGTGGAAGAGCAAAAAAGAATGGAGTTCTGCCTTTTAGAAAAGGAGGGTCAGGACATGAGAGAAAGCATTCAGAAGAGCATGAAGTGGGTTAAGAAGAAAGAAGCTGTAAGAGCATATAGGAAAAGGGGTAACTGGGAAAACTTTTTGGCAAACATACAGTAATTTTCTGTCCTTCACTATTTCCCTAAGAGGAATGACACAGGCATAACTCAAGCCTGTTATAGGTGCAATTCCATTCAAGTCAGTCCTTTCTATTATTCCAGATTTGAATTTTGTACCTCTGCAGGCTTACAGTCGGAGATGTCCTATTTGTGCAGCATCCTCACACACTTTCATTCACGGGGTGTGGGACTTCATGTCACTTTTCTATTCTTAGGATCTAATTTATATAACTTTAGAAATGTACTCCCTCATGTCCATTAACTCCATCCTGCTTGTCTGCTATTACAAATCATTTTCTTCTTTAAGGCAGTCAGGTTTCTAATTTCCCCTTATGGGAAGTATGCTGCCACTCTGCTGTGGAAGGCTTCCCAACATGTCTCCACCCATGCAGGAATTATTCCCTTTTCTGGAGTGTTTAATCAGCACGCTTACACGTGAGCATCAGCCCTCTGGCATGCACAAACCTCTATCCCTTGGTTCAGAAGCCTCAGAATCACAAGGATCTTATCAGTTTCCACCTCACTTATCTAGCCTTTCTTACAGGAGTAGCTTTTCGGCTGGAATTTATTATGTCTAGGAACAATTTCTGGCAAACTCATCTTCTTTTGCTTTAAAAGCTGCATATAATGGAACCTGGTTTAGTTGACCCTGAATTCAATTGAATGGGAGAGAACATCGTTTTAGAGGGATTGCCACATAGCTATTTTGAACACATTTATTTCTGTTTCCTGTAGTTGCTGATCTGAATCTGTGATCCAGACCTTTAAATTCTGTAAAGCGACATATTTCCTTTGAAATCTTTTGTTGCGACATATATGGAACTATGATTTCTACAATTTAAGGATCTGGCCTTATTTTCAATATATCACTAAAAATCCCCTGGAATTCTCAGAAACCAGAGATAGTCACAGCAGGTCTCCTCTCCTTCCCCATTAAAATTTTAATTCTTTATTAAAAATTTAAATTAACAGTAAATCAGATGAAAACAAATATTTGGATTTTGAAATTATTTGATGGATGCTTTCAGGCTTACAATAGTGACACTTCATGTAGACCCACCTCTCACTGTTAGATCACTGAAAAAAACATTTTCTTGAACATATTATGATCTCCCCTGTGCCATGTATTACAAAAGATGTGGTTGGGAGCTCTGGCCCACAGAAAAGAATGGCAACTGAAATGAATCTGAGATTCAGATATTTCAGTTTTGATTGAAATAATATTTTCAGAAATCCAGTATTTTAGGAGCCTTCTGAATGAAAATTCAAAATTACAGTGGTAATTTTCTGGAAAAGAAGTCTTGTTAGAGAAGAAATCTAGTTTGCAACAGAAGAAAAATCTTTTCAGCAATTCTTACAAAAACTTCCTTTAGGCTCTGTTTTGGGTGAAGAATGGTCCAAACATGACATGTCCTCTTGGATTTGAGTAAGACAGATGGGGTTCCGTAGAAACACCCTAGCATTTTTATAAGTTCAATAATAATAATAATAATAATGATAATGATAATAATAATAATGTTCCAGAATAAAAAGAATGTTGAATATAGCTGATACCCATGAAAGGGTACCTATACTGCTCCAGTATTCTGCATTGCCAAGGACATGCAAACCAGCAGATTATCCATAAATAAGTTAAAAATCGGGAACTTTGCAGATGGTCTTTGATTAATTCCAAAATATCCTTTTATATAGGGGAAGCTATGCAGCCATTTAGAGAATGAGGGTGGCTTACTGGAAATCAGATCAGAAAGTGCTAGGTGTGAGAACTGACCAAATGTGTAGATATGCTTTTCTGCAAGAAAATGTCTGTAAGGTGATATTTCCTTTGCCAGAATAAGGAATCATCACCCCTATTCTCATCTCTGTTCCAACAGCAAGTACTTAAACTCTCAGGATTTTGTTTTTTCTTGATTGAACTTTCTTCAAGATAAGAAATGGAAATGGAAAATATACACATAGATTTCAGTTTCTGTGCCAGTGATTTTGAATTCAAATTCTACAACAAAGCCCTGGGACATTCATTACCCAGTGCTCAAATTGTTATAGGTTGGGCAGCAACAGCATTTGAACTAAGTCTAATTTATAAACTGTATGATATATGGGAAGTGAGGTTCCTGACATTTGATTTTTATGACCTCATTTGTAATTCTGCCCAGCGTGTTGTCCTGCTATTCCCAAAATTGTTTCATATCTTTGAATTGTCTTACACATGACTGTGTGAAAAGTGTGGCCATAAAGACAAATGAGTGGCACAGCATTTTGTTGTCATTATAGAAATAAACATGAGCTTAACACTGAGACTCTGACTGTAAGGCTAGTTTCTCATTTGCCCATTTCACTGCCCTGGCTCCACTGTACTTATACTCAAAAGCAAAGGCAAAGAAACAGAGTGAAGCCTCATGTGTGTGCAATGAAGATGTATGAGCAGTGACTGAGGTTCACTAGAAGTTCAGGTGAAGTGCTACTTTAGTGCCTTTGGATCCATTAAGACATCTGCATAGGCTGAAAGATGTGACATGAACAGATATGCCTTTCTGGAGCAGCAACTGTAAATCAGGTATCATGTCCTAAAATGAAATCAGATGCCTATGTTTAGGCAACACACCCTAGAAATCTTGCCCCTCACTAACTCCATGGAAGGAGCCAGGGTATTAGCATTCCTTGCAGTAAGAGTAATGCAACAAATAACATTCCTAGTTGTTGGCACTGCCTGCATTATTAAAGCTTGTGACTTAATGAGAGTTCGTTCAGTCTCAGTTGCATGTTTTCCAGAGTCTAAGGCAATTAAACACCCAAATCCAAATGAAGTTAAAAAGGAAGGATAAATTTAGAGAAAATGGTGCCCAGAACAGAGAAAGCATTTAATAGTCTAAAGGGGCATCTAGAGAGCATTTAAGCATGTACATGTATCCTAAAAGGTTAAATCATCCAAACAAAGAAAAGAGAAGATTGTAACCCTGTACCTTAGGCTGTTTTTGTGGGTTTGGGGAGTCCTAGATACAGGTTTTGCCTCCCAGAACTGTGTCTGCATTTTACTGTCATTGGATATATATAAACATGCCTAGGAAATTAAGAGAGGTTCTGGATTCCGTTCTTGGCAACAGGCAGCGAAACATATCATTATGATGTAAATTCTGCATTTGGACGGCAAGTTCCTTTGAAAGTCCCAAGCTCCTGCCATAAAGGTAATTCTGATTTATATTTATTCACATAATTATTTTTGGAAGGTAATATGTTTATTTTCATTTTCATTCATATACATTTCAAAGGGGAAGAAATTGTGGGATTAAGATTATCCCATCAGGAAAAGAAATCATACATGTAATAGCCAGCCACGATTGACCACACAGCATCATGGCTCTATAAAGAAAGAGAAAAAAGAAGAGAATTCCAGCCAGTTGGGAAGCTGTCCCAGATACTGATGAAAAGATAATAATTAATGATAGGATTTTTATTCATTTATTTATTTAGAGACAGATGCATTACTAATTTTAACCTCAAAAGGACATTTCAGCCTTGCAAATCGGACAGATTTTTGGATGGTACTTTTTAGATATCTCTGTAAGGAATGTGGACTTTGCTATTGGCATTTTCTTTCAAGGATCCTTCCAGTCTAAAGGAACTCCCTTCCCCTTTCCAGTTTCTACCGAGCTGAAAATATAAGATCTGTGGGTCATATTTTGATATCTTCTAAATTTATTTACCTCAATAACAATTCATCACTCAGAGCAAAAGATAAAATTTTGGCCTAGCCAATTTCAGTGGGATCAGGGTTTCCCTCAAGCATTTTCCAATCTGGGTTTGAAAAAGTCTTTGTGTATGCCAAATCTAAAACCTTCTTAGAATCCCTTTTCACGCTCTATATGACTGTCCTTTTGTTGGTGAAAAGAGGATAGCGATGCAGCTTATTGCTAATATTTAGCCAGTATTTGAACTGCCTTTGTGGTGCTATTGACTTATTTTCTCTCTAACATCTCACCAAAGAATGTAAAACGCTGCCCCCTGAAGTCACTGATGGATATGTTGATTGTCTTTGGATGGAGTCCTGCAAGGAGTACCGCACTTTCCCGTTAGAAACATTTTGACACCCTGTTATCTTCCTGAGTTGATCAGACACCTGCTGCTACCCCACCTGCCTTCTTGGCAACCAGAAATGCCTGTCTGCCTCTCTTTCCTAGGTTTTTTTTTTCCCTTTCTCGCTGTGTAAGTATGAACAGGTGGGATCAATTGTGAGGAAGGATGTTGTGCCAATGCTTCATCACTGGCATGGAGGCAGGAGCTCCTGTAGAGGGGATAGCACGTGCGGGTTGAAGAAGGCTGCTTTGCAGAAGTCGGTGCTGTCTGGCACCCATGCCTTACTAGAGGGGTGCAACCAACTTTGGAGCAGGCAAGGTGCCATCCTGACAGATGGACAGAAGGGGTAGCCAAGACACCAGGTAGTTATGCAGCAAGTGTGTTTGCTGAGAGTTTGATTGTCAGCCAGCAATGTTTAAATGACTGTTTGTCTTGAATTTATACACATTTGTTTAAAGAAATGCATGAAAACTAATGTACAGCTGCATTGTGTTAACTTAAGAAAAAGGAAAAAGGGCTTCTGAGGCTGAGCAGAAAGGTAGTTTGTAGCCATAGCTGTATTCCACTGATGGGTATGTTCAAATGCTTTTGTTTGCAGTGACAAGTTTCTCCAGAGCCTGCTTTGTAATAGGAACTGCCCCCTAATAATGAGTGTTGACACTTTTCTTGCACTGCAGGTGGCAGAAACTTATATGCAAACTTCAAAATGTTTTAAGGGTCAATCCAACATTCTATCTACCAATCTGAATTATTTTTTTCTGGAGCTGGTAGAGCTTTTAAAAATCCTTATATTTCAGCACTTTTCAGGCAGAACCAAGAAGCATGGATATGCAGAAGGATATAAAGAGCACACTTAAAATCCACTGACCATGCTAGCATCTTAAAAAAAAAAAAAAAGTTTCTTCTCAAATTCTGCGTGAAGGTTTGAATCAGTACTTGAATTATCTGCATCAATCTACCTTTTAAGTAGTCACCTCTGTTTTGAGAGCATACCGAAAGCAATCAAGCCTGTTTGTAGCTAACCTCCTCATTCTAAGCAACTCAATAGCAACTTTAACACAAACATTTGAATTAATTGCTGGCATCTCAATGGGACAGATTGCCAAGACTTTATGGATGGGATCCAGCCTTGATACTGTATATGATATCAGACTCACATTAGCCTAGCAGTCAGTCAGGTCACTTAAATACTTCTCCACGTGAAGAGTAGACAAAACCTTTATTGTACCCTGTGTAGTTCTAAATATGCAAAACTGTCTTCCTATCTGATGGAGCTGTCTTATTGGTTGATATCAAGAACTGAAAGGCTATGCCATTGTCACATTTTTTATCTTCTTCCATCCCAGCATTGCTGGACATAACACTTATAATACTATTATAATGATATCGATTAAGATAGGGCCTTAGGTGAAGCCTGTAAAGACAAGGTAACTCCTTGGACGGTCCTTATATTGTATTGGTATCTGTTTAAAAATGGGCTGCTACGTGGACTGGAGAAAATGATGCCATTTATGCCAGCCCTACTAAGTCTTTATTGCTTTCTCCACTGCTGCAGCTCATTGTTATATTTAGTGTCTGACCACAGGATCTGCCATACTATGAACAGTCAAAATGAAAGGGAGAAAAATAACATTGCATTTCAGCAATTCCTCCTGAACTTGTAAGCTCTGAAAAATGTGAAATTTGGCAGGAGTATCTCAGAGAAGATGTATTACCTCTTCCAACACTGTACTGTTTAATTATTTTGCATCTTTTAAGAAGTATGTTGTGTGTTTTATAGGAAGCAAAGAAAAACATTTTACTGGAGAGTAAAGGACAAATAGGTTATGCTGATTAATCGTTGACTGAGATTGATTCAGTAAGGTGAAAAAGCAGCTTTGAAAATCCTCCTGCTTTTTTCTTCCCTGATGTTTTTTCCAGCTCTTGTGTACGTTGCGTCAGAATAAAAGCCTGAACCTGAGTTCCACACTGGGAAAGCTACTGTGGCATTTTGAGATGTCCCCTTAAAAAAGGATTCACTTTGAAAATGCTTTTTAAGAAATTAGAAGTCAGGTTTCTCTGTACGCCCAGTCTGACATACACCAGCCAGTGATGCAACACAACTCTCAAATCCACTTCAGGTGGTCAACTGTAATGTGTTTACTACAGGCAGTAGTAAATCAGACCTTGGTAATTTTATTCTCGGCATAATTAAAGGTTTTGACCTTTCTTTTAATAACTGTGTTAGTAATAAAAAATTTAAAATATCTAATTCAGCAAGGACTAAGGGATCGGAATATATGTAGGAGCAGTAGATGTATGTATGCCTGGAGAAGAATTCTTCAGTGTTTGCAGTCCAGAGATCCAAACATGAAAATTCAATAGCTGAACAGTCCCAAGCCTATTTTCAGACTCCTCCAAAGTACTTAGTGGAGGAAAACATGACCTTATAGAGCACTGCAGTAGCTGGTCTTTGGAAGCTCCGCAGATATGCTCAGTTTTACAGAGATAAAAGCTATGTACTTTTTTGTTACCAGATTTATCATTCTGCACAACTGTCTTAATGAAGAGCCACAATTAATTTACCACCTAATTTGTTATTTGTTATTTGATTGCATGCTATTACCATCAGAAGTGTTTGTGATGGTAGTCGGTCAGGAATTAAATTTAAATAAACTCTGTGGCCTATGGAAATTTTCTCGTTGATGTACAGATCACCAGCTAACAGAGACGACTCATTATGTTCAAAAGTAAAAGGAGGTAAATACATTTCAATTTTTGCTTTTCTTAACAGTGGGTTTGCCAAGTCCAGCAGCAGTCTTGTGCAGAAGCGTTTCCACACAATTCTACCGTGATAAGAAGTGATAGAATGATTACCTCTTTGAAACTAAAAATGTGATGATTTTCATAAAGCCACCTATCTTAACATCTCCACATTGCCATCTTTTCATGGTCTGGAATATTGCCTAGATAGGGCTTCTTTCCAACTCCTTGACTTATTTCCTGTGCATAAAAAGGAACTGGGACAAAGCGCCCTATTGATTATGAAGCTCGGAATAGAAAATAGTGTATCATATAAGGTTATATTGTAATACAGTAAGTACTGTTGGTAACAATTTCTTTGAGAACATTGCTGTAACTCAACTGCAAGCTGTTTCGTATAGCTCTGTTCAGAAGCATTTATATTCTGTGGAATGAATCAGTTTCTAAATCATAGGTGACTGATTTCTGCTATTTGTATTTGTTGTAGCAGCAGTATTTTGAGGGGAGAAATCATTGCAAATTTGAAATACTGCTTTGATAAACATCAAAATTCAAGAACTGGAGCCACAGAAGTGCATTTAAGAGCTAAATAGGAAACAGTTGAAATCTTATCTGCAAAGTGATTGCTAAATGGAAATCAAAAAGGTCAGCTGCAATTCACTCTAGGGAATTAAGATTCACACACTAAGTGATGCTGCAGGTGCTGTGCTGGACAGTGAAACACTATGTTTTTAATTAAATCATGGGTCTTTCTGAGGGAATATTGCATTAAAACCCAAGTGAATCTGACATAATGGCAAGATCTACATTCCTGGTTCTTAGTGAAGTCATTACGTTTAGTCTGCCGATTAGATCAGGAGGGAGGCATTTCAAATTACAGCAGCAGTTTTACAGAGTAGATAATTGTGGCAAGTTATGAATAACAGAAATTACTGCAGCTAGTTTTCTTTTTTTTCTGTTGTTCCCCCCCTTTTTTTCTTTTTTTCCCCTCTTTTCTGCCTCTCTTCCATAATGTTTTTTTTTTTTCTTTCTTTTGAGGGTTCCTAACATCAAAATGTTATATAGCATTTTGATTACCATTTAGGTTTTTTTGTTACTTTATTAAGCAAACTGTCAGTCATAATTTGTCTGTGGTTGTTGCTGACATTTATAGTTAAACTACAATTATTCTTGTTATATTTATGCTTCTAGTCTCTAACTATCTGGATTCTTTCACCATTGTAATATCTAGCTTCAAAGTAGTGGCCACAGAAGTTACCTATGGAGGAATTTCATTGGACATGAGATCATATATACTGTTGAATACTGATTTTTTTTTTTATGTAATTGCACTAGGACAAACAACATGTAGTGCTAGTGTGATGATTACTTTTGACTTGACAGAAGTATAATTGAAAATTACATGTAAGGGATTTAGTTGTAAAATATTTTCATTAATGAATATTACAGTACCATATTTTTCCCAAAGTTTAAAATCTGCTTATGTCAGAATAAGGTAATTAGGGTGGTTAATAGACACCTGCACTGTTTATTTTTACACTGTCTCCTCTAGAAATGCAAGTCTGGCTTGCAAGATTATTTTCTTTTATATGTCTATTAACTAATGCTGAATTAGAGTTGATTTGAGTTGGAGTATAAATAACAGCCTCACCTAATTACTTCATCTGGATCATTTCTACTGTGGCTTCAGACATATTCATTATGACTGTGCTCTCAGGGCTGTGGGAATAATAATAATTCTCTGCAGCCAGACTTAAATAAAAGGGTACAGAGATCAGTTCGGTTTGAATTGCATTTGTTTTTTAAAAGTCTTACTAATATCATAAAGCATGTTTCGGTCAACATGAAACATTTCCTTTGATTTAAAAAAAAATTGATAGAAAAACCTACTTTCAAGATGAAACAAAGTCTTGACTTAGTGGTCTGTCCAATAGCTCAGAAGATAAACATTCATCAAGGATGTAATATAGTCAGGCTTGATTCTTTTTCCTGTTAGGAAGGCTAAAGACCATGATTTCAAGGGGTAGCACATCACCACTGGAAGACACGATGTTCAGCATATTCACAATCTTAGTTTTGATTTTGTTTAAAGAGCAACCCTATGGTGCATGCATTAGGAACTGACATGACAGAGTCAACGGCAGAATCGTTTTCATTTTCACTTCCTGAGTCAGTGACTAACCAAATATTTTTCACAAGGGAGTGAAGAAACTTGACTGTATTCTGTATCTTATTGATTAAGGTATTCTAATTAATAACAGGATTCAAACTCTACCTTCAAATGGAAAAAAGTAGATTTGAACTGTGATTTCTTTCAGATAAGCCTCATCAACAGAATGCTTTAAGATGCAGTTTCCTCAGCTGTTCTTTTTGGAACAGTTTTGCTCTTTAGCAAATGCTTAGACTTGTTTGCCTAGACATATGGGGCATGAGAGGTTCAAATGACAAAAGCGTTTCTTAACTACATAGGTAGTAGACCTGTCAAATTCCTTGGCAAAGGAGAGTGGGAGCGCAACCACCCCCACCCCCCCCGGCCTTGCCTAGCACAAAAGAGGTCAGGAGTACTTGAGAAGAGAGCTCCTCTGGCAGCTATTAAATGAACAAATTATATCTAACCCAGGAAATCCCCATCCTGAAAATAACTGGGGGTTCAGGAGAGTATTAGGGGAAAATGTCCATATACTTAGTCTTTTGTTACTCTTTCCTATGCATTTGTCTCCAGCCACTGTTGGGACAGAAGGTTGGCCAGATGGACCATTGATCTGAAGTGTACAGCAGCTCTTACGTTCTTGAGACTGCAAAAAAGAAAGAATTACATGTATAAAATGGACTAACGCTAACATAAATGATAGAGTACTTTTTTCACCCATGAATATTCCGTAGTTTTGTGGGAAAGATCCTCCTAGAACATGTATGCAATAGAAATGGGATTTTCTGTGTCCCTAATATAGAGGCTTCATCACCAGTGTTATGACTCCAATCTCCCGATGTTTATTCCAACTTAACACTGCTTTGTGTGGAATTGCTTCATGCTCGTGTTTCCTCTTTCCTAGCTAGTTTTCTTTTTCCTATTTTAATAGCTTACCTTAAATGTTAGTGAGCGCAGAAATCATCTTACTGCTGTGTTCTCTCCAGGAGAAAAAGTTATGTACTGTTATACTAAAGGTTAGATTTTACTAAATGTATTTATATTTAAAATTGAAGAGAATTAAATATTTTATCAAAACAATTAATAATAATTTTATTTTGAAAGACCAGATAGTGTAATGAAAACTGAGAAATCATCTAAAGGGAGCCAGGGACATGAAAATTGGGAAAGTAAGAGTAGAATGTTAAAATTCATATGGGGAAAATGCAATTTTACATAAGACAAATAGATAGAAGGAAGGAAAAATCTAAACACAGTAATGTCAAAGGAGACATTCAGGAGACAGTGAGCAGAAAATCAGAAACAATTTTGCAAGGCCACACTGTGGCAAAAAGAAATTGAATGCCATTTTGCTATCCATACACTGACATATCAAGCAGCATTGATGGAAAATAATAATCTCCCCCAAACGGGGAAAGCTGAGGGACCAATGCAGAGGAGGAAAGTTGTTCTACTGCTAGTTTGATTCCTGGACTCACTGCTAAATTGTCTCAGCTGCTATGATGATTTTAAACCCCTGGTGATTTGAAACTGCATGCTTTTCTCTATATTTGCTAGAGTAAATCTTCATTATCAGCCAGTTTTATGCACTAGAACTCTGGTAGAAATAATTCTCAGGGGTCTTTGAGGCAAACTTCAGGGGAGAATTACCAAGATACTCTTGCTGAAAGAAGTACTAAGAACTAGAAAGCATAAAATGGCTGGTGGCTACTTCTCATTTAAGTGTATACATTATCTGGGTTTTTCTGTAGCCTACTGAAGATAATGACAAACACCAGTTGAATTTGGTAATGTATTTATTGGCTGATAATATAAAAAGAATCACATATATATGTCTTGCAAACAGATCACAATACTACTCAAAAATAGATTATATTATCTATATTGATTTATGTAACTCCTTACTCTGGCTGATATAATTCTTCATTACTTATGGATTTACATTTTATTCAGTGCTCCTCTGCCAGCAAACCAGTGCCAAGAAGCAAAGAAAATGTCATGGTGAAGTTGTTTGTTTTTAGTGGTTTTTTTTTTCCCCCCTACATTTTGGAATACTTTCCGTCTGTTTCACAGTTCCATGAATAAAGCTCAATTATATAGTGTGAATGTCACTTGCATGGGAGAAGTGCCAGCACCAAAGACTGAAGTGGTGATAAAGTAATAAAATAAGAACTACATGAACCACAGACAAGTGGTTGGATTTGAAACCACTCTTGCCCTGGATGGCAAGTGCAGGTCATTTTGGCTATCTGTCCAGTTACAAAAATGAAACAGGCAGAGAAATGAGAGCACATAAAGAACAAAATCTATTCAGCTTAGTCCATAACCACTTTGGAGACCAGCTGCAGACATGGTAGATCTATAAAGGGCTTTCGGGAACAATGAAAGTCTTGTATGCTCCGGCTTACTGATCAAAAATGCTCAGAACCAGTCCTATTTACAGTAGCAAGCTCTCAACCTACTTCATTAAAAATGGGAATGATATTCCAACCCTATTCTTTGATGAAGTTTGTTCAGATCAGAAGTCCTGGAACTTATGTCCAAATTCTGCAAAGATACTGCATTTATTCAGACAGAACTTGGATTATTTCTATATAGACCTTACTCAGATTAGAATGTGATGTATAGAAAAAAACTTAACCCTAATGACATGGTAAACTGATCCAATATTATTTTTTATAAAAGTGTTCACAGATTTTTCAGAAGTGAAACCAAGTTTGTATAAAATACATTTTGGATTTGTTAGTATTACTATTTTTGAAGAAATATGATTGTGAACCATTTACAATGCAACTTCTAACAAAAAAGTGCTGTGTAAATAGCTGATTTCAAGTATGTACCTAGGGGCAAGATTTCACACATGAGTTTCCCATTTAAGTTAATAAAAGTCTTCACTGTGTACATCCAAAAAAAAAAAGTGCACTGGTTATGATACTCATGGCATGTTTTAATACAGCCGTAACAAAAGGACAAAGTTGGTTTGATTTAGTAGTTTCTTTGTGGGTAAATATGATACTGTACTATAAGACTCCTCTCCAGTTTGTGATAATTGCTTCTGGTTTATGCTAGTCCAGCAGTACAAAGAAATAACATGCTAACTTGTAATAGATACAGACTAAAAATAAAATGCCAAAAAAGAAGTTGCTGAAATCTTGAAACAGTATTAGACATAGTAGAATAATTTGATTGTAAACATTTTTTCAAATCCCAGAACAGTGTGTTCTTTATGTAAGATTTTTTTTTAACCACAATCAGTAGGTTGTAGGCTTTGCGTTGGAGATACCATATGGAGAGCACTAATTTAATGGGAAATGATAAGCTGTGAATTGAATTTATGATTCATGAGTCACAATGCACAATAACACATGCCAGTAATTTACTAAAATACAGTATGTATGTATATTCATTTACACATGTGCATATATACCAATTCTTTTTTACCTAATTGTTGTTACAATTCTGACAAAGATATTATTTTTCTTTGTGTAAGAAACAGCACTCTCACGCATCAGGACAACTGGCCAGGTATTGTTTTTAGTGCTTACAAGGAGTAGTTGTGAATAGAAGTCATATAATATTTATAACAGAGACTACGCATAATCTCTATCTACACTTGTTCATTGTGTAGATTATAAATACTTAAGTGCAGCCATTGGGACGTATTTTTAGGAAGAGTCTTACAAGCAGAGATGTCAGAAGGCGGATCTGAGATGAAAGAGTTTTCTGCTGACATTTCTTGATAAACTGAAATAAACATACCTCATTTAGAAAGTGAGAGCAAAGTATGCCAGTGCAACCATTTGATTGTATCGATTAAAATTGACGCATGCTTTATGATGAAGTGTTATATCCTTTCTCTACAAGTAAAGAACAACAATATTGTGTTTAGTTTGTCCTGAGTGAATGACTGACTATAATCAAAGTCCTTATTATAGTCTTCTGGAGAATGAAGTGTAAACATTATCAAGCTAAGGAGGGGCTTTTTGTTTTCTGGGAAGAAGTAACTTATTGCTGAAGAAGCCTCTCTGTGACTGAGATACAAGG
>NW_008825615.1:16641048-16653220 GCF_000699105.1 Pygoscelis adeliae
TCTTCAGTGAAGCTGCATGATGAATCACTAATAAAACCCAATTAGCTGCTTAGATGATTCCCCTTTAGTCATCACTCAGAAAATGGAAATCGTGAGAGCTGAGAGCATCAGAACTGGGTCTACTGCAATGGCAAGAGATAAAATGATGCTGGATCTTTGCTGAAGTCATGAAGGACATTAACATAAGTCAGTGAATTTTAGTAAAGGCTCTCTTTAATGAACCTATGCAGAGCTGAAATCAATGGGTGATAATACCTTAGAACAAAATTAAATGGTCATATAAGTGATACTGTGGTGAGTGGGAATAGCACAGTGAAGGATACCAGTACAGGGGTGACTTGCTAGCTAGAGGCGAGGCAATGGCATCGTGATCAGAGGCAATACTGCAGCTAGCAACAGCAGCCAGGAGTAGCAGCATGGTGAGAGGAGGAGGTTCATCAATGGGTTTATGATTAGAGGTTGTGGCAGTGAGAAATTGTGCTGAGACAACATCAAGGTAACTCTACATGCACAGGCACCATTTTATGACAAGACATGTATGAAAATCTGTCTGTATGCATGCTAGGATGGTACTGAGTACTGAAGAAAAGTTGAGTCACACGTATTGGAAAGGTACAACATGGAGAAATATCTTTCAATGTAGATAAACATAAAGTGATAGACACTGGGGAAAAAACAAAGGGCAGCCAACTTACAAAATGATGGTCTTTGAGCTGATGGTTTCCATTCTGGAGCAAAATTTTAGAATTATGACAGATAGCTTCGCATGCAGTATTAGGAAAGCAAATGAAAGGTAGCAGTTATTAGGTGAAGAACAGAGAACAAAGCAGAACGAGAAGTTCTCACCCTCCTGTAGGCACCTGCTTACAGCCACTGATGGGAGTCAGGATGCTGAGCTAGATGGGCTCTTGGTCTGACCCAGCATGGCTGTTCTGTTTTCATATGCTCACAGCTGGGCAAGAAAATCGAATCAATGGTCTGATGCCTACTGTTCTTCAGGGCTGTGCTTTCAGATCAGATAAACACTGGCTTGATTTATTGCTGCTTTGTTTTCCCCAAATTGATGCTGTGTCGCTTTTCCTTTTAATACCTTTGGTTTTATCCATATTCATATGGATTTGGCAAGAAAGGAACTGACTGTTTAGGGGATCACAGAGTTGTAGCTCCTCGGCTGGCTGGTGTCCACCACAAACTGGCCTGATACGTGCAACATCTGAAAGAAATGCTATAGAAGTATTGAATTTTAGAGGTGTTTATCTGAGTATGTGTTAAGAGCTAGTAACTTTTCTTTCTAACAACTGAAATAATGTTAGATAAGAAAATTATGAATGCTAATCCAATTTATTTATTGTAAAACCAAACAGAACTCTTGGTCTTTTTAACAGCTAACTTCCTTGAAACTCTAAATGTGCCTTTACTGAGAAATACATTTTAATAACACAGGAGCACAGTGTGTAGACAGGAAACTTTCTAATTTTCTTTTGCATCAATGAGTACAATATTCATAAAAATCTAGATTGAGAAGAAATACGTTATGGGCTAAAACATTTAGAACGAATCTATCTGCCTAGCTCACAAAAGCTCAGCTAATAAATATAAACCATTTCAGTGAGAATCAATATTAATGATCAGCTTTGTCCGGATTTATGTTTCAAGTGTAGTCACCTGTATGTACTCCTTGACATCTCAGAAGGAGTAAGTGAAGGAATTAATAGCATCTTACTTTGTCTCTACCTGTTTTCATGAAACTTGCTGGAACTTATTATCTTTGATTCCCTTACCACTTTGTTAAATTTGCTTAAATTTATGCAGTAGGCCCATAAGTTACTGGGAAGAGAAGGGTGGATAGATTTCGGCAGAGTTTTGTATAAGCTTCTTTCCTTGAGGAAACCAGGCTAAAAACCAGAGACATTTCATTAGATTGCCTTATTCTGAATGACCCTCTGACACAGAGATTACTCCTTAAAAATATGGCAGATGATAGGAAAATCATAAGTACTTCTGTTCATATTCTTTCATTTGCACTTGTTAGATGGTATTTGCTTCATGAATAGTTCCTCGGAGAGCATGGTGGCATCAACCGTTAATATAAGACACCGAGAACCTGCCTTAATGAAAAGAGAAACATGACTCTCTGCAGCTGTCTAAATCATATCAATAAAAATGAGATTTCAGGGGTGAAACCCTTGAACTGCTGATGTAACTGGCAAAATTCCTGGAGATTTTTAATAGGGCCAGGATTTCACCATAGGAGTGTTGGCTGTCTTTGGTTTACAAATAAATCACAAAGCATTCCCATTCATGTTTGTGTTGGCTGCTCCTAAGTATTTATGAACAGATTAGGACAGAAATTTTCTGTACTTGTTGCCTAAAAAGTGCCTGTGAGTTTTTTATTTCAGTAATTACTGTCTGGTTTTTATGGTGTGTGACCAGCCATCTTTTCTTCACTAGATAGTTGTTTCTTCTTAACAGAAGACAAATAATTGATGAACTGCAAATAATGCACTTCTGATAGGAATCTGTAGCACTGTATTAATTAAAAAGACTTAAATAATTAATTGCCAGCAGAATTTGACAAGGGGAAAAATAAGATTCCATGAAAAGCAGCAGTTCTAATTTGAGCTTTTTATTCACAAACCTTATTTATTCACAAAACTTATTTTCTTTACCTGATTACTTCTGAAAATAAGTATGCAATACTCTCCCTCTGTTGTATTTTATTACATCTGTTGGTCCATAGCTTTCCATTTTACTGCTCAAATCTTGCATTTTTCTCATCTTTATGAGCTTACACACATTTGCTGTTATTGCTTTATGTACTTGTAATGTCTATGGACTCACATTATATACTATCTCAATTTATCATTATTATTATTGCTGCTCTAAGTGTGATATATTATTGTAAATGTGGAAGATAAAGTCTCCACAAGAAAGCTATATTTTATCTGTAAATTGAACTCTTTTGTTGCTTATAAGGTTCAAATCTTGCATTTTTGATAATTCTGTATTTAATAAACGTCTGAAGGTAACATTCTAATTTTACATGCCACTGGTATTTTCTGGCAGCCAGGTAGTGAGACAGATGAGAAAAATAAGATTTGATTTTCAAAGAATGGTAGAAAAGTAAAAAATAACATCTGACTGCCAGTGATGTCTCTTCAGATAGTAATACACATTATCCCCTGGCTGGATTATTGTCCTTAAGGCACTGGCTTTACTAAGTCCCTGGGGAGACCCTCCAGCGGTTCAAGACAGCGGTTCTGCCTCTGGTATCACACAGAGCACATGCCAGATATGTGTCGCCTCCCTCCCTGCGCTTCAGTGGACAGCGGCAGTGCGTTTCATACCCCGAGCCGGTTTACAGTCCTTTTCCAATCACGTCTGAAGGAACTACAATGTTTGAACAGTAGGCGAGGGAGAGGGGAAAGTGATGACAGTGGGGCCTGTCATGCCAGCCAGCAAATGCCCCTCGTGGCCTCCGGATGGCAGGTTCCCCTTTCCAGTGTCTCCAGCAGTGGCCTGCCATCGGCAGCCCCTGATGGAAAGCCTGGAACCATGGACATGTCTTTTCTGCAGAGAATATGAAGTAAAATATGCCTGCTGTTGAGCGGGGGGGGGGGGGGGGGAAGTGGCTTAATTTAAAAAAAAAAAAAAAAAGTCAGAATGAATACATATGTCAGCAAACATGACCTTAAATTTTTGAAGCCAGCCAACTGTACGGCACCATCTATGTGGTGATAAAAAGAGTGGTGGTTTTGTGGTTGCAGCACTGGGAGTTAGGATGCCTTTCTTAACTCCTCTGCTGACTGCAGTCAGTGAGTTTAAGCACGTTTCTTGTCATTCCGTCTGTAAAATTAAGACAGCGGTATTATGCTGTCACTGAGGGGAGAGTATGACGGCTACGTTCAGCCTTGTCTGTGAGCTCCTGGGAGGAGAGAGGTGAAGTGGGGTACCCGCTGCACTGGGCTGCGGCCCAGGGGGCAGGCTGGCCTGCAATGGCACCTCTGTGCCGCCAGGGACCTCCCCACAGCCAGCTGCCCTGCAGGTCACCACGGGGAAGGCTTGGCCCTCGCGTTGCTGCCGTGAGGCTGCCCAGGCGCCCAAGAGCGGGCCTGGCCCAGGCAGGTTGTTGCAGAAAAGCCTCAGCGCGGGGGCTCAGCTGCTTCCCTGGTGTCATTTCCAACAGCTCGTCCTCTCCAGGTCAGTGTTCCCTCTTCTGTCTGCCTTGCTCGGTTGCTTGGTGTGTAACTTAGGCTTTCTCTTTATTCAGATATTACGTGTGAATGGGTCAGTGTTCGTACAACAGCCCCAAAGGGCTGGCTGCCCTATCTTTAGTCACTCTTTTCTGCCTTGCCCATGTTTGTACTGTGTATGTGGTGAGGTGCAGGGGTGCTTTTATCCAGGGACGGTGGACCCCATCCCCACCAGAGGTAAAACCCCTCTCAGGCATGGTTCCCCCTTAAGCCCAAGGTGGACCTGGGCTCCCTGGGACCAGGCCTGCCACCACAAGCCCTGGGAAGAGGAACCCCACACCTCTTGCTCCATAGTGGGTGCTGGAGGAAGGGGGTCACCTCCACCCAAAACCCAGGAGATCCGCCGCTGGTCAGGATGCCACTGTGGCTTTGCATCACTTCTGTTCAAAATGCCTCCACTGACTGCTGAGTCCCCATTGTCTCTGACTTCTTGGAGTCTGTCAGTTAGCCGGTTCTGCGTCCATTATACACATGCCTCACTGATATCAAATAGTGCAAGTATTTTACTGAGTGTCATGTAGTGCTAAGCCTTGCAAGTGTTTATAACATCTACACCATTACTTTTACCAGCTAAGCCTGTCATCTCATCAAAGTATTTTTGACAAGACCTGTTTCCAGGAAACTACAGCAGTTATGCATCTAGGCACTTCTGAAAACATGCCAGGTATCTATCTGAATCTTTGTGCACCACATATCTATAAAATCTGGCTTTCAGCGTCCTATTGTAGTAGAGTATCAGATCTACGAGGAGTATTTTTATCTTTTTATTGCTGATCATGAAGATCTCTAAGAATCCATTACTTGAAAAACAAAATGAAACTATGACTTAAGTGCATCAGGATCATCTAATAACTATTTTTAATTACGGGTAACCTGCTGGAAGACATTGTATGTTAGACATTTATTGTGTTCTATTTATACAATATAAAAGACTGCTGAGGTAACTAATTAAAAAATCCCTACCCCCCAAAAAAACCTTACCAAAACCCCAGCCTTATATCATCGTTAGCAAGTGGTTTGGAACTGCCTAAAATTGTTTCCTATGTGGGTTGACTCTGAACAACTCAGAAGGAAGAATTAATTCTAAAATACATGAAGGAGTGGGGGATGCATATTGATAGTTATAATCACTTCGGTGACACAAGGGAGGCAGAGTTGTAAAAAGTAAGCACTTTTGTAATGCTGATAGAGGAGAAAAGAATTTCACTGTGTCCTCTGGTCAAGCTCTCTTAAGCCCACAAAAGAAAATTACTGCTATGTGTCACTTAAATTTTGAATGGACCCTGAAATCACACGTGAGGAACAGCTAATGTGGCTGAAGTTGGTGGAATAAGGGTGCTTTTGAACCTGTACCACATAATGCATATTGTTACCTTTATTTAAGTACATGAATTTAGTATCTGGTTACTACTAACATGATGAACATTTGTAATATATGCTACATAGCCTGTGTAAAAAAAAAAAAAAAAAAAAAAGTACAAATCCTCCTTTTTTTTCTCCTTTAATAGAATTATCTGCAAAAAAAAGAGAAATTTCAATAACCTTTTTACCTCTTTGGTGTATGCACAGGAAAAAATGATAGAAAGGGAACAGTTATTTTGATGAAAACACATACAGATAATTTCTTCTAAAGAAAAGTATTTGGTATGTGCAGTATATGCCATCTGATAGTGTTCTAATATTGTTGAAGTATGTCTAAACTAAAAATAAAAAACTCCTTACATATACCTGATTAACAGTGGAACAAATGGTTTTGCTACACATGCATGGGTTACTGTTTAAAGGTTGGCCTTTTTGTACAACTGGAGGGCAATAGTTCTCATTAGCTTTAGAGAGCACAGCAACCCATTTTAAACATAATAAGCGTCTCTTACAGAGAGAAATGCTTGCTTCTGGAATAAAAATGAATATTAGGATATTAGTGTACTGGAAAGCTAAATATCTAAAAGAAAAATCCATCCAGCTCAAAATAGCAAGCAAGATTTCTCTAAATTAGCAGGAAAGAAGAAATTGCCTCATTTGGGTGGAACAGATATTGAAAAAGCTGAATGAATCCTATGGTTGAATGAACTGTATTTTGATTTACATGTAAGATTCTGTTGGATCTTCACAGAGTGCCTTCACATCACTTCTTCTTGCAGACCAGAAAGATAACATACAGAATCTCTTTTTTGTTAAGACATACTGTTTGGAAATAAATTAGAAAGGCCTGAAAGGAAGAGTGTATCTGTATGCTGTGTGCAGTCGTCAATCGTGAGAGGGGGAAGATGAATGAACCAAAATAAAGATACATTTTTTGAAGATGTTAAATCAGTAGTGTGCAAAGGGGCAATTAGTAGTATTTTCCTAAGAGCAATTTAGATTAAATTGCTGCTGTATGCTATTTTTGTTGCATGCCTGAGCTGTCTCTAAAGCAGTTTTAAGAGAGCATATATTCTGTTAGCCTGCATTTTTGAAACCAAGGTAGAAAAAGGAAAAAGACTGTAGCCTGTTGCAGGCATAACGCTCTAAACATTCATGTGCTATTAATAGATTGAGTGGGCAGGAATTTCCTACCCACTGCAGTTTTTCTTTATTTTATTGTTTCCAGTGGTTGTTAATTTGTATTTTATGACATTTCATAATATATGCTCCCAATAACAGGAAAATAGGATTTATTTTTCTTTTTAGACAGAATTAGTGTTGGTTTATGTGGTAAACATCTCAGCAAAATTTTCCCCTTGTCTCCATGCTCTAGGTCTCTTATCACATTCAATACCATTCTGTTGAGCATTATCATCATTAGTTTAAACTCCGGCTTTTCTTTTGCTACAATGAAAGCTCTGTGCTCAGACCGCGTGAGGTTCTTAAAGATGGCTCATGCCCTTGGTCTTCCATGTGCCTATCTGCAGCTGGAGCTAGTTGATTTGAATATCTATGCCACCATATTCAGAGTATTATGACTTTAAGTCTTAACGTCTGTTGTATATCTTCTGCATGGACAGGAAATGGTAGTGGTCTTCTCCTATACTAAATTCACTTCCACTAGTCCCTCTTATTGCTTTATGATGTTACATCAGCAGTGCTGCTTATACCGATGAACACCTCCTGTTTACAAAGGCTAGAGACTTTGCATTTGATAGTCGTCTTGTGTACCTCTCCATTCTGATTCACCAAAAGGATTTAGCAAGTCATTGGTAGAATCCCAATTACCTGGTTTCTTTCTTCCTTTTCAGAAAGATGTGACTAACATAACGACCACCCATCAAAACCTGCCTCATGTTGAAATACCTTCCATGCTATGAATTCATAAAGCTACCGTACTGCCAGCACTGCTCAAATCTAGTCTGGCTATCATCTTATCAAGGTCATTGCATAAGAAATGACCAGTGTTTGAGACTGAGCATAGTACAAGGCTGAGTTGTTCTCAGTACAATGTCAATATTTCCCTGACTGGACAGGTTAGGCTAAGTTCAAATTATTAGAACCTCTGTGTTGCTAAATGTGTTGGAAAAGTAGTGGCTTCAGGCTAGACCCTCAAAAACTATAGACACTTAAATGGGACTATTAAAAAGGCAATTGCAGAGCTAAAAGTATACCTGGAAATCTACCAAACCTTGAGTGCTTTCAGTTTTCAAAACAAAGACCACAGACATCTACCTTTAAGAAGGTGTTTCAAGCTGTGACTTGGGAAGCACCAAAATACATGAGATGTGTTTTTTACAGGTTACTACTGGCACCACTGCCCACACTAGCTTATTAAGAGTTTGGACATGCCTAACCCTGTGGTTTGCATTTGTGATGCTGGGTGCCCCGTGCGGATCTGCAGATCTGCTACCTGGAATGGATGTTCAAGTTTCTTTGACTTCTGTCATTGATTTCCTTTATGCCTTAATGAAACATTTTGATTCCTTTTAAACGGTTTTAAGTAGTGGAGGAGGCAAAGCACAGGTTTGTTTCCTTTTCTGGATAAACTTCATGATGCAAGTAATGGTGGAGGAATTTGACAATGTTAGTGATAAATAATGGTCTAACTTTGGTATCTGAGAGCTCTGCAGTAAAGAAAACCTGTCCATATGCACTGGGGGTGGAGAGAGAAGGTTTTATAACAGATTTAAAATTAGAAAACAAAATGGCCTGATTAACAGCAGTAGGAAGAGTTCTGCAGAGGATGAGGGGAGAAATTAATGGATGACATTCAAAGGCAGCTGTGAAGTATGAGAAGCTGCAGCACGCGGAGGTAGTCAAATCTAGCAGTACAGAGAGTTCTGAATGATCTGTAATGCTGGAATAAATCAGACAGGCTGGGCAGGGGGGGATCTTTCAAGTGGTGGATCATCTCTAAAAGGTGGATCACCTCTGCTTAGACAGATGGTAAACCAGTAGATTCCATCCTAAGCTAGAGCATTATATTAGTACTAGAAGCAGGTGTTATGTAGGGATGTGTACAAAGATATTTCAGGCAAACTGACGATGATTTTAGCACGCGCTGGGCTTTTTTGGAAACAGAGTGAGCCCCCCACGCTCTGTTTTATACTTCAGAAAGCAAATGTAATTCAGCTATTGCTATCTCCACCTGAGAATGTATCTCTCCATACCTTCCACTTACCTTGAAATAAGCGAAGGGTAGAGACCCTTGACAAATGTGCTTTCTAATGGCTAGATTCTGGACATCATGGTGCAGGATGTCTGGAGAGGCTGTGTTGCAGAGCTGCATTAAAGAAACTCTTGATGCCTTAGTCAGAATCCTTATGGAGGCTTTCCCCCAGACAACTTTCCTCTAAGGATCCACTACAGCGTTAATGTGGACTGCACTCTGTCGTCTCGCTGCCCTGGACCTACCATCACTGTCAACTGCACAAAGAGGCAACATAGCATGCCCATCTCCAAGAAAGGTTGTGAGAGGAAAGCTGCAGGTGATTATGAGCCAAAACAGAATGTACACAGACACACTACAAAGGCCTCTCCATTTCTAAATAGATGATGGCCTTCAGTGGATAGACCTCCTAAGGATAAATTCTGTCTTTATAGCAGATCTATTGGAAGAATATTATTTTTCTGTGGTAGACCACAGTCTGGCTCCTAGTGAACTGTTCTGATGTATGTGGTTGAACGGAGTCTGCCTCTCTGAAGAGAAGTTCTCTCTGCTAACGACAGGAAAAATCATACAGTTTTTTTCATTATAGGTATGACTGAGTAAAACAAGAAAGTAGATCACTAATTAGAGAATACTGAAGACTACTATGAAATTACATCTGCTCTTGATTTCCTCTATGGCAACCATATCTAACACCTAAATATGGACACATTCTAATCGATTTTCTTGGTCATGAGCATATTCCTCCTTGATATCCAGTATTATTATTTTTTGATTCATAAAGAAATAGCCATTTCAATTATTCTGGCTATGAAATTAAAATTATATTCATCCAGCCATTTCTTCCTCACCTTAGAATCTCCCGTTCCTTTCCTTCCCCTCTCTGGTAACATCTAAATTTTGTATATGAACGCTGATACAACTTGAGTAAGAATTTAGAAGCTCTTTTTGCCCTCAAGTTACCTGAAGAAACAATTCAGTTGATGCTGATTCATGAAGGGAGATGGACTTAATTTCAACCAAGACTGGTAAATAACTGATCTCAAGGCTGAATGACAGCACTGATAGATCTCACACAGTTTACGTAGTTTTGCTTTTCTTCTGCTTTAACCAGCGTTAAAACAAAATACGAGAGACACCATGTTTTTGTGGGAATAAAGACAAAAAGTAGGTACTTCCCTGTGCACTTTTTTCATGGAAGGTGCTCTTAATTGCTGTTCATTAACTCCATCCTTCATTCAAATGCATTTAGAAAGTTTGTCTTTTCTGTGGTTCATTTACACCACTTTTGGACCTCTATTTTATGATTTGCACCACTATTTTATGAAGAGTGAATAGAATACTAGTGCTTACCTTTGAGTATCCCAATATGTTCAGTTTATGTTGTGACTGTATTTTTATCATTTGAACCTTTTCTTCATCAGATACCCTCTAAGTTCAACTCATGATCAGAGATTCAGTTGTATATATTGTCATTGTTGAGCCTATCTAACCTTCTGATTGAATTTATTACTTGGTAATCAGAGCAATTCTTATGTGGCTTAGCTTATTCTGTTGAGATAGGATACTTAATTCTTCAGTAATGTAAAAGGTTTAGTTATTTAAATGAAATCCTGGTTTAATGCCAGTAACTTGTATAAGAATGTTCACATCTTCATGTTGAACATACATATTAGTAATTCCGTTCATTTTTAGACATTGAAAGTTTTATACAATGACCATAATTACTTTGTGTATTAATATTGTTCCATACCTTTGGCAAAGATGTTTTTCATTATGTACATTTAACTTTGGCTTGTCAACTGCCACCTCAGTTTTTGTATTTTGGTTTTGTATTTTGTTTGGATACATTCTGTCTGCATTAATGTGCTGCTGTCAGCAAACCATGGTTTTGAGCATTTTGTAAGTTATTTTGAAGATTTTTTTATAATTACCAGTAATAGGAAACAACTCATAGTCACTTTTTAGAAGCAGGCTGTTAAAGAGCCATTTAAAAAAGTGTGACTTTTCCAGATAGCCTGTCATTCTTTGTATTTTTGAGAAGAATTATTTTTATTGCTACAGTTTCTTTTTAATTTTGTAGTTTTCCATGTTAAAAGGGTACAGAAGAATTTGGCAGCTAAACATGTCATGTCATATGCCACGTTTGACTCAACTGATCTTTTTGACTAGTTTAACTGTTTTCAGGCCTTCTGGCTTAGGTTTTCTGAAGTTTCTCTGGTATGCGGTCCTTTGTTTCCTGAGTTTTAGTGCTTGAACCAATTAAATCTGAGGAAAGATTCTCAAAACACTAGAGAAGGGACTGCCAGTGTAAACCAGCATTGTAACTGACTGGGAGGGAACTGCAGCAGTGAAAGCTGTTGTCTTTCACTGTCTTAATTTCTGTAATACATGTGAATGTCAACACACTTTAAATAAAAGACATTTACTTTGCTTAGTATTGAATAATTTTTTCACTAAAAACTTAAAAGCACCTGAGGAAATAAACTGGTACGATCTATTATCTACATCTACTTAGAACTCAGTGAAAACTGAAGGACGTGTATGTAACCTCATAATGTGTTTAAGTATAGGAAGTACGTAGCACATGCATACATAATTTGCTTAGCCATTGTCATGAAGATAACAAGGTGTTTGGAGGAAGCTTTATTACATAATATGCATCTTTATAATTTGATAATTACTTCTCTGCAGAATATTAATCAATATTGTAGACACCAGTATTCCAGGACTCCAAAGTAGTAATGACCTCCACGCATTGATTCTCTAAACATCAACTTCTCATATTTGCTGTAAATGCTGTTTTTAGATGATTGCATTTAACACAGCTGTAACCAACATGATCATAATGTAATGATTCTGTCATCTCTTAGGTGGTAAATCCATACCTCCATCATGGATGACGTGGAAGTTTTTTTTCTGGAAGCGATCTTCCCTGTGTTTAGGGACAGCTGTGCTATTGCCCACCTGCGGTACTTACTCAAAAGTCACCCATATTTCCTCACTTGCCATCAGCTCAAGCTGAACTGAACTTACTATCTACTTTTTCCTTCCTACCTCATTTATTTTCTATTTTGTGAAACTGTATAGGAAATATTTTACTGTCTTCGGGTGGCATTTCTGTAGCTCATACACTATTATTCAAGTAGAAGTCCTTAATCAAAGGTGACAGCAATGTCAAGTACGAATAGAGAAGTCTGCTGGGGAAACAAGTGTTTTGTAGTTGTAAGCAAGCTGGAGCAAAATCCCTCCGTCTTTGGAATAAAGTATGAATGTGGATGACCACCCAACGTTAATCCCTGAATGCGAAAGTCAGTGTTCAAGAGTGGAGTGGAAAGGCGTT
>NW_008825615.1:16653786-16671277 GCF_000699105.1 Pygoscelis adeliae
CTGCCCGCCTTGGGCGGTAGATGGTGCTAGATGAGAAGTGAAGGTGCTGCTCAGAAAGCTTCCCCAGTCAGAAACTGCAGCTCAAAATCAGGCTAAAATACTCGGCGGCTTCGGTGTTTGTTTCTTCACCTGTTGGGATCTTTGGGGTGGGAATACCGAAAATTCAGTTGGGTGACTTGATGGTGGTGACAGGTGAGAGGTAAAACATCAGTCGTTTTCCAGACACCGTTTCTGTAGCGTTAGAAGGTTGCAGAGTTATCACCAGGGCAAGGCCACCTTTCGCAGTGGGATAGAAAAGAAGATGCAGACATTGCACAAAACAGTACTGCTTCAGAGCAGATTTGTTTTAAAGAGCACTGTCAGCTTGTATGCTGCTGATTTTGTTGCTGAGCGTGACTGAAAGCCTTATGTCTTCAGAAACCTGTATGATTAATTTAAAGAATATGTGAAGGTAAGACCTCCCAGTTGACTGAGAAGAAGAGTTACGTACATGAAGTTTGGATTCTAATTAGCCAGCTGTAGTGGAACATAACGAAATTTCTTTCTGCCTAAAAACTTGTTGATTAAATAATGTAGTACAAATGTATACAACTGAATGTATATTAATATTATTCACATTCTTTCAGGGTTAGAAGTAAAATTGCAAGAATTCCTTCAAAACCAGTGATCCCAGTTGTTGTTCAGTGGCACAAATCCAGAGAAGAAAGAAAATAATCTATATTAGTTTTATTACTGGGTTGCTTTTTGGGTTTGTTTCCCTCTTCTCTCTTCATCCTCTCCAGAGGAGAAGCACTTACTTGATACAGTGTCAGGGGCATTTGCTCATCCTCACAATAAAATTAGGGATGGAATGTGCAAAACAATAGCTTAGTTAGTGGAAGAGATTTCCTTACATGATTTTATTTATAAACACATTCATCACCTGTAAAATCAATCTTTTTATGGGCACTGAAGGATAAAATGAAAAGAAGCTGCTTCTTCATGAAGTTAATTATTTCCCCAAGCTTTGTAGCTTTCTGGTACTACCATACACAAAGCAATTATTCTGAATTGACAGTGTTTAGTGAAAACAGGAGTACCGCTAATCTACTGTAGTAGCTGCTTTAGAAAATATAAGACATACTGAAGTATGAGAAATCCTGCATGTGTTTTCCTTGAAGTAGGGTGTGTCAGTACCGTCAGAAGTAAACTAATAATATTGAACATAGGCATAACGTGTTTCAAAACCCTAAGGCTGGGAAATGGTATATGTTAGACTTCTGGAATGCAGCACTTTCTGCATCATGTTTAATATTATAGCTGCTATCCTGAACTAAAACGTAACTTGGCATTAGCAGGACCAGGTGCCCTCTGACTCTGTGAGAATAAGGTCATGACTGGCTGCAGTTCTACATGGGCACCAGTTCTAGAATGCCTAATATTTGTACATACTCTTTGAATGCATAGTTCTGTGCAACCTGTGTTTCAGCGCCATATCTGAAAAAGGTTTTATAAGATTCTTGGCAGTGGAAAAGATGCATTTCTAAGATTCGGTAAGGCAGCTTTGAAGTAGGATGTGCAAGAGGTTGCACTGAGCTGAGATTCTCCTTTGTTAATGTAAAAAATGATAATGGACAGAATGAATACTCAGGCTGTGATTTATGCTCTTCTTTTGAAGGGATTCTTGACCTTTTTCCCATGAGAAGAGCCTAAGAGGCTTCATAGTCTGCCCTGCTTTTGGGGTAGACTTATTCCAGCTTTCTGCTTGCTTCTTCAGCAGTCTTGCAACATCCTACTTGTTTACTTGGGAGAGGCACTGGGAAGATATTGGTGCTTAGATAAATATTTTTTAAATGTATCAGAATTTGTGAGAAAAAATTCAAACACATATGTGAAATTTTTTTTCTAAACATTTCCTGAAAATCTTTTTTTTCTCTGAGAAAACATTAAAATGACAAGTACACTTGCACAGCCCTTCTCAAAATAAAATTTTTCTTAGATCATTTCAGCAATCATTCCTCAGAAAAGGAAGCTATGCTTATAAGGGGGAAAGGGAGAAAGGAATGCAAGTCATAGCTATAAAATTGATATTCTTTAACATGCTGACTTCTTATGACTCCAGTCTGCATTATATGATATTTTTGTGGGCAATTCCTTGGAAAAATGTTGTAATATTAGTCATGTTGTTTCTCTGGTCTACTGTAAAGATAAATTGTTAAACTGAACTTTTGTGAGTAGACTGAAGGTTTATGCCAGGTAGGATTTTCAGTGCTGGATGATTTAGCCAGTTGCCATGCTTTAATTTTAATACAGGCTGTATGGCTTATCTTTAATGTCTGAGCTGGGTGTGACAAATTCTGCAGGAAACGCTTGTAAAATAGTGCAGATCAAATACCTTGACAGCTCTAGGTGGAACAGCAATCATAACTTTGAATGGTGATTTTTAGCTAGGAAAAACTCTAGTGAGTTGTTTGTTTCTTTAATACTGAGCAGTCCTTAGAGCTACCCCTATTCTGTGTTTCTTTTGAGTGTACTAATCACAGTGAGTAAGCTTTTATTCCTTATTGGTACTCCAACTTCTGAATATCTTTAAAAGTGACTGTTGCAGAATTTACAATATTCACTCAGTAGGCTTGCCCTGAAGGACCAGCCCCTCTTTCATTTCTCCTTGTAAGTGCTGGTGTTACATGAAAAATAGAGGTCTGCTGATACTGATGAACTCCTTGTTTGTCTGTATGCTGCCCTGAACATTCTCAAACAAATGGAAAACAGCAGTGCTGTTTTCTTGCACTACTCTACAATTTCAGGTTCTTAGACTTGATAGAGACATGGCAGAGAAACCATGACATACTTTAATTTATGAAGTCCACAAAACCAGGATTTTCTTCATGTTCTTATTGGACGTTACTGAGGCAGCCTGCCAAAGTAATGTGAAAATCTTGTTCAGTTTTCTGCAAGGGAAAGTTTTTCTGCTTTGTTTCAGACAGAAACATTTGCTATAGTAAGGCTGTCTGTTAAACTGTGGAATTCAGGATTACTTTCTGGGCTCGAATCCAAATGCATACCTTTGCTATTTAGCGTTGAGATGTAAGGCAGGATCATCTTATATACCCACCCTGGAACCGTATATTTTGACCAAATCCTTTCGCTGAACAGCTCTGAAACCAGAGCTAAGGTTGTATATACAGCACTTACATTCAATTATTTTGATGTAGCCTAAGATGACTTATATCTTGGAGCAACCAAACACTAGCAGGTGCTACATCTGCATGAAGTACCCTGATGAAAGATGATGTTGTACCTCCAAAACACTGATGAATTCTCTACAGCATTTCTCTAAGCTAGTGCGTTGTGCCTTTTGCTAGAGAGGAACAATGGCTCTGAAATGTTTCAAGTGTGTTCCACATCCAAAGTAAATTCTCTATCCCATCTGCCACGCAGGTTCTTCTCTTGCTAACGCTGAAGATAAACCAGTAGCAAATTATGAGTGTGTGGATGTTCTCTTAAGATTGACTTTTGCCATGGGTTTGCAGTAGAAGAAAGAAAAGAGCTAAGGTCGTCTGATTCCTCTTCCCATAACTAATTCTAGAATTTGTCTTCCTTCTCTCCTTTATCTTTTCAGTGTGGAAGTATATCTTTTACTCTATCCATTCTACAACACTGTTGTTTTTGATAATGAGATTGCCACAGGAATCTGAACATGCTTTTAATCAGGTGCAATATTATTTTTATCCTCCTCTTGAAAGCTGATTCTGCATTAATTTTGCCTACATTCTTCCAGAAATCATCAGCCTCTTCTAGAACATGTTGACCTATTTATAAACCAATAAAACTCTAAATGAAAGATGCTTAACACATCATGAAATGACTCAGACTATCCTCTTACTTTTCTCAGTTCATATAATTCTTCCCTTCTAAGCATACAACTTTTGCATGTTGATCTTTCAGATGACTATAGACTTGAAAGATTCAGAGGTCAGAAGAATCAACCTGGTTCAATCCATTGTGTTAGCAGAATAAATATGGTTTAAAATCATGAGAGCCTCTTAGGATCCCATTCTAAGTTTGAGGTACTTTTGTGCAATTCCACACTGGTTATGGGATATCCTGTTGGTAGACCAGTTTCTGGAATAGATGAAAAATAATATTTAATTGCAGCAAACTCTTTTAATTTCTTTTTTTCCTCTTTTGTTTTAAACTAAATACCCAAAAAGGAATAAAGGAAAAACTACACTTCAACCTTTAACATGTATGGAGACTGAACCTGAGATTTCAATGGTGGTAGAAAAGAAGTCTAAAATTTCAGTGGGAGGGCTGGACCCTCTGATTCAGACTTGTGATCTAATCTAGACATCTAAATGGAGGAAAAAAATGGCAATCTGCTTTTCTTTTTTGCAAGCCTCTTAATATTATGTTTGAAAAGATAGTGAAGAGAGTGAAATATTTGATATTGGTCCAACATTGTTGTGTTACTCTGTGCAGTTAATGTGGGCAAAGGAAACATGCCTCTTATTTGGGACCTGGGATTGTTAGTCTCATTGAAATTATTACTCCAGTTACAATCAGGCTAACACTCATAGTCAAAATGATCTAATTATTACCAAAAGAGCCTGATTAAAAATAAAAAGTTTTTTTCTTTCCAAGAAAGGGAGCAAAAGGTTCAGGAGTGCATGAGACACTATCTTCTCTCACTGGCTATTATAAACTGTAAGTGCTGCTTTTCAAAACTCAGTAACTTTACTGTTTTATCACTTGCTATATATGAATCTATAAAAATAGCCCAAAGTACAAGTCCTATTGTATACCAACATTTTACATCCCAGGTTCTTCACCAGGAGGAGTATGATGTTGATAGTGGAGGTTTTTTCCTCTTTGTTCTTGAGTGGGTTTGGATTATTTTTATACTTTTAATAGCATCGTCCACTTACTTTTTCTTGCTTCATTGGCCCACAATTCTCATTATATATGTTGAGTACTTGTTCTTTGTGGTTACCCCAGAAAATTTGTTTTACTAGTTTCCAAGGTGCATTTACTTTAGTAAGCAGTAATTGGTGATTATGTGTTTAAAGCCACTGGGTCCCTAGAGTCAATCTGTGCCTGTACCTTCAAGATCTCTGCTATCATCCTGTGCTTATACTCCCAATATACAACTGTATCATTCTAGGGTCACAGATCATTCTACAAAGAATAACTACTACTGCTCATTATTAGCTAAAGAAATATATCCTTTTTATAATATTTGTATTCATTATACCACGTGATTACACTAAAGCTAAAAGCAAATTAGGCAGTAGCCACCTGATCATTGTGTAATTAGCTGTTAAAGCTGAAGCAAGCTAAAACAAGAGAAACTGAGACAGTCTGAAGTGTCCTGAGACTTCCATTATTAAGTTAATGCAAATCTTTTTGCCTGTTAGTCGTAATGGCAATACGATATTTTTGGGGCTACAGTAGTCTGTCTGATATCTTGTTACATAATATATTTAAGGATGGTCAAAAGTTATTTTAAAATAAGTCATCATGCTACTTTATTGCAACATCATATTTCTTTTACACATACAGATCATATTTTAAAAATTTATAATTCAGTCGTCATGTTTTATTCCAAGCTGAAACTCGGCATAGTAGTTTCCAAATCAGGATGAATTACTATTATTATTCTCTCATTATACATTTTAGTTCATGTTTATTGGCCACTTTTAAGTAAAACAGGCACAAATTGTGAACTTCTTGATTCAGAAGCAATAAGAATATTCCGTATAAAAATTTAAGATTTTAGCATGTAATGGGACTTATACTTTGGGCTATTTTTATAGTTCCATATATATATTTTTAGTAAGTGATAAAACAGTAAAATTACTGAGTTTTGGAAAGCAGCACTTACAGTTTATAATAGCCAGTGAGAGAAGATAGTGTCTCATGCACTCCTGAACCTTTTGTTCCCTTTTTGGAAAGAAAAAACTGTTCTTGAGTTATCAGAACATTGGCTTTATTTAGTAAAATTGTTCACATGCTACTTTGATTAGGAAATAATTTAGTTTTAAGGTAGGAAAATTCCTTGATAATTCTCTTCAAATGAATTGTATTCTGAATTAGATTTTTATGAAATAATTACAAAAGATTAAACGTGCAAGCTATAATGATGTGAGTATGCATTTACATGAGTAGGTGTCTTCAGAAAAATCAATAGAAGTGTTCTTCAGGGTGACCTTCAGTAGGTCAGATGTTTGAAACACTTGAAATTTTGTGCACATCATGTAAAGCCACATATCCCATATGACACCCACTTGACACGCCCCCATGTACTGACACATGCAGAAGATGAACTGACACAAGCATAAAGGACACCTCTGCGATTTTTGTGCTAGTAGGGACGGCAGAGCTGTGCCCTACGTGTAAAGATAATCAAATGTGCAATTACACCATTTTTTCAAGTAAAGTGGTACCCATATGACAATGATATCAAATACATCACTAAAAATTACCACAAATGCAAAAGGATATTGAATTATGGTTGCTATGGAAACTGTAACATGCAGCTTCCTGACTTGATGCATGCAAAATTTCAGCCTTAATATCACACTGATACACATTTTTTGCTTTTTTTTTACACTTGAATTGGTGAAGATGGAGTTTATGTACAATAATATATTCATTCAAGTTATACTTCTCTGGCATGCCATCTAGTATTTTTTGTTAGTTGCAGTGTACATGTATTTTATAGAAGGGTCAGTGGATGTTCATGGACATAGAGAAAAGTACCTCATGTGGAAAACAACGATCTTGGAAAAAGCCCAGTAAAGAGGCTGAAATTTGCACAAATGTTTATAAGCCTTGATTAGGCTGATTATCAAGTGTTGTCACTGGGTTTTACACACAGTCACAGTAAGTCACTTCCCCAGATAGATAGCTATGGTACATTAGGTATGAAAACTTGTGTCATAATAAAACTTCATTTGAGAACCAGTGATTTGAGAATCTGGTTATTTCCCCATGCAGAAGAGCACGGTAGCATAGCCATACCTGAGACGATGGTGTTGAAGCAGGCAGCTCCAGCACCAGACACCGTTTAGGCCTGCATGCAGTGAGCACAGGGTAATTTCCACTTTGTCAGCTCTGGCACTGAGTTTTGTGCTTTTATGACTACGTCGTAAGTCGTTACTAGTACTGTTATCGTTTAACTCCTGAAACGCAGAGAAAAGACTACGTTTAGGAAGGAGACATTGCTTTATTCGATAGTGCTCAGAATCAGACACTCAGGGGAAGTTCCCCAAATTGAGTGTAAGGTTAAACAGAAAACTTAACATATTTATATGCTCGAGTTTGCATAATTCATTAGTATAGCATATACGTCACATTGACCCTTCTTATCTACTACATTTACATATTGCTAATGTTGCAAAACTATACTAAGCATGCGCGGGGGTCCCGAGTGGTTGTCGGTGGTTATTTGGGCAGGTGCACCCTACTCATTCTGAGGCATAGTTAACTTCAGGACGCCACTACGGATGTTATTCTTCCAAAGGCTTTGTAAGCATTCTATACATCCATAATTGCTCAAGTCCTTGTGGTTGTTATTCTAAGATAAGTTCCTGTTACAAAATTCCATCCTTGACCTCATGAATGCTCTGCACGGTAGCTAAAGCTACAACAACTAGAGCATATTTACATAAGGTTGTGTTTAAGCTCTGCTGGTATCAGTACCTTATGCAGATAATTTAAAGCTTGTTTGGATCATCTATGTTACACTGCATTAACATAACTGTCTAACATGCCCTGAAGTATTAATGCATTAGAAGATAATAAAATACTTAGGAACCATGACACAATGTAAGATTCAATGTAATTATTGCTTTGCAGGATCTCTAGGGCTTGTGGCTTGATGCTAGAAGAACAGAACACCTTTTGGTGGCAAAAAAAAATGAAGTACATCTTGAGAGAATGACTGAAAATGTGGATGGAATACGGCGGGGAACCATAAAATTACATTTGTTATTGTGAGTGTATATGCAAGCACAGTACTGGAGCTCCCAAAACAGAGGTTAATAAATGATTCAAGCCCGGACTAGGGTTGTTTGAACCACCAATTCCCAATAGTGCTGTTCTGGTAGTAATGTTTTTTAAGATATAGAATAGACAGAACTCAGGCATTTTTAATCACTCTGTGTGACCTTGGTCTGAGCAATGTTACACAACAGTGCTTTAAATAGTGTGTCTGGGTATTGTCTATAGAACAGGTCTTAGTAGATCTGGCTTTACTGGACCTTCCTTCATGAGTAGTTACATGTCCGAGTAAGTCTCAGTGTCAGTTGTCTCTGCAAGTAGCAGCTGGCATGTAAAAGCTGCTTTAACACCTGTCAAAGTTACCAAAAGTAACTGCGCAAAGTTCTGAATATTCAGACTCTTAACAATAGGAGGACATGAAAGCTGCATAGAGAAACCTCAGTGTTCACTTATGTGAAATGTATTTTCATTAGCATATAGATCTTTATTTTTTAGAGCAAACCTTGTAAAATAACAACCTTGTTTAATAACAAATGAAACGCGTATTAGCACAGGATTTTTGGAAATGTTCAGAGATCTTAGATCTGGCTGATTATTAGTGTATTTTGAAATTACTTTTATTCACCTCTATTTTATCATACTATAGTTATATTTATGTAGTATGTCTCATTTCTTTATAGCTCTCCATTTGCTGAAGTGAGCTCAGGATAATTGTATTTTGGAGTTTTTTTGCAGGGGCCTCAGTATAGTGTCTTTTATGAAGTGTATTTAAATTCTAGCAGTTAATCTTCTGTGCTACAATAATTTCTGTTTACTACTAGGTTACAAGTGTGTATTAGAAAGTATGACATTCAGAATGACTTAGAGTTTTCAAAATTTTATTTCAATATTAATTGTATATTGTTGATTTCTATTTGTAAAGTTGTAGTGCTAATTCTTTTTAAATACTTGGGTCATTGTTATACCAAAAAAAGAGGTTATTTACTTTGATAAACCTTTTGGTAAGGGACGAAAAGGGTGAGTTATAAGATTTCTTTAAATTTATTCCTGCATATGTTCAGATTTTTTTCTAGTTTGTTTTTTCACCAAACTTTTGAAGTCCAAGAGATTTTTTTTTTTTTTAAAAACTGGCGTAACTGGTAGATGTATTTGTGTCAAATGCAAAATTCTAGAACTTTCATGACATTTAACCTAAATGACTGTTTTGAAATTTTTGCTGGCAGAGCTCTTTTAAACCATTTTTTAAAGTGTCAGTCATCAACCAGTTAACTGCAGTAATGGCAGAGGTCATCATTCCTAAAACATTTTAGAGTTTAAAATAAACAGTTTGCAAATAAGATTTAGGCTATTAGTTGTTCAATTGTTTCTTTAATATTTTTATCAAGAAACATTTACAGTAGTAAGCTGGGTATGTCTGCAAATGAGTGTCAAGGAGATTATTTGATCCTGATTTTCAGTGGCTGACTTAATTTATAGTCAGAAGGTGAGGTGTCACCTGTAACTCCAGCTAGCTCTAATTTATCTGTCTTGCCTCCTGAGAGCAACGAAATTGCTGTGGTATAGGCTCAGTTGCCAAATAAATATATGTGATTACACATACTTCCAAAGCTAAATCTCACATAATTTTTTTTGTCAAAAGCAGTAAAGTCAGCAGCAACAAAGTTTTCTCTCAAATCTGTGAGAAATATGAATAAAACTTTTAGGTAAGAAAAATCTTGCAAATATTTTCCTTTGCCCTGGAGTGAGAGACAGGAAGGATGCTGTTGTTTGATCCCAGCTACTGAATACAAGCATTGTCTCTGTCCTGCCTGATGTAAAATTGTTGTAGGTCCCTTCCAGCTGGAACTGTTCTCCCTTCCCCTTCCCCTTCCCCTTCCCCTTCCCCTTCCCCTTCCCCTGCTCGTCTTAGCACTCTGAAACTCTTTAACATCAGTAAAATGAAGGAGTATCTATGGAGAACTAGCTTAACAGCAGTGCTTAAAATTAGAGATTTGATCATTTCTTTTTCCTAGTTTTAATAAGATAGGCAAAAATATAAAGCGTCATGTAGGATCTACACAATGTCACAGGAATCTCATCAGGTAGTAATCCTAAATCACTGCAGCTCCACTGAGTCTCATCTAAACTACCTGTTTGCAGGCACCACCAGATTATTGCTATTGCTAAGAGGTGGAGACACAGCATCTAGGCCTCCTGGAAGTTTTGTGCCTTATTCATCCCCTCCTTTCTCCTTACAAAAATACTTTCTCTCCTCCCTAGGATCTGTGTGAGTTTTCCTGTCTATTTGCAGCAAGGACTGTAAAGCACTTGTGCAGCTGTTCGCTTCCACTGACTGAGTCTTGTCTTCTCTTTTCAGCTGAAGATTAGGATTGTTTCTGTTATGGTTTTCAGAAGTGCACAAGTAATTTATAGTTAAGTACTGTATAGTTACTATCTTAAAAGAATTATTTTCGTGTTGAGTGGCAAGGAGAAAGATATTCTTACTCCTAATTACCACAATTCCCCTTCCCCACAAGCTAGATGAAGTATTTCTGCTTTTGTGCTATATTGGTACAAGAGGAAGGACTAAAAAGCAATTGAGGAATTTTGTCATAGTTTGAATCACAGTAACACAAAGCCGTCACAATGACTTTCTGATTGTCTCCTGTGTACTCTTGTGTATAGGTTATGCAAGGAAGAATTATAACTGACATGGCAGTACACATTTCCCGCTGTGTAGTAGCTTTGCCTATTCTGCTAAGACTCTAATGAGAAACAGTGCCTAGTTCTGGGGCCTCATTTATTCCCCGCAGTTTGAGATATGTGTTCTTGAAAAAGGAGAGGTGGGAGAAACATCAGGTTCCTTTTTAAACTGATTTCACAAAAGCTCAATTAAATGGTGATTTGATCTTATGCAGCACAAATATTATTTGCCTGGCAGAAGTAACAGTGGGACTTCAGGTTGAGTAGCACTTTCCTGCAGAGGTTTGGACATGTTTCCTAAGCATGTCTACTGTAAGAGATTTGAGCTTTCACTTGCATCCTTACAAAATACATATATAAACATTTAACTGAGAACTGTAGCTGTAGATGCCTAAAAGTCTGTCTTTAAGTGTTGAAAGTGATATCTAACTCCTGTCGGATAGAGGATTAAATTCCTAACAGGCATGTATAAGCTATATGCCACTTAAAGAGGCACGGACGGGTCTCATCCTCCTTTTAAATGCAGTGGTGGGTGTTCGTTCCAAGTGCCTATTCAAGTCAAAGCATGATTTTTAATATTGCTATGAGGAATGCAGGTCTCTTTAAAATTAACGCTTCAATTAATTGTTTAGAAGATGAAATGGCCTCTGTGTATCAGAATCTCAGGAAGACTGCTGTGAACTGCTGGCACATTCAGGACGTGCAGGCACACCTGTGAAGTTTAAAGAAAAGCAAGCTGATTATAAGAGTTTCCTATGCCTCTTTTTCAGCTTTTCTTAAATTGATATTTCAGTCTCCATACAGCTCTTATGTTGATGTCATAAACTAAGCAGTTTGGTATGACATAATTCCAGCCTCTTTGAATTCAGTGGTGGCAGTTAGATTACTATTATTGATAGTGCCTGCAGGCAGGAAACCTTTAAGATGTCATAAACTTAGCAACCTCCTATGACATAATACTAATCTTTTAAATTTAGTTGTTACAGTTAGGTTGCATCCCAAGGGTCCCTACTCTAGTGCCTAATGTGTGTATGAGCATAGGATGCAACTTTTCTAAGAACTGCTAAACTTCATATTTCTTATAACATTTGATTAACAGCTACAGCAGCACGTATGGCAGAAATATTTTCCATTTGCTGTTTTTAAGTAGAAGATGACAAGTAATATGAGAACATCTTTTCAAAAGCTTTCATAGTATAATTAAGAATGGATGAGTGATAAATGGATAAACCAGGAATCAAACCAAACAGAAGAAAGTCAGGGTTTTGAAAAAAGTGTAGCTAAAACTTTTTCAACAACAATCAGCTTACAGATCATTGTGACTGTCTTACAGCTATCGCCACATTTTGGCATTTAATGGCTACAGACAAACCTAAATAGGAGGCTAAATCCTAAATATATAGGATAACAATTTTAATTTGCTTAATAATTTTACATTTTAAGACTGGTGAATGGGAATGGAAGGGTTTTAAGATATGCATGCACAGTAGTCAGAGTATAAGAAGGTTCGGCAAATTCTTGTTTACCGTTGATATTCTGCGTGTCATGGGAGCCGTAAGTCAAGACTATTGGCATATGTGTGAAAGCTCATTCACCAAAGGACGTGCTTTTGATGTATTAGCTAGCTAAAAATGCAGAGAGGTGTTTGGCAGAATTCTTCAAAGGGAAAGGAATTTTAACTTTTTTTCCAAATAACATCACAAATTGCTTGGACTCTTGAGGTATAAAACATTTTAAACCTTTAGTCCTAGAAAATGTCTCCACAGCAAGTCAAGCATTGGTTCTCAGTATCTGGAAATGCCACCGCTTGCTGTTGTGTAGGCTTTAATTCAGCTTGCAGGTACGTAAAATTCCCCTGCTGATTTTGAACAGCAGGTTTGGAAAAACATTTGTCTGAGAGTTTTTAGAGTGTGTGCATTATGGATAGTAACATACTTCACTAAAGAGATAAAGAAACCAGACACCATACTGAAGTTCCTCTCTTTGAGAGCAACCAAAATGCTTTGTGACTGAGTTTGGAATCGGGAATTACACATAGAAACAGGAAAGGAACAACACTGTGGTAAGGTAAGCCAGACAATGTATCATCAAAACCAGCCTGTTCAGAAAATTAGGCTGTAAAAAACAGGAATCCAGCAGGTAGTGCATATAGAGTATGATTTTCTAAGGAACATTGTGTAAAACTTGAAAGTCACGGTTAAGTCAAGTGAAATACAAACACCCACTTGAAGCTAGTGTTGTGAGGACAGTAGAAGGATACAGAACCAGCCAACCAGAAAACCAGCAGGTATCAAAGCCGACAAGTAAACCACACAGTGGACAGCATTAGAGATATTAGCCAATCAGTGGCAGTGATCATGAGGCAAACCATTTAAAACAACCATGAGAAATAGGTGTTCCTTTTCAGTGACTCTTCTGGGGATGCTAAGAGTAGCCAGAACTAAAGAAATTACATGTTAAAGAATAATAGGATGTTGACTTTACAGATCTTCTTTGCATATTTTCTCTTCTTCAGTAGCAAGAAACAAAAATCAAGGAAATAAAATATCTCCTACTGTGTTGTTCACCTGCTGCCTATTGGTGTTGCTCTCCTGCCATCTTCTCCATCTGCTTTAAATTCATTTCTGAAAGTGCCCTCCTTAAAAATAAGTTCTTATTCATTTCATAAGGAACAAATTAAGAAATAGCAAACACAGAGACATTTTGTTGAATTACAAGCAATTAGAACACAATGGGGAGAGGAGCAGGGAAGAAAAACATTATACAAATTATGAATATTCTAAAAAAAAAAAAAAATCTGTCAGATCCTGACAGTCATATAAAAATCTTAATTTGTCTTTTCCTGGGAAAAATGCCATTCTAATTAATGAAAATTTTCATTAGTGGTGGCTTTAGGATTTTACTTGGTGTAACTAAAACACTGTCTAAGATAATAAATAGTAGCTGAAAAATGTGACAGTACATTAGTCGTGAAGTAATACATAAGAAACAGTCTAATTCAGCAACACTTTTATTCACCTGCTTGGCATTTTACATATTTTGTTTACCTGGGAAAATGAAACCTATCCATGTCTGCTAATTGAATCATCCTCATCTTTAACCCTTCATACCTTTATACATACATATTCCTTTAGCAAATGGGTAATTCTCTTCCCATTTCAAGTTTACTAATACCCAGTAGAATTTTTTAATCCATTTCCTCACTTTTTATGGTAAGGAGTCTCTTCTGCTGGCATTTCTTTCAGTGACTGGATATCATACATTTCTTCCCTATGATTTTTTGTCATGATGCCTTATTGCTGTGGATGTATTGCTCTTCTGTGGTTATATAGGTTTCCTTCAAAAAAAAGCCATTAGAATTACTGAAATGAGTGTATTTTTATAGGGTGAGTGTTGCCTCTAAGTTAAGAGAGCTTATCAGCAGCTAAAGGCACAAAAGCTGTTTTCCTCAGTTTTGCTCCTGCTTTATGTAGCAGTACAGTTCAGCGAAAGTGGAAGTGAATGTAAAGAGGATAGTTGTAATTGAAGGGTAGATTGCATACACTATGAAATTATTTTTTAAGAACTGCAACCTTTTCCACTGTAATATGTGGTAGTAGTAGTAGTTGTTGAAATTACGCATGATGAAATTTACACACTATGTTAACCGTGCATAAAGGTTAGGAAGGAAAAAATTCTCCATGTAAAATGTGTTCTTAATTTCATCTTTGGGCATGCTAACTGAGGCTGCAGGAACAGGCTTTAGCCCAAGCGAGAAGGAGTGCAGGAGACTTTTGCCTAGTTCTGAATACTCTTGCATGTTGAGTGACTGTTGTGAGGTCTTGTCATTAGCTAACGGGGCAACCTTCAGCAGATCACTTGTCTTTGACCTTCTGTTTCCCTATCTGTTTAAATATGCTGGGCTATGCTTTCTCCATACTTTTCTTGCCATCTCCACTTGCTCTTTTCTGTGGTATTTTTACGTAATTGGCCTAAAAACCAAAATAAGTAAAATTATGCTGTTTGTACATAATTAGGGATAAATTAGATTTGCCTGTTCTGCTGTTAGAGTAGTGCTCTACTTTCTGGACAAGTGACTATCAACAGATGAATTTTTATAGAAGTCCACTAGATTTGTGGGGAAGAGTCTTCCATATTGCAGAAAAAGATTATGTCTTTCACTGCCTTTCTGTTTCTGCAGAGCTAAGGAGATACCCAGGAGCCCTAGAATATCTTAAAATTTTAACAATCACTTTTATTAACAGTATGAAAACATATTTTCAGGGTTGCTTGTACTGTCAGGTAACAAAGGATACTTTGAAGAAATTACAAATGAAAAACTCTGGTTTGTCTTCTACATCTATTGTAAATTTAGAAGACTGAAGAAAGCATTTCAATCATCTGTACGCAATAGTACAGAATGTTCTTTGTTTAAGTTCAGTCTTTCAAGAGGGATTTGGGTCTTCTAAAAGTCTACTAACAACACTGTTCTTGCATTTAATGTAAGTATTTGAGTAGACCAAAAGAAGCCAATCAGTTTTCAGTAGTTAACAGAAGTTTCTACAGGGCAAGATGCGAGTTTGTATAGATGCCTCAAGATTTTGAGCTGGCAAATATGAATAAGCATTAGGTTGGGCCCAGTTTATAACCTTGAGCTGAGATGACCTGTCAGTGTGATACAATGTTCTGCTTTGAATATGCTGCTGTAATGTAAATGTCATGGTTTGCAACACTACTTCTGCCTGGAAAGTCCATGCTCCAAGCTCTGAAACAGTGATTTTATTACATGACTGCAAGGGAAAAAGCAGGTTACTTGATATCTTTTCTCCTCTCTGTTTTGTCTCATACTACGTACTCCAGTAAAATACAAGACTTAACTTGCTGGTCATTGGCCACCTTGATACATAGGTAGAGAATTATATGTCACGGAATAATAGCGTTCCCTGTTTAAAAAAAAGCCATCGTAACAAATAGTTTAGTATTCATATTTGGATCTCCGAATTTTCAGAGTCTCAATGCCAAGGGCTTTCTTTACATGCTTCCTTTCTGGACTAAATGTAGTGAGCAAAAGCCCCGGCTCTGTTGCTCGGTGCCATTAGTCTTATGCACGTACCGCTCGCACAGAGTGCAACTTATTGAAAAAAAATTGGCTTCATAGTTCAGGTTTTCCAGTATTTTTTGTCTCCAATGTATAATGCTTATTTTGTGTAGTCCATTGCATCTTTTATAAGTTACCATAAAATGTACATGTTCAACAAAAATAAATAAAATAAGTTAAAATTGGAGAAAGCTTTCTGGTTTTTAGCGCAGCTCTTCTGTAGTTCTGCAGAGAGTTAATATGTACCGTCCCACTGAAAATGGAGGAACTTACATGGCTACTGTATCTTTCACAGAATTGTAGATTAATTTAGATTGGAAAGGGCTGCTCAAGGTCATGTAGACCAAGAACCTACTCAAAACATGGCCTCAAAACATCATTGCTCAAGGCATTGTGCTGCTGAGTTTTGAGTAGCTCTAAGGGATGCAGATTCCACAGACTGTCCAGGCAACTTGCTTCAATGTTTGACAAATGTCATGAGAGAAAAAATGTTTCCTAATACCTACCTGGGGTTTTCTGTGTTTCAATGGGTGTTTTCTTCCATCCTGTCAGGGTGCTCCTCTGTAAAAGCCTGTCTCTGCCTTCTGTACATTCTCTCATTAGGTAGCTGAAGACAGCGATAATATCTTCCTTTAGCATTTTCTTAAAACTCAGCAGACCTAATTCTCTCAGCCTCTCTTTGTACATCTTGTACTGCACCCCCTGATAATCTTGATGGCTTTCCGCAGCATTTTTCCTTTATGTCTATGTTTGTATTGTACTGGGGAGCTCAAATTTGGTCTCTGAAGTGCAGAATAGAAGGGAATAACCACTCTCCTCAACTGTTGGCTGTACTATTACTAACACAGCCCAGGAGGTGGTTGGCTGCCTCTACTGCAAGGGCACACTGGTGATTCGTATTCAACTTGTTGTTCCCCACAGGTCTAGGTGTTGCATGGAGTTATTCTGTCCCTAGTGTAGGACTCTGCATTTGTCCTTGTTGAAATATATTATTATTCTGCTTTGCAAAGTATATTTTCAGAAGGGAATTTGTTTAAGTGTAAAAAGGTTTAAAATACTTTAGTTTTTATGCAAGTAGGACATTCAGTGTAATTCTGAATATATCTAAACCTGCCTCTGCTTTGTGTTCTTGTTAGTCCCTGTAGCAAGTCTTCCAGCATTTTTTATTTGTAAAAAATTTGTTTATAGAAGTGACAATTTTTTATAAAATGTTCAGAGTTTTTGGGGGTCTAAATCTACTATGTCTCTCTCAGCACTGCATGACGTTGATTCAGCATTCAAGCTATTAGAGAAAAGAAATGATTCAAGATAACTCAGATGGGAATGCATGGAATTTTACAGTTTCTAAAGAGAAGGAAATGCTTGGGCTCTTTTTTATTTAACAATCTAAGGACATATGTAAATGACACACAGAATGAAATTCTGTCTTAGGCAATTGCCCTATGTAAGTTCTAACAAGTCCAATTTAAATGAGATAGAACAGAGCCACCAAATCAAATAATATTGATGCTTAAGTGCAACATAAATCACATGGAATTTGCACAGACTCTACAATGAAATGGAAGTACGTTCAGATGGAATTTGCCTCTTGCTTGGTGGTACTTGTGTAAGTTGATGGCAGTCACTGTGGTTCCATTTATAATCACAGGTAAAAACAGGCATCTCCAGAGATGTCTAAGAAAGGTCAGACCAATTTGTTTCTGGAGCTGCCTATCTCTGTATTGACTAAATGTAGCCTAAGGTTCAGCA
>NW_008825615.1:16671289-16683466 GCF_000699105.1 Pygoscelis adeliae
TGCTGAAATTAGATGAGGTCAATCTCTCTCACACTAATTTTTGAAAACGCCTCGTTGTTGTTGTACGTTTTAAATACTCATGTACTGGAAGAAAAGAAATTGTGTAATTTTTGTCAGATTACTCTTGCTTTACACTTGAAGAATTTAATTTACCCAGTTTTCAAAATTAGGGCACTATTCTTCTAAGAAGTGCCCCACCATGAAGCTCTGCTTATTATGTAGTTAATGTTTCAAGAATGAGATTGATGATTTCTTAGTTAATAATGTCAGCAGGTGGTAGTGTCCATGTATTTATTAAATAACTATTTAGGATTTTATTGTAAGGTGGCAGCAACAGTATTTAGGACAGAATATTCAGCATACTTCACTCAGATTTATGTGTTCCTTGATAAATTCTTAGTTATGTCACTGGTCTATATACATACATTTGTACCTAAGACTAACAACATATACTAATACTCTGTCTGCCTGATTTAGGCATATATTGATACATTTATTGACAAATAAATTATTTTCCCATTTTTAATTATCTTACTTTTTGACTTTTATTCAAACAGAAGCAATCATACACCTGTTCATTTTCTGCTGTTTATACCCCTACAACACCTCTCCAACAAATAAGGCAGTGTACTATATAGGTTCAAGGAGATACTGTTGGAAGCAGGTACTGTTTTTGATTTTACATGATGACAATAAGTGCAAGACAACTTTGTATTTCTTTGCTTTCTTTCTGTTTATTAAAAGAAGCTCATTTTCAAACAATGTGCTTATCTATTTTAATATTTAATCTGCCTAAATCTTACTGCCAGATGTTGCACAGATTTTAATATTTCTTGATTTACGGATTAAGACTATGTTTTGGCATAGCAACTGTAAACACCTGATAATTGCAATGGTGTGTAAACTACCACAGTTTCACTATACTAAAAAAAAAAATATTGATACATGCTGTGTAAGTGTACTGAAGACTTTGGACAGGTATGTCAGTGCTCTACATTAAAAAGTTATTAACAGGAATGCATTTATGTAGCAATGATCTTAGAAAAATGTTTCAAACATTTTTACTGACCTAATAAATTTCACCATGGATTACTTGCACATTCTTTAAAATACAGAGCCACCTTCAGACACAGTCATATTTATATTTCCCACACACCAACATACAATAAAGAAAGTGAAGCATGGTATCTTCCAATAAAATCAGAATAGTAATTTCAGGTATGCATGATTTATCATTGCCAAATATCAGTATAGCCAATTAAATCTCTAGAGCTCTGATATTGTTTTAAAATGGCACAGACTCTATGCCTAGGTATTTGGAAGTTTATACTCTTGTCAAATGAACTCCCAAATTAGAAAAAAATTCTTGTCAGGATGTTGTGGTTTCTTTACTGTTCCTTAGTGTCAATGCAGAGAGAGGGTTTTGGCTACTGGATGACTTGCTTCACTTCCCTGAATCACACTAGGACCTTTCCAGATTTTTCTCTGTGCATTTGAAAACTGAGATAGGCACTGAGCTTGTCTACAGGACTGGGAACTCCTGTAGGCGAGAGAGGCAGAGGAGCCAGTGCTGTAGTCTGTAGTCTGCGGGTAGGCTGGTACTAGCACTTCTCACTGCTAGGTGCATTTTAGGTGGATTTGCGTGTGTGAGTTGAACTGTATGGGATTAGGCAAAAAACAAGAGGGGAAAAAAACCTGAAAAAACGTTGGAACTGGAACTAAGTTCCACGTGAAACTGGGAATTTGCTAAATTCCTTTCTAGTGGGTGAAATAATGATATTATGAAAAAAATTAAGAATAAAGGTGTAGCTAGGAATTGGCTTGCTGGATCTGGATACTCCTGACGTGACACTGGCCAGTTGAAAAAGCTTCAGATGGTTAAGAGCTTGATTGTAGACATTTGCTTCTGATAGTCCATTTCTGAATCTGTTTAGTCTTGTATCACGTTGATTCTGAAGTCTCTCTGGTTTCAAAGTTTTACATAGAATCGTTCAGGAAGTTGGACCTGAGATGTATTAGTAACTTTGTGCCTATCATACTGTTGGATTTATTCATACCTGTGCTGCATGCAGTTATTAGCATGACCAACGTACAAGGTTTAGTGTGGACCATATGAGTGATTAAGATTTCTCCTATGGATACTATCACTGGATCTTTAGTAACCCTGCAGAGCAGATTGAACTTCATTTTTAAATACTAGTCTAATTATCCCTACAGAGTAAATTGCATGTTATTTAGTTTGACTACTTTGAAAGTCTAAGATCTGACGCTGCTTTGCAGTGATTTGAAATCCGTGTTTCCAGGGAGCTGAGTTATTTCAAACCAGAAGTTTAACCACTAAATTGCATTTTCATTGCAACTTCTCACTTAGATAGGGATATCCCTAATTACTACATTGAGACAAATGGCAATTGTTGTTATACAGCAGATAGATGCTATTAATATGATGCTATCTCACCAATGATAATTAAAACCAGAGAAATATCTCAATTTTAGCCAATGAATAGTCCAGGTCCTTAAAAAAAATAACTCAGTGTTTTCACAATGAGGATTTATGAACCCCTACATATACTACATGACGTAAAATGTTTGGTAAGATGAAACTCAAGCAACAGTAGAACAAGACTCACCTACTTTAAATAGGAAAGTATACAAGTATTCCTGTAAAGTGGTATTGGTAATTCCTTCGGCTATTGAGCAAGTAATCCATGACATCAAGGGTGTAAATGTCCCAGCATTTGTTAACATCAACATTGTTAACATTGAGATAGATCTGTGCTAGTAAAACAAAGGTAAGCAGCATAACCAAAGGGAGTCTCCTGTCTCATTCACAGTTTTAAGTGTTGGGAAGTATTTTGGGGCTATTACTCACTGATGCTGGAATCAACTAGTATAGACACAATGGTGTTTTTTTTTTTTTTTTCTTTTAAAGTACACTATAGAGAAATGGCAGCTGTTTTCCTCAAGGCTCGCATTCTTCTAATCCATCCTTAAGAGGAAATCAATATGGATTCTCTCAGAGGCTTTCAAGGCTGTCTCCCATGTCAGGTGGAAAGGAACAAGAAGAAACAACTTATTTCAAGAAACTAGGGATGTCGAGAAACTTCACTAGGCTGTGGACCTGTCGTCTTTCTTGTTAGGCTTACTGTTTTCAAAGAAGTAAAAAAAAAAAAAAAAAAATCCCTTCTGAAAGGTACTTACCTCATCATTATGACTCACCTTCAGAAACTCTTTGCCTTCCCACCTGATCTTCAGTCAGCAAGCTAGGTAAATCAATAACTGAAACAATGCTCTCCTGCTTCCCTTCATTTTTAAAACACTCTGAATGATATGAATTTTATGTTATAGCCAAGAAGTCACAAAGCAGCCTCTCTGTTCCTGTACAGCAAAGAAAGCTCAAAGGTCTCTGAGTTGTTAATAATAAAACCCTAAAAATAGAAACCCCAGATGTTTTAAAATATGAAAAGTAAATGACAGAATTTATAGTAATTGAGTAATCATTTGCAAGTCTGAAATAATTTTCTAACTTGACATTCCTGACCTAATAATGAATAGTATTGTCACTTGCCCCTTAACTCTTCAGGTCAAATAAATTCTGACATTTAGACTTTCATTTTTTTAAAGGAATCTAGTCTCAGAGGCCTGGAACATTAAAATCTTAAACACTAGTGATGCTTCATGAAAAACCTTGACATGCAATCTAATTAAAGTTAATTCTGTTTATATATAGGCTGTGTTTTTCCTCTTCTGCATAAAATCTCTGGTTGCCTTTCTAATGTCCTTCTAAAAGAAGAAAGTGGAAAGACAAGATAAGAAAGGAGAGGTATGGAAGGGGAAATGAACTGGAAGTACACAATAGCTAATAAGAGCTATTCTGCAATGTTATGACTTCTGTAAATTTTTATATGAAATCTCAGGGAGCCTTGAAAAGGAAAAGCTTTTATTGTTAAGGGGTTAATATACTATTCAAGAGATATGCCTGTCTTGCTTTACATCTGAAAAAAAATCTCATTACAGCTTCTGAATGCACATTTCACTGCTTTTTGGATGACCAGCCTTTATCTAGGTACGGTGCTGTGAATTTCAGTAGAATGGTCGTTATTGTAAAGAACTGAAGTCAGTTCGAGGTCCAGTTCTGAGAAAGAACAAGACTAAAACACCAAAGCAAAATGTGGTACTTCATACTTTGGCTTATCAGATGGCTTAATCTAGGAGGGCTGGACCTCACTGGGTAAGATTCATAAATGAATTATCCAGTTCTCAACAATGAACCATACTGTATCTAAATGAAGGATTCAGTCCTGCCTCCAGCATTAAAATTAGGTAGTAATGTTGTTGGTCATGGCTGGTAAAACAAAGCAACAGCACTGAAAAGATTTTTCTGCCCCTGAGAGTTATGTTATTTTTACCTCTTAACTTTATGTAAGGTGTTTGAAAATATGTTCAGATGTGTAACTGCTTTGTGTTTTCTTCAGGATGGGTTTTTAATTTAAAATTACTCATACATAAGGTTAAGCAACTTGGAAGGGGATAACTTTGTTTCCAAATGTGTTTTTCCAAATGTATCTTAAATTTTGATCTTATTCACAGTTGGAAAAATGTTCCCTGTTTCTGGAGAACACTGCTCATGTTCCTTCCCAAGGCTGTGTGTGCCTACCAGGAAGCAATGATTTTACAGGGCAGTTTCTGAGAATGTGTGACCTATCTTGCTTTTGGAAAGGGACTGAAAATCTATCACAGATGGGATAGTGCTTCAAAATTTTGATTCTGAAGGAGAGACTATGTAAGGTAGTAAAAGCTCTTCATGATACCTTGCCGTATGAAGGAGATACTTCTCAGAATTTTCACTGTGATATTAAATGAAGACCAGCGGGTAAACAAGTAGTGGTAACAGAATTAAAACAGAGACATTATTTCTCCATGCTTTCAAAATAATCTTGAATTTCACATCAGAATTTGCTTTTCATAAATCCTTGTGTTTCATATGGCTTTTGTGGAGTACTAGGATGCTACTGTCTTGTGGTATTGCTTCGTTACACTGATACTTGCTTTGAGAAACCTCTGACTGTGTGTCAGTGAGATCATGAATTAATAGTAATATTAGGACCACCTTGTCAGTAACTGACAACATACAAAGGAGATTATGCTGAGAATCCATATTGTCCATTAAATTAGCAAAAAATTGCCAAATATGGTAGCTGAAGGAAGAAGCATGCATGTTTCTTTCCATGTTGTAGCAGATAATGAAAAATGATTTTTTACATATTCTTTTTGAACATACAACTATAACGAAACAACTGTTAAGTGCACAAAAAGATGAAACAATAATTATCTGACCAAAAAAACCCAAAGGGCAAAACCCCAAACTTGTTTTTCAAGTAAGGAGGTTGAGGTGTAACGGGGAAGAGACTGGTGCATTTCCATTTGCAATAACATGTCAAGAAAATAAGATTGGAGAAGGGGAACATGATGATGAAGCAAAAAAGATGTCGTGGCAACAGTAGAATCGATCACCATGGCTCAAAAAGGTCATAATAAAAAAAAAGCATTACATAAATGTTTATTTTATATTGTCATGAGAATCACTTATTGACACGAAATCTCTCTCAGTTCTCTGCAACAGCAGAAAAACATTCCCAAATAACATAGTCAGATCCAAATTGTTTTTCATCCTTCAGGACAAGCTGCATGGTTCTCTCTGTTTTATGTCCTCTACATCACAGTATGTATGTATTAAAAAACAGTTCAAGCTAATAAAACCAAATCCAAAAGACCCAATTTTAACTTGTGCCCCTTAGCTCAATAAAAGAAGATGTAAATTTATTGTGTACATTTATTTTTATCTCATACTGAATCCTACTAAAATTTGAACTAACTCTTTGACTGAAAATTCTGACATTTTAAACCTTGCTTTCATTCTGAATGAAAACAAAACCAACATTAGTTGACACATGAAAAACTACTGGGAAAAATATTTAATATTTAAAATTTAGAATCTTCTGGAAAATGACTTTGTGCTTCATTAGAGAGAGCTTTGTAAGTAAGGCTGCAGTAAGACTGAAGTATTACAGTGTACTAGCTAGATCCTGCCTATAATGATTTTAAATTTTTAAAAAATAATTTCATCAATTTTATGATCTTTCAGTTACAACACAGTTCCTGATGCAGCACAGAAGTGTTTTGCTGTGCTTGATGGCATTACGGTGCCTTGTGTAGTGATTCCTCAGGTGGCTTCTGATCTGTCTGTTTTCTTGTGTGAAGTTCTTTGTGAGGACTCACATTTGCATTTGTGATAATATTTGGGTGCTTCGGCTGATTTGTAATCTGTCCTGAACAAATGCATCATTTAATTTTTATTTTGTTGTAGACAAGAGTATACTTTCAGTGGAAAATAGAGCCTACTAATCCTGTCAGCTAATCAAAGGCAGTTTGTCACCCATCCAGATTTCTTGTTTAGGAAATAGGTCAGAGGTGTTCAAATTCAGATCCCTAAAATGTGTTTTATAAGTAAGTGAATGACCTGTTTTCAAAAAGTGGGAACACCTACTATTTATTTTTAGTCTCACAAAAATTCAGTGCTTCCTCATGCATTTAAGTAATTAACTTTTGATCACGTACTTTGAAAATGCTGAAGTTGTCTAGAATACAGATGTATTTATAATGTGCCTGCAAGGCATATTGATATTCATTGTTACAACTCCATGTGCCATAGTAAAGGCACTTAAAGAGAATTATACTGAAAGCAAATGTTTTTATAATCTGCATAAAAGAATGTTTTGGAAACTTTCATAAAATCTAATAAATAAAGCTGAGCCATGTTGTTGTGGTTTAACCCCAGCCAGCAACTAAGCACCACACAGCCGCTCGCTCACTCCCTTCTCTCCCCCCCCAGTGGGATGGGGGAGGGAATCAGAAGGGTAAAAGTGAGAAAACTTGTGGGTTGAGATAAAGACAGTTTAATAGGTAAAGCAAAAGCTGTGCACGCAAGCAAAGCAACACAAGGAATTCATTCACTGCTTCCCGTTGGCAGGCAGGTGTTCAGCCATCTCCAGGAAAGCAGGGCTCCATCACACGTAACGGTTACTTGGGAAGACAAACGCCATCACTCCAAACGTCCCCCCCTTCCTTCTTCTTCCCCCAGCTTTATATGCTGAGCATGACGTCCCATGGTATGGAATATCCCTTTGGCCAGTTTGGGTCAGCTGTCCTGGCTGTGCCCCCTCCCAGCTTCTTGTGCACCTGCAGCCTTCTCAGTTGGTAGAGCATGGGAAGCTGAAAAGTCCTTGACTAGTGTAAACACTACCTAGCAACAACTAAAACATCGGTGTGTTATCAACATTGTTCTCACCCTAAATCCAAAACACAGCACTGTACCAGCTACTAGGAAGGAAATTAACTCTATCCCTGCCGAAAACTAGTTCATGTTCTTTTATTCCCTAGCTATTTAGTTCTCCATGTATGACTGGCTCCTTTTTAGGGTTGAAAGGTAGGATTCACCAGACTAAGTGCAGATCTTAGTTTCTGAATCTTAGGCTCCCTTTAAGGTCACTAGAAAAAGTAGGTACTACTTGAATAAACTTCACCTCATCTTTATGTACAAAACAGCTCAGTTGCATTGTTTTTGTTTCTCTCCCTTGACATAAAAAAAAAAAAAAAGTGTAGGATGACCTGCTTGGTTGTGGGGATCAATACTGGAGATGTCTAAAGTTAGGTCAGCTGAATCACCCAAAGTTTCAAAATTTTGCCATGACTTGCCCTAACAAAGAAGGTGTTAGGGTGAGTGGTGTAGAGAGTACACCATCTCTCTGATGGTGTAGAGACCCGTATGGGTGAGTTTTTCAGGTGATCGTTCAAGATGTGTGTCTGGAATCAGCCTGTGACTGGTCAGCCTGTGGCTGGATTTTATACGGACACAGGAGGAGGTCATGTATGTCTCCCATTAGTTTTGTAAGGGTGTAATACTCTTTTTTTTTTTTTTTTTTTTTCAGTCTTTCTTGAATACATCCAGAGAATTTAGTACTAGATTTTTGTTTGCTTGTTTTAGGGAACAGTGATTACTTTGAACACCAGGAAGTATTCCAAAATTGTACATATTCAAACAAAAGTTTTAACACCTGCTTCAGCACAAAAATGTGAATATATTTTGCACAGTATGTTTCCTTTTATTGTCTCTTTCTGCAACTGTGAAAAACAGATCTGTTTTAAAAGGTACAGAGTGAATTTGATCTTTTTATGAACTGGGATAGAACACAAAGAGGGATGTTTCTGTGCTAAGATGAGATTCATTAATCTTGTAAGAGCAATAGGCACAAAATATTTGTTGCCTGAATTTCAAGAGAACGTGAGGTCATTGATCAGTTCCTGATTCTCGGACTGCTGAATGGGAATGTGATGAAAAGACGTAGTCTATCATTTTTTGTCAGTAAGCAAGCTAAAGAACTAACCATCTTAAGGACTTTCACCAGGTGATATCATAGTCATGAACAAAATATGCTATCCTACTAGTAATTTAACTGTAAATATACTGACAGCACCTAATCTGTTTAATACCTTAAATGGTATTGATCTTACTGTAAACAAAATTATGCAATTTTAAATATCGCTTGATGTCAGCTAATTAGTATTTTAGCATTTACCTTTGGCAAAAATCAATAGATTTAATTTATCTATTTAATTATTTAGTCAAAGCTATCATTTTGACTGAAATTGGAATTTCTTTAAACATTGGAAAGAAAACCTACTCTTACCTAGTTTTCTAATGTAAAAATCTGAGTATTTTCTGTAAAATGTAATTACAGTCTCTTTTGTGTTTACAGACAGCATCTTTAAAAGAACAAAAAAAAACAAGTAACAGTTCCTCATCTTTTTATGGAGGAAAATTTTAATTCTAATGCAATTAGATTAATACTTAAAAAGAGTAATGAAATTACATGTAATTATCACTATAATTTTCTGTAGAATAGAAGTTATGTAACTCTAAATCCAAAGAAGGGGAAGAATTGTGAGAATATCTATATTCATCAGAGGATCAAATCTTAATGCGTATTTTTTGGCACTGCTTTCTTAGTGTTTGAGAGGTGCTAGACTGGGCTCTGAATGCCTTGGATTACTTTCAGCTATGTTAGGCTTGGATTGCGATTGTTGGAATGTTTGTGATGGCTGTTTCTAGTAAAAATTAGTAGAGTGCTGCTATTCCAAGTGCTATACAAATAGTCGTATTAAGAATTAGTACAGTAGTGCAGAAGGGTAACCTCGTTACTTTAATGCTGTAGTTTTATGTCTGTTAAAATTCACATGCAACTGAATGAAAGGTTTTGCATTCAACAGGTGAAGGGGCATTCTTCTTTGACCTTGGCTTGTTTTCTGCACAGCATACCTGTCACACATTACTATCGTGCTAAAAGTCCTCCTGTTTTTTTCTCTGGGTTACCTGTACCTCTGTTTCCTAGGCAGCAGGTTATTCAGATCAAGGATTATCTGTGTATTAGCATCCAATACTGTCATCTCTCACTCATTTTTTGTGTATGTACAAATACTGAGCTTTTGGTTTGTACCTCGGTTTATACCAGTCTGTCAATGGCTGGGAAAGCTGAAACTGTAACAAATGTCCATGCTGCCTGGAGGAAATGGGTGTCGTCTTTAGCTGGCTGTTTTTCCCATTGGCCCATCTCCTAAAACTGATCTCCCAGTCAGTGCAGCTAAAAGAGGCAGAGAATACTTCCCTATCCTTTCTCATTGCTCCTTTTCTGTCAAAACATGACAGATTTCTGAGGTAAATCACTGCTGACCTGTTCCCTCCTTCCATCCCATCAAAACCAGAAGAGTTTCCATTTTCTTCTCCTACCTGCCAGCCTGGGAATAGTCTGATGGGAACCACTGGTGTAAGGCCCTTTTATCTGTCTCCTGACACAGTCCCGAGCAAAAAGAGGAGAAAAGGAGAGAATATTTCACTGTGGCTGTCTTCCAGCCACCTGAGACAAGGTGGTGAAGCTTGGACTGGAACTAATAATGGACTTGGCAGGGTTAAGAAAAATTTCGAGATCTACTGAGCAAAGTGACCGCTGATCAGTGAATGGGTTAATGATAGTTGCTTGCAAGGCAAGCAAAAGAATTCTGTTCTCTATATTTACCATAGTGGGCAACAGAAATTTTCTGAATGTTGGATATTTACAGTATTGTAAGACATAAATGGAATAAAACATTTATTTTCTTGTAAACCTTGTGCTATATATGGAACGATTGCTTGTTTTGTGTTTTGTTTTTTTTGTTTTGTTTTGTTTTGGCTTGGGTTTTTTTGATGGGCTTTTGGGGTTTTGTTTTGTTTTTTTCCCAAAGGGAAAGGGATCTGTCCTGTGATTTTTCATTTGTATGTTTGTTTGCTTTGAAATTTGTGGAGCTGATGATTCCCCCTAACTTCATTTAGGGTCTTCAGGACATACTAATGTGTCATAATTGGTATCATATCATACTGATATGACATACTGTTTGCAGTTACTGTAACTAGTTCACAATACCAGTGGTTTTTAAAAGTCTCTTGTTTTCAAAAAACACATTGTTACATAATATCTTCAACTTACATTTAATAGAAAGTGTCATCCTTTATGGTTTTAGCAAAGAACTTAAAAGATGATCTTTGGAAGCTTAAATGAGGCTATTAAAAAAACCCCTGGTGTTATTTTAAATCCTGTAATTATTTCAAGCCAATTGTATGATTTGAGAAGGTTTAAGTCATTAGTCTTGAATGCCAAAGGCTGTAAATATTGAAATTAAAGAATGATTGATCTGGTGAATGAAAATATGAATCCACATATGTGCTCCAGTCCCACTGAAGTCATTTGAATTTAGCTTCCGTAGGGATAAGATTTTCCTTGATATAATCAATGTAACAGAATAAGGCCTTTCTAGTAATGAGCAGTGGAGAGTTCTTTATAACTTAAGTGCTCATCATGGTGATGCTTTCCTTTCCTATTAATTGTATTTTGGACTAAGGACTGCGTTGTTGGCCTGTTGTCTGCTGATGTTGATAATATTTGTATTTATGTACGTTAGCCTTCGTAAGAGTAATAACCATATCAGTTTTATTTGTGAAGGTTCTAAGTGTCATTTTGTGTTTCTAACTCAGGCCTCGAAAGAGTTGCCTATAATTTAAAAGCAATATTCAGGCTCTTAGGAGCTCTTTTCTTTCATCTACTTTTAAATACCCCAATGGAAAGAAAGCATTTAAAGATGTGCATTATTCACCTGGCCATTACTGAAGTGTCATGTTAATAAATATTAACTATCAAAGTAAGGAGTTTTTTTGTTAGTATTTTTAGCTGTTCTCACAAAATCCTGAATGTAATTTTTCTTATCATTATATACAGGAAACCTCTAATGGCTGTAGAACTTTTCATGCTACCATAAAGATATTGCTGATACTGTATTTCATTGGTACAGTACATTAAGCAGGGTTATTTATGAAGACATTTCCAGCAAAGTTACAGCATAGAAAAATACTTATTTTTGTCACAAATTGGATAATTTTGGAAATGAAAGTAAAAGAAGAATTTTCTAAATCTTCACTGTTCAAAAAATAAAAATTATTCTTCTTCTATTCTTCTGTTATGAGATACTTTATAACTATGAGGTGAAGCTTTGACCCTGAGCTTGGAGCCAATATTCCTGATATAATCACTGCTACTTACTTATTGGTGAGGAAAGATCCCTGGTAAACTTATTTCCTACTCTATTTCCTGTCAAGGTAGAAAATTAAATTGTTACACTACCTCATAGATTGAAGTGCTGCAATTACAGATAGTAACTGAAATACATCTTTATGAAATTAATCTCAGTTCTGCAAGCTGGGACCAATTATTTAAGCTCACAAACTGAAGAGAGAAAAAAAATGCACTGTCATGATGGGAAAAGCTTGCAAAATTGGGTTTCTGTTCACTGGCAACTGGACTGAGACTTACTGCATGTGAGCCATTAAATTGTAATGAAGCCGCCTTATGTCTGTTACAGTAGACAACCAATTGTCTGCTGAGGAGGACTAATTTCTTTCTGCCTTCCATTCTTTTCCCCCCTTCCAAGTCAAAACAAGTAAAACAGCCAAATGTATTTTTGCTTCCTAAAAGACCACTCTGATCAGGTACTCATAGATCATACTCGGGAAAGGGACTGTGTTTGTTATTACTT
>NW_008825615.1:16683507-16686281 GCF_000699105.1 Pygoscelis adeliae
ATGTGATTCTTAGCAAACATGAGCTTGGACAAGCTGCTCAGCATCCATCTATGTCTCAGTTCCATCAACAATTAAAAAAATAAGTAATGTTTGCTTATCACTCTGAACTTTTTTAAATTGGGAGGAAAAGCTCACCATATAAAATACTTCCCAGGACTCTGGCAGTGGAGTAGGAAGGAATCTGCAGAGGGGAAGAGCTAGGACTGATTTTGGACTTTGAAAGGTGGAGCTCTTCTCTGCTGATGTCACCATGCCTATTAGAAATACAATAGGATTAATGTGTGGTATCTGATACAGATCTCACAGAACTGTACATGAAATCTCACTTATTCATCTGCTGCTTTGCAATGTGGAAATCAAAGGTATTAAAGCATCAGGAATCTTTTACTGCTACAGCAGGCTGTTCATCAGAGTTTTGGATGCTGATTCACAAGCTCCTCTAAGCTCATTTGGAAAATCTGGCAAATGCACTTCCATTTGCCCATTCGGATGTAATCTGTCAATATTTATAATTAGAGGCTTAGCTGTTTTACTGAGGGCAAGAAAGGAAAAATAAAAATATAAATCTACAGTAAAATAATGTACTGAGAAGTCTGAGACCTGTTCTTATCCCCTAACAGAAGAATGAAGGAGATAAAAATAACAGAGACTAGAGGAAATGCCAAAATGTTTTGAAAGGAGTAAAGTTAATACCTTCACCTTCATCGAGTTTCAGTGAACCAATTATATGTGATTTCTCATATAGAGCATCAATACAGGAAGACACCACCAAGAAAGAGATGTTTCCTTTGTTAAGTTTTCTTCAACGTCTTTCATAAGGTTAGCAAGAATTTTCAATGTGGTTTAACGCTGTTCTTCCTGCTGTGAAGGGTATCAAACATAACAACTTCTTATAAATATTATCTCTTTGTGATTGTGGCATTTTCTATATTGCTAAAAATGCTATACGGAACTGGAATGAATCATAGAATCATAGAATCATTAAGGTTGGAAGAGACCTCCAAGATCATCGAGTCCAACCGTCAACCCAACAACACCATGCCCACTAAACCATGTCCCTAAGCGCCTCATCTACCCGTTTTTTAAATACTTCCAGGGAGGGTGACCCAACCGCTTCCCGGGGCAGCCTGTTCCAATGTTTAACCACTCTTTCAGTAAAGACATTTTTCCTCACGTCCAATCTAAACCTCCCCTGGCACAACTTGAGGCCATTTCCTCTCGTCCTTTCGCCAGTTACTTGGGAGAAGAGACCAACACCCACCTCGCTACAACCTCCTTTCAGGTAGTTGTAGAGAGCAATGAGGTCTCCCCTCAGCCTCCTTTTCTCCAGGCTAAACAACCCCAGCTCCCTCAGCCGCTCCTCAGAAGACTTGTTCTCCAGACCCCTCACCAGCCTCGTTGCCCTTCTCTGGACACGTTCCAACATCTCAACATCCTTCTTGTAGTGAGGGGCCAAAAACTGAACACAGTATTCGAGGTGCGGCCGCACCAGTGCCGAGTACAGGGGCACGATCACTTCCCTACTCCTGCTGGCCACACTAGTTCTGATACAGGCCAGGATGCCATTGGCCTTCTTGGCCGCCTGGGCACACTGCCAGCTCGTGTTCAGCCGGCTGTCGACCAACACCCCCAGGTCCTTTTCCGCCAGGCAGCTTTCCAGCCACTCTTCCCCAAGCCTGTAGCGCTGCATGGGGTTGTTGTGGCCGAAGTGCAGGACCCGGCACTTGGCCTTGTTGAATCTCATACAGTTGGCCTTGGCCCATCGATCCAGCCTGTCCAGGTCCCTCTGCAGAGCCTTCCTACCCTCGAGCAGATCAACACTGCCGCCCAACTTGGTGTCGTCTGCAAACTTACTGAGGGTGCACTCGATCCCCTCGTCCAGATCATTGATAAAGATATTGAACAGAACTGGCCCCAATACTGAGCCCTGGGGAACACCGCTCGTGACCGGCCGCCAACTGGATTGAACTCCATTTACCACAACTCTCTGGGCCCGGCCGTCCAGCCAGTTTTTGACCCAGTGCAGAGTACACCTGTCTAAGCCGTGAGCCGCCAGCTTCTCGAGGAGAATGCTGTGGGAGACGGTGTCAAAGGCCTTACTGAAGTCCAGGTAGACCACATCCACAGCCCTTTCCTTGTCCACTAGGCGGGTCACCTGGTCATAGAAGGAGATCAGGTTGGTCAAGTTCAAGAATGAACTGCCATTGCACAGGAAAATGGGAGATTTGCTTCTGATAACATTGGTAATTAATGGCCAACATAGATGCTCACTGTGAAGTTTTGCCTCTGACCACACTGCGTCCAGCAATCCTGACTTGGCTCACAAGAGAGGTGAATGCCAGAGATAACTTGAAACCAAGATCTTGGATGTCGTTAAAAATACAATTCCTAATGTAGAGAGGCAGAGAGTCAGCGTGGCAGAAAATCCTGGGAGGAAGGGATTTGGCTTAAGCTGATGATGTCTAAGCATTAAGACAGTTAAATTAAAACTTTTAAATTACCTAAGTGCTGATGCGTCCCTGCAGAGACGGCTCTGAGTCATGTGTGCCGCGAGTGGAGGGTGGGAGGATGGCACTCGTGTGATGCAGTGTGTGGCACAGCTCAGGGGTAACGAATGCTTTCAAGCCCTCTAGCTTACTGAAAGCAGTCTCCTCCAGAGTGAAAATAAAAAATGTGGCTATTCCTGAGCTGTAATTTTCTCTTGTTCTGTACTGGATAAAGCTAACTCATCCTAGCCAGACCCAGGACAACCTTGTACCGTGCTTTAACTCTGC
>NW_008825615.1:16686315-16705260 GCF_000699105.1 Pygoscelis adeliae
GTGCTGGTGTGGAGAGGAAAAAGAAGAGACGGAAAAGGAAGAGTATGAGGAAAGAAATGCTTGGAAAAATTCTCCAGGACTATCCAGTAACTTGGTTATTCCCTGTCCAGCTTTAACTTCATGTTTTAAAGGAGAATCTGCAATGCTAATACAGGAAAGTTCAGCAATTGTTTGATGATCAGATCATGGTTACCTTTTTATCATTACCTTTATTAGGTAATCTGTTCTTTATTACCAGTGCTGATTATAGAGATGTATTTTTTTTAACAGTCATGCTTTTGGTGCAACTTTTTGCTAGATGCAGTGAACTGAAACATTTGATGTCTAATTCTGAGGTAACTACAACTCTTTGAAAACTTTATCACATTCCTAGGGATGCCACTAGGGTGATTATCTGGTGCTCACTTTTGAGTTCATCAACAGAAATTTTTTGTCAGTGATTTTACTATTCCATGCTCTGAAAAAAACCCACCCTGTTTTCTTCCTCAGTATCTAAGCAGTTGTGTAAATATCCGAACCTGACCTTTACTGTGACAGAAAACAGATATTTTTGTTTTGCTTTCTTTTTGTTTTGGTAACATTGGGGCCAAGATTGATGGGGATGAAGAATACCAAGTTATTTTTTAAAAGATTTACCATGCTATGAGTATTGTCGGAAAAATACATGGTTTTGTTTTAAGGTGGTAGAAGTAGTATTGTATACATCCTAAGGGATCAAATAAGCTGGTAACATATCAGTGTCAGCCACTCTACAGGAAACTGAGGAATGCTTGTCATATATCTGCATCTTCTTGAGACACAATTTCCTCCTTAAACAAAAACTATTTGTGTATATCTCATGTATTCTCTGTATTTGTTTTTCAGGAATACAATTTTTCAATTTGTTGCTTGTTTTGTGTCCTACCTTAAAGTGGTCTAAGAAAATAATTTTGGGGATTCCATAAACAGTTTGAATAATGGGAGCTTTGAAGGTTTTTAAGAATTCATGTTACAGAAATCTTCTGTAAGCCTAAAATATATGATGACAGCCACGTGTCTTCCTTCTGCAGATGACTTCTAGTGCATTAGCTAATCCAAAGTAAAAAAAAAAAGCAGGGGGCGGGAGCTTCTGAGCTGCTCATCTGTGTATATGAGTCTTGAAATGAGATAAGCACCGCAGCCAAAGATGCAAAAAAGGCAGTGAAAAGACAGCTGTGTTTATCTCATTTACACACAAGGAAGAGAAAGTGTACCTCTTAGAAGGAAAATTTTCAGCTCTTATCCACTACATTTTGTCCAGCTGTGTAGGAATTTTACAATGGTTTAAGCTATCAAATGTGAAGTCTCTGTAAAATGCTGCAGCTTCTCTCTCAGTCATATTGTGCTATGAAGACTTTGGCTATAGCTTGAGGTCAAAATATGTGATATTTTCATATTTATCTTTTTTGCTGCCAGTATACATTTCCAACCAGATAATGCTGTAGCAATAGAATGTCCTTCTTCAGTGCTGTTATATTGCATGTAACTCTATGAGTTTTTGTGTAGGAAATTATTTGGTTTATTGCTTTATGATGAACTCGGAGTGCTCAGTGCTGTACACAGCACAAAAGATGGTTTGTCTTTGCCTCAAGGAACTTCTAGCTTGAAGATTGGGTTCTAGGGAGCCTTGTGTGGGGATGATCATCCCTTCTGTCAGATGGCTGATGCTGATGTGACGTCTGGACTACATAGACTGTTTTTTTTTTAACCTAACAAAGCGTCATTCCCACCAGTGAACATGTGTATGCTAACCTCTTCCAAAAACACTACAGCAGTATTTTTGCAGATTTGTAGGAAATCTTCAGTGTTCAAGTGCTCCTCTTAAGCCATGCTGAATTCCCAGAATACCAGGGCCAGAAGTTGTTAAAGGCAACTCCCTCAGAGTACATTGGCAGCTCCCAGACTGGCCAGGTGCACCGGGCAGGGAGCTCCCTGCAATCTGTTGCATACCTTTCCTCAGGTATTGAGCATGCAGTTACTGGTGGGAGTCTTAGAGGCCCAGTACCCTCATTCATGGGGAACATAAAAGATCCACTTTTTATGTTTTAGACACATTTTAAGATAAAAAATGAATATGTTTGATTTTAGTGCAAAGACTATTGAAATTACTACTCTAAATAGAGGTTGATATGGAAAAAAAACCCTCCTGTAAACCTCCAAACCTTAAACACTTGCATAGCCTTTAACACCATAGTTCAGTTCTTTTTGTGTTTTATCAGTCAGCGAACTGTCAGGGCATTTATACAGCCCTTACAGCTGTGATACATTTTGTTAAGATGTCCACTGTGATAGATGTTCCTTTCAATGTACAGTACCCTGATCTGAAGCTATTTGCTCTCGGGAGGCGCCATTCAGTGTCAGCTCCATCCCAGGAGTTTCCTAAAATTCACAGACTCATTATTCTGTCTCGGTATTTAACACTTCCCACTGGACTGTAGAAGTCCTAAGGTCCTTTAGGAGGGGCTAGAAACAGTGTTTTACCAGCTGCTAAATAAAAACTGAAGGGCTAGCCTGGTTCTTGACTATGAAGAAAGTATTTTGTGAATGAGTGAATATGTTCCCATAGAAGCTGACATGGCAGGGTTAAAACATCACCGAATATCATCTTGTGAACAGATACTGTATTTCATACAAAGTATATATTGCATAAATATGTAATGAATGGGGTTAATCTCTAGTCTCAATGAAGGTGGTAACTGATAACTGTGGAGAGGACAGGTTTGGAGCAAACTGCCTCCAACCCTAATTTGTTGACGCCGTGAGGCAGTGAAGCAGAAATGTGGCATTATTATAGCTAGATATAGCCTTTGGATCAGTTTTGTCTCATACTAAATATGATAAGAATCATAAAATGCAGCTTTACTAGATAGAATGGGGAAAATAATCCCTTTCTGAATATAATTTCTGTGTTATTACTGAATAATGTCACTGATTTCTTCCGAGTAATGACAATTTAGGTCTTTTGCTGTTCTGCTGGGATCCCATGTATAATCCACATCCTTCCTGAGGAGGACTTTGAGTGTTCTTCATTCTGCCTTCTATATTAATTGTCTGTGTACTCTCTTTCCGTGAGAAATAGCCTTGGGATCTTCACTTTCTGAAAGTGACTACACAACATTATGTGTCTAAATTATGAGGATCTCCAGCAGACTGTATCTTGCTAACAGCAGTCAGTGCTGTCTGGAAGGTTAAAGTCCCTATTAAAGTTTGGGTGGGAGCCAGAATGAATTCCACTACATGTCAGAGACAACCATCTAATACTGTGTAACGGTGTAAGCCACTATCATTCAACAGATGGCACCATGTGGTACAACATCATGCAATTCAGTTGCTGTTTCTTGAGTTCCTTCACATAATAATGTAGCAAAATATTAAAAGTTGACAGAAAAAACATACTGTGGTGGTTTGACCTGGCTGGATGCCAGGTGTCCACTGAGCAGCTCTATCACTCCTCTCCTCAGCTGGACAGGGTAGAGAAAATCTAATGAAAGGCTCGTGGTTGGAGATAAGGACAGTGAGATCACTCAGCAGTTACCCTCATGGGCAAAACAGACTCGACTTGGGGAAAATAAATTTCATTTATTAGCAATCAAATCAGAGTAGGATAATGAGAAATAAAACCAAATCTTAAAAACACCTTCCCCCCACCCCTCCTTCTTGGGCTTAACTTCACTCCCAATTTTCTCTATCTCCTCCCGCCCAGCGGTGCAGGGGGATGGGGAATGGGCATTGTGGTCAGTTCATCACACGTCTCTGCCACTCCTTCCTCCTCAGGGGGAGGACTCCTCACATTCTCCCCCTGCTGCAGTGTGGGTCCCTTCCACGGGGTGCAATCCTTCAGGAGCAGACTGCTCCAGTGTGGGTCCCCCACGGGGTCACAAGTCCTGGCAGCAAACCTGCTCCAGCGTGGGCTCCTCTCTCCACGGGTCTATAGGTCCTGCCAGAAGCCTGCTCCAGCACGGGCTTCCCACAGAGTTACAGCCTCCTTTGGGCATCCACCTGCTCTGGCGTGGGGTCCTCCACAGGCTGCAGGTGGATATCTGCTCCACCGTGGACCTCCATGGGCTGCAGGGGGACAGCCTGCCTCACCATGGTCTCCACCAATGGGCTGCAGGGGAATCTCTGCTCTGGCACCTGGAGCACCTCCTCCCCCTCCTTCTTCACCGACCTTGGTGTCTGCAGAGTTGTTTCTCTCACATGTTCTCACTCCTCTCTCCGTCTGCAACTGCTATTGCACAGGTTTTTTTCCCCATTCTTAAATATGTTATCACAGAGGCGCTATCACTGTCGCTGACTGGCTCAGCCTTGGCCAGCAGTGGGTCTGTCTTGGAGCCAGCTGGCACTGGGTCTATCGGACACAGGGGAAGCTTCTAGCAGCTTCTCACAGAAGCCACCCCTGTAGCTCCCCCACTACCAAAACCTTGCCACGCAAACCCAATACACATATATAGGATTCAAATGTTCTTATATGAGTAGATCCGTAAGAAGAGTCAATTTTTTTCCCAGGTTATATTTAAATCATCAAACTGTCAGTTTAGAAATTTATTCATAGCACAAACAAAATAAGGCAGTATTATTTATGCTACTGAAGTTGATGGAGAAAACCAGATATTGTTTATTCATGCAAAATTAGTGTTATTTCCCTCTGCTATAATAAAATAGAGGAAGAAGAAGGTACAAGATAAGAGGGTCGAGGAAAGAGCTAGTTATAGTTCAAGGCCTATGTTTCAATGTAGTTAACTTCTGCACACGTATGTGTGAGCTGTGCTGAAAACAGCAGTGCTCTGGCATGGGCATGGAAGAGAAGGGTCTTCCAAATTAACCATTTGAATTGCATATATAAGTGGTTATCTGTGAGGAAGATGAGTTTTGTTGAGAGAAGGAATGCTTGCAGTGATGAAGACAGGCACAAGAGGATGGAAAACAGGTACGTGTTCAGACACAGAAGCCTTTCAGCTGTGGTTTCTCTGTAGCTGGTCCCTTAGGTATGGTTAGAATGTGTAATGCTACAGCACTGCTGCTACATTATGTATGCCATCAGCGGTTTTTACTTTGTCATTTATACAGATTGACATTCTTCATGAGGTTAAAGTTACTGATACATTTTTTGATGTATGTTAAACCTTGCATGTGCTTTATGGGTTAGCATATCCAAAAGGGGACTTAGATGAAGGATTATGCAAAATGAAGTCGGGGATTATACAGGCACAGGCAAATTAGACACTTGAAAACATATGCTGATTGCCTTTATCAAAAAAATATCAGCACTTAACAGACTTTCTGTAGTGCCTTATTACTGCTCAGTAATTTGTTTGTAGATACATATTATTGCATTAGGCAGATCTGAGTGGTAACTTTCCTCAGTGATGTTTTAGTAATTGAGCAGAGCTCTGGAGAACACTGATACTGATGCCAGCCGTATATTGTGGTATAGTTTTAGCTTTGTCTACCTGACAGGCACAAGCCTACCCAGCTTCGCAGAGAAAGAGGAAGATGTGTATTTCAGCAGGTCTGCAATCTTTCAAAGGTCCATTCCACAAAAGCATGTTTTTATCACGGGTTTTGTTAAGGAGTATTTTGGCTTTTGCCCATCATTCTTTGTCTCCCACAGTGAACAACAGGACAAGGTTATAATTTAGTTTGCATGCTTTGATCAAAGCTACCTCCAAGACTCATTTTTTCACCTCCAAAGGAGCTACTAAATCTCAGGTGTGCTAGCAAATGTTTCTCTAAATTGCTACCAATTTGCTTTTGTGTCAGGGTGCATGAGGAAATCAGGAAGAAAACGTGTCTTCTCTTTGCACAGAACATAGGCATAGCCTTTGCACCTCAAAGGTGCCTTGTATCTTTGTCTTTCCCTGTTGCTGAAGGTTATACCTCTTGACAAAATTTAACCCGCAGTATTACAGCTGTTTACACCCAGAATCTAAAGGACTAAACTCATAATTTGCCTGGCATAGAAATTTTTACTTCTGTACTTCAGCTCACCAATCATTTTGTGCCATCGCAGTAGTTTGTGGGTCTGCACCATGAACAGTGTTAGGGACTTAGTCTGATAAAACAGAAAAATGGTGAAAAAGCAGATAGGAGTGTTGAAAAGAAGTAAAGGAGAACAGCTTTTTATGCCAGTGGTGTTGTTGAACCCTCTGCATCATCAAGTCAGCGTTTAAGGCAATCACTTTCGTTTCAATGGGAATGTAGCCTGGAGGAGAACTTCACAACTTGCTGTGCATTGTCAGGGAGAGGCAATATTTGATACAAGAAAAGAGATCCAAAACCATTTCTTTTTACAAACTTAACAGTTTTTTAAGCTTTTCTGAGAATGTCCAGAGGCTTTTCTCTAAATAACACTGAAATTTATTGTAGCAGTAATAGTAGAAGAAAGTGCCCAATAAGTTTAATTGACATTTAATGGCAATGAATTTAGGATATGAATCTAAGGTAGACTTGCTTTTCTCTGCCAGCTGTCAGTCCAGAATTCAGTAGCACATCTCCACTTGTTTTGAAGCACTTTTAAAAATGTATTTATGTTGTTCATTCATTAACAGTCTGTATGGCTACAGTGTGTAATTTATAGCAATGTAGGCTAACTTCTAGTTCTGAGTTCTTCAGCTTTTTAGTACTGTTTTGGGCATGTGAGGAATATATTTGGATTTGAATAGCTTTTAGGTGATATTTAAATGCTGATTTAAAGTAGGATTTATCTTGTCTGTCTTTAACCATCTGAAGATTAAGACTAAGACTCAGTCTTGAAGCAACCTTTGTGATCAGTTATGGTGTGATGAATCACTCTCCTATTTCTCTCCACTATCTTCAGTATCTTCCTTAGGTATCTCCTGAAGCTTTTAGATCAAGGTGGTTATCAAGAGTTCCTTCTACAGTCAATCATTTAATCATCTTGATCTTAAATCTTAATTCTTAGATCTTAGCTAAAATAAAATTGAATTAATCCTCAGCTTCATTATGTAAACTTATGTTGGGAAGTAATTTTTGCTTATGTCAGAGACATCTTTCTGGTTTTTATTCTTTGTTGATTATCATGGTAGCAATACTTGGAGTTTGAGATAAGAAGTTATAAGTTAAGAAGATGGAATGAACAATCAAAGCAATTAAGTATCTAAAATTTATTTTTTTTTTAACTGATACACAGCATTTACTTCTTAGGTGCTTTGTGTCTTAGAATCTCTGTCAAAGCATTCCAAAAGGTACCACACATTTATATAAAAAAAACATATTCAATCATATATTTTTAATGGTAAATCCCAAATGGAAAAAAACTATTGTTGTGCAGGTTTGTCTTTATTTTGTACTGTAGGGGTACAAAGGCTTTCTAAATCAGTACATAAAACTTGAGGTGGTATGGTAGCATACTCCCATCTTTTCCTTTCCCTTTCTTACTAATCCAGTTGAATTAAATAAGAAGAATATTTCTGATGAGGAAACAGGAATTGTGATAATGTTTCTATGGACTCATTAATATTTACATCTTGCTATGGAATGCCTCTCTATATACTGTCTGAGAAGGCCACAGAGAGGTATATGTGTAGCTCCTTGGGGAGCGTTCATTACCAGTTCCCCTCTGTACTAATGTGGAAATCAATTAATTTCATTTGAGGCTTGTCCCTCTTGGTCAAGGTATCACAGATTGTGCTTTTGGCTTTAGAGTGTTTTGGTATTGGTCAAAACAGCAGCTGTCGCATGTGCCTGGTGAGTGATGCCATTACACTAACTATACCTGCAACAGCTGCAGCAATCTTGAAAACAAAGTGTCTCCCATTTCTGCAGCCCCCTTAAAATGGGAGGTCTGAAACAAATTCACACAGAGTTATAAGTTTATCTCCATGCATAGTTTCCTAGAACTCTTCCAGTTCCCTGTCTGTACAAAAGCACCTTGGTTCTGCTTCTGCTGGGGAGGAGCATCAACCATACACTTCAAGGGTTTGTTAATGTGATTTTGCTGAGTTTCATCTGCACTGTATTTCTCTTTTCATGGAAAGAAGATCTACTCCTATTTAAATATTATCAAGTTAATCCATAGAGGATTGTTTTTTTCCCCTCACATTCAAAATGTCTGTTCTAGTTAGGTCCTTTTTTCCCACTAGCATGTCTTTCCCTATTAGTTCAAATTATGTTGCTGTTTTCTTGACAGTCTGTCTAAAGGAGTCATAGCTATTCATTTGTATAATGCAGTAATAATGTTTGCAGATCTTGCAAATAATATAATAAAAAAATAACACAGTTTTAGCTCATGAACATAAAAAAGTCATGTTCATTTAGGGCCTGGCTTCAGCAATTGTGTCAACACGTTTGGAGTAATAATAACCATTTAATAATTTGAAATGGCTTCTATGTAGAAAAACAACATACAGACATTTGTTTATTTGCCAGTTTCTGAATGGAAATGCTTTGTTTCCTGAATTTTATGGTATTTGGAGTTGTGCTTTAAAGATGTTAAGAAATGTCCTGGCTAAGAGATGACAATTAAAACATTATGTATTATGGAAAGCTGCAGTACAACTTGAAACTCTTCCAGAATCAGGTCTATTTTAGCCATTTAAAAGTGACTATTCCTTGGTCAGCAAAAATACAGATTGAGCTACTATTGTACAGATCAAAACAATTCACATTGGATTTAAAGAGGTATTTAAAATACACAAACTCTTTAAAGTAATTTGTATGTTGCAGTACAGACATTACTAATTTATGTGATGAGTCAAGCTCATAGTCATTGATGTCTTACTGAGCAAAATTGCCCTTGTACCCCTTGAACTTTGTTTGTACTTTTAGTCAGAAGACTGTGCTATTGAAGGAGAACCTCTTGATTCTCATTATCAGCTATGGCAAACATGCATCATGGTTGGATTCAACAGGGATCCTTGAATGACTAGCTGGTAAACATTTTTATTAGTAATATGTTCCATCTGTTTAATGTTCAGCTTGATCTAGTAGCAGTTGGTAGTAAAGCTGTTGAGGTTCTTATTGAGCTTTTACTGGCATAGAAAAAAGAAGTAGAAATATCTTGAACAGCCTCCCTTTCAGACAGATAACTATGATAGGAGGCCCAGAAGCCCATCATGCTATAACAATACCTGATGATACATGGCCAAAACTCCTAAATTAATGTTTTTCCTTAATCTTTCAAATTAGGGGGAGGGACTTTTTAATTCCCAGGAAAATAAGATATTTCCAGAACACTTTAGATATGTCGATAATTTTGCTGAGTTGTTATTGTAGAATTGTAAAATTTTTTTTGCCTTTGCTGATTCTTGGTGTAGCCATCTAAGGTAGCCAGATATAAAAAAAAAAAAAAACCAAATAAAAAAGGCTGTCCCATAGGCTTCAACTCATCCTGTGCTATAATACTGAAAAATTCAAAACCAATTATATTTTAGAAGTTAGCACGATTATTTAAAAAGACTACTATCCTATTTTAGAATAGACCTAGAAATCATAACGTGTGGACTGATTATAAGGCTGCATATAACCATGTATTTTCTTGTGTAGAACTGAGTTGTACAGATACTGTACCAGAACAGCTTTATTACAAGAAATATCAGTGTCTTCAATTGAAGTCAAGCATATAAAGGGAGTAATTAGAATTTTTGCAACAGTTAATGCTTTTTGATTAAATAAAAAGGTAAGTTGCTTGAGTCGTGATTCTGTGGCTTCAGATAATTTCAGTGTACCTTGAGTTAAGTTACAGGTTAGAGTAATTCTGCTAAAGGTAATGATAATAAAAGGCCTCCTTCAAAAATAAGATTGTAAAAGTAAGATTGAGCGTGACAGAGAGTTCGTCTCCTGACATACTTCTGTGGTAACTGTGGCCAAAACCAGTGAACATATTGTGGCACTCAAGTAATATATGCTTGCTTAAAATTAAAAATAAAGCATAATAAAGATATAAATTACTAAAAGCCTTGTTCATTTTAAGTGTAACATTCCTGTTCTGCTTTTTCATGTGTATTCACAACTCAGTTCCATGTGATCAGCGGGTAGGTTGTAGTTACCATATATTTTCTTTCTTTATTTTAGAGAAAGTAACTGGCATTGCAGGGGGGGGGGAAAGCATCACTCCCTAGTATCTTTTGAAAACTGTTAAAGCTACCCTCATTTCCTGTGCACAATCCCTTTAATGTTGGGTCGCTTATTGTTTCTTGTCAACTGGATAAAGGACAACGTCCAATGTGATAGTTCTGCCTTTGTTGCAGATGTATCTTTGCTTAGTTCAGTCTGTTTGCAGAAATTGTGTTTTCCACTTGAGTAGGTAATGAAAACATGAGTAGGTATGAAACATCATATACCTCAGCACTTCTGTTTCAGATTATTTAGCTGTCAATTTACTATCTGAAGAAAATTCACATTAAAAAATGCATGCTTAAAATAATACGATAATAAATACATCTTGAGGTGCCTTCAGTTGGCATGCCTGCAGCAGTTTCTGCAAAACATTTGTGTGGATATTGGAGAACCCCCCCAAATCATGCTAACTGTTCTAGAAAGTGTAATTAAAAGATCACATTTTCAGCACTGACAGCCTTATTTCAGAATGGAAAAGAAGGAAACAAAGTGCAGAAATGGGGCCATGCAGTTTATTTGGTTCCTGCTTATTATTGCTATTCATATTCTGATTTAATACTGCTGCTGTTCAGATACTCTGGAGTTTACTCTATTAAAGATAAAATTTGTTCTAGAGGATCAATATTTACTAAAATTTGCACTATTGATAAAACTATCTGTGGCATTTTGTGAAATAACATATGAAATTTTACATAATAAGACATTTGACCTAATTTTTTTTTTTCTGGTGCTTCACAGCTTTTGTTAGATATTTTGAAGTAATACCTGAGCAGTCTGTAAAGCCAAACTTAAATGCTAATGATTATGTTGTTTGGATAAATCGAAGTAATGTTCATACAACACATTTTGAATTTGAATAGTGGCTTAAATTTTATCAATGTCTGCAAAATGACACAATGATGAAATCACATATTCTTTCTAACAAACAGATCAATGATACATGAGTTTTACTGAAGTTACTGACAAGATGTTGAATGCTGATTATAAGTTGAATCAAATCGTGGCCTATGTGGCTTTCTGAGCTGTACTGGAACTGGGACTAAATCTTTTACTGTATAGTAGAAGAAGGGCTGTAGGTAATGTGAAAACTGAGGACTTTGTCTATGAATTTTTTCCCTGCTTTTGTGAGCTTGACTGAGTAGAAATCCCTAAATCATCAAACAAAAGGGGTGGCCATGTTCTGTTGGTCCAGAGATCTAATGTCTGGGGAGGAGCACAGAACTGGGAAACCATCTACACATACTTTTCTGATATCCTGACAGTCTTTCAACTATTTTTGCTCAGGACTTCCTGAGCCAAAGATATCCTTTTTTATTTTAGTAGCTTTTGACAGAATTTCCCTGCATGAATTTTTCTACTATATCCATTTTTGTTAAGATTAGTTAATCAACTAATTGATCAGGTTGATCAACCCTCTTTCCCGCTGTCCCATTTTAATAAAATAAGGGAGAGCAGAACATGAGTGTTGTCATGAGAAAACTTGTGCAGATAAAAGAGGGATTTGATTTCTCTGTCTCTGCAAATTGAAATTTTATCTGCTAAGAATTGTGTTTGTCTATGTTTGGTATTTTAATGTAAATATGTACAGAAGAACAACAGATATGTTATCTTGCTTTGAAGTTTCTCTCATGGGCATTTAAGAATAAGGAGATGTAATTAAAAGAAAGGGAATTTTATGAGAACCCATGATATAAACATACCTCTATAAATTGGCTAGAGTTACAGCTCTGTAAATTAGTTGTATTAATTTCTGCTAACTAAGAAGAATAATCGAGCTGGGATTTTAAAACTGTTTTTGAATTATCTTACTGTTTAGCCCTCAAATTAGAAAATTTTATGAAGAAGGAAAAAGTTACTTCATCTGCAGAAATCTGAGTCAGAGCACAGCTATATTATGCAAATCTTAACAGTAAAAATAGCTTTGAATGCAGGGCTTGTTTTCATTAGCAATGGGGTAAAATGGATAGTGGGTGTCTCTAATCAGCATGTTTCTAGCGCAGTTTAGAAGGTTAAAGATAAAATATTCCTAGCAGAAAATGCCTTTCCCCCTTATATTGAAATATAATTTAAAAGTTTAAGGCAAAAAGGGACCATTTGTTCATCTATATATATGTGTATCTGTGTGTATGTGTGCATATATAGATATAGATGTGCATATATATATGATAGAGCCTGTAGCGATAGGACAAGGGGGAATGGCTTTAAAATAAAAAAGGGTAGATTCAGACTAGGTATAAGGAATTGTTTAAAATGAGGGTGGTGAAACTCTGGCACAGGTTGCCCAGAGAGGTGGTGGATGCTCCACCCCTGGAAACATTCAAGGTCAGGCTGGACGGGGCTCTGAGCAACCTGATCTAGTTGAAGATGTCCCTGCTTATTGCAGGGGGGTTGGACTCGATGACCTTTAGAGGTCCCTTCCAACCCAAACCATTCTATGATTCTATGATAGCTATGTAATGGTAGATCATTAAACCTTGCCCACCTATCCCTGAATTAATTAAAATTTTATTTCAACTTAATTCCTTAGGACAGATTATACTGAATGTCAGAGAGGAAAACAGACAAGAACAAGGTATCTAATATAAAACACCACAATATTGCAGAGGAGACATGAGTTGATAGAGCCAAGTAATCCTAGTAGCTAGCTAAAGGAGTTGAGCTCCCATTCTCTTTCTCTATCCCATCCATCCAGCTCTCCTAATAAGATACAAAAAATGATTTCTTCCCAAAACCAGCTCTGGTGATCTGTCTCATTACAAGTGTGAGAACTAGACACAACAGCCAGTGCAACTAAGAAAAAATATTATCTTTAGCTCTTTAGAGAAATGATCTGTTTGTCCAGCCTGGGGCATGCCCTGAGGGAATTTTCATTATTGCTCTCGCTGGAAACAATTTGTAGATCTGACTCATGATATCTGATAATCTGCAGTTACTCATTCTCAGGTTGGTACTGACCTTCTCCATCCTTGCTCATTTGAATGGTCTTTTATTCATTCAAGTGGACTCAAAAGGTGACAGCTGGCAGTATAAGGTGGTAATCCACTAGTGAAAAGGCAGAGATAGATACTTTTGATCAGTAATTTGCTGGGTTTGACTTGCAAGTCAGTTATTAGCTCTTTCCAATTGAACTTTACTTTGTATCACTTTATAAAATGTGTTTACTTCTGTAACACAGGCAGCCTGGCACTTCAATAATTACGACCTACAGAGCTTACTTCATACCAGTGCTATGAACATTATATTCTGATAGCTGAGTTACTGCTAGATGCTAGGCTGCACCACCACTTTCCTACTTGCTGAAACACTGTGGGAGGATGTACTTAGTAAGATATTTTGAAAAGGGAAAATTTAGATCAGGGTGAAAAAGCGTGGATTTTTCTTCCAGTTACAAGAAAAATGTAAGTTTGTCATGTACACCTTGAGTACCTAGTTGTTGTTACACAGACCTTCATAAACAGTGTTTGTTTAAAAAACAAACAGACCTGTTAGGAATTTAGCATAGAGATTAGATCTCTCAAACAGTGTGGTTGGTTGATGGACACGTGGCTATAGGACTCTCCATTGCAAGGGTCCTTGCCAGCGTGTCTCCAGCTGCATTGGGAAAGAGACTCACTGAACTGTTGTTCTGCTGAATTCCTATAATCTAGCTGGCCTGTGGTCCTATGTGACCATTTCAGTATATACACAATTCATTGCTATTGATTATCTTAAACTACATACAAAATATCTCTTAACTGTGTACAAAAGACTGTCTTACGTGACTGTTTTTGCATCTGCAGGAATGGTTTCTACTGGCTATTTAAAAGTAACTATGTACAGCTTGATCAGTTTTGCAGCAGGACCTGCCTGGGGAGCATCTTGAATAGCCAGATCCCCCATGCAGGATGTTAATGTACACATTGGGACATCCAAATTGGTCTATACATAGCAGGAGCTGCCTCGGGGAGTGCCTGGAATTACCACCTGGAGACTTCTGCACCAATTACTCATACATATTGCTGTGAAGGAGACCAGGAGCTCAGTCAGTCACCTTGGCTTAGTTGGTGTGTTGTTTCAAATCAGTTGGATGTCTCATCTAGCTGGGAGGTTCCTGGACCACTAGGGAATTTCTGACTCAAGTACATGGGTGTGCAGACAGGCAACAGCCTGAAATCCAGCTATGCAACTATAACTATAGGACAGACTTGAATTTCATATTAGTATCTTAGTTTCAGAGCACTTGCCACATTGTACGATACATACTCAAACCTGCGAATCACATATATTTAAGTCAGTGGCTTGGGTGGAAGTGACTGGAATATAGGTTTAATGTTATAACCTTTTTGAGACCTTGTTACACTCCAGACATGCAGCATAGGGACGAGTTGCATTTCTGTTCATGTAAACAGGCTTGTTATTTATATAAATATATATTTGTTTTATATATATATATTTGTTTTATATATAAATTATATAAGAAAGAGTAACCTGTACGGTATAAATAATTTCTCACTCAGTTTCCAGGTGATATATTTATTTAGGTATGAGTAAAAAAAGAAAAAGAACATTTTCTGTATTGGTTCTTTTTTAAAAACTTTGTCATAGGTGTGCATATTGATCCATAACAGTGTAAACCCTATAGCATAGCTAATGCTACAATTAGAATCAATATACAACTAAAACAGTTTCTGTTCATATTTGTAAGATGTTGTGGTGGGTTGACCCTGGCTGGATGCCAGGTGCCCACCAAGCCACTCTATCACTCCCCTCTTCATCAGGACAGGGCAGGGAGAAAACAAGATGGAAAAAAACCTTGTCGGTCAAGATAAAGGCAATTTAATAAAGCAAAAGCAAAGACTGCGTGTGGAAGCAACGGAAAACAAAAGATTTATTCTCTACTTCCCATCAGCAGGCGATGTCCAGTCACTTCCCGGGAAGTAGGGCTTCAGTACATGTAGCGGTTGCTCCAGAGGACAAATGATGTAATAACGAATGCTCCCTCCCCCCTCCCCCCCTTCCTCCTTTCTCTTAGCTTTATTGCTGAGCAGACATCATGTGGTATGGAATATCCCTTTGGTCAGTTTGGATCAGCTGTCCTGCCTATGTCCCCTCCCAACTTCTTGCCCATCCCCAGCCTACTGGGTGAGGGCAGGGGATTTGGAGAGACAGCCTGGATGCTGTGTGAGCACTGCTCAGCAGTAGCCAAAACACTGGGTGTGTTATTAACACCCTTCTAGCTACAAATACAAAGCACAGCACTATGAGGGCTGCTATGGGGAAAATTATCTCCATCTCAGCCAGACCCAATACATATGTTAATGGACTGATTATTATTTAACAAGTGCATCCATTATATTAAATAATAAGCTGATATTCTTCATGAAAGTGACTTTTCTGGTCTTTCAAATTTCGAGCAATTTTAATTGCCTAGTTCTAACAAGTAGCATAATTCCATGGAAGACTTTACACTTTCACAGTAAATATATGGAGTGAGGTTTCTGGTAGAAAAGCTTGTGGAATGAAAATCCCACGTAAATTTTTCATTAGCACTCTGCCATTAAATCTCTTAAAAGTTCACAGACACTGTAGGGCTTATAAACATGATTTGAGAATATTCATCTTAATGTCGGTGACATTTGCAGGAAAAAGTAGGCTGAAGTTGGAAGTACTTACTAACATAAGGCTGAGGAGTACAGCAATTAGCACGCTATCTTAGTATTTATGGAAAATGGATTGGGTTTTTTCAACATGGTTTGTCAAGGGCTTAGTGTTCCTCTCTGTATCAGAGTGGAACGATGTAAGGACTGGAAGTCATTAAGGTACAGGAATAAAAACCAAATTAAGTATCTCAGATCAAGATTAATAACATTTGTGTTATATGATAACTATCTTCTTTTCTCCTTTTTCTCACTTTTCTCCTCTTTTCTTGCAAAGCAAAGAAGCAGACAACACCCTCTCCCCAAAACAGCAGCAATCTGCAGTTTAATTTGAACTCACAATAGGACACAGATAATACTGTTTAAGTTCAGTCATAATCCATATGGAGTTGGCTCTGGTGCGTAGCTTTTTTGCTAATGACACCGAAATAATTATTATGCAGTGACCTTTAAAGAAGAAGGCTGACTTTTTTAATCCTATCATAGACGTTTATCTATATTTAGCTGGTTTGAGTACTCTCAAGCTAAATATTCTCCGTCCTAACATGTTAAATACAAGATAATTACTGTTTGATGTATTGAGACAGTGGAAGAAAGAATGTGTGGGATTAACTTCAGTAAGTGTGTTTTATTTCTGTATGGTTGGTTGGTTTTTACAATTATTTATAATAAATTTGCATCATGCCCGAGAATTGCATTCATTCTTTAGTTACATTATGGAATGTGTAGGTGTATGCATAATTCAGATGGGCTAAAACACTAAGCATTGCCCAAATTGCTTGTGAAATATGACAGAAAAGATGTCTTAGGGGAAATGTAGGCACTCATATGAAAGGTTAATTTTGTGTGCTAACTGAAATTGCATTCAGAATCTTTGGGTTCACTAGCAGTGCACTCATTATACAATTCAATTCTACGTGATAAAAATGTTGGCTGCTTGTTTACACTTCGTAGATAAATGCACATGTAATACCTTTGGTACAGAATTATTACAAAAGTTACTCGGGTGGTTACTGTTGTTGAGAATTTACAACATGTTGCGTTTTAATTTCTTTCACAATTTTCAGATGCTTAGAACATTCTAAAACCTCTTGGTCTATCAGGATAATAAAAAGAGATGTTAAAGTATTTTCTTGTTTTGTCATTCTAAATGAAATATCTTATAGCTACTTTAATGAAATCGAAAAATTCTAGCCTTCCTTTTTTAAATGGGCTTTCCCCATTATTTTATTTTATTTTATTTTACTTAATTTATTTTTCTTCATCTTACTTTTTAAGTCTAGAGAAATTTCAGCCTTTTTTGAGTCTTCTGAAGACGGGAGCACTTATGCTGCTCACTTTTGCAAATTGTCTTTTCCTTTTTGCTTGGGTGGTGATGCATTCTTTGGTATGGCTATAAGCACCATAAAGATTAGCTTCTGTATATGTAAACCATTCCTTTTCACTAGGCTGAGTTCATAGTCATAAAACCTGCTGCAATGTGTGTCTGTGAGCAGATGGATTCCATAGTCTTTGTCACAGTCAATCGGTATTTTATCCTACTGCTAAAGTAATTTCATTGGTAATTCTCTACTTTTCCTGGGACAACTAAGTTTGACAGCAATTTAATAACTCTGAGGGCTTTTTTTCCATAAAACTTTTTTATATAAGTAACAATTTGAGGCTATGTCTATGAACAGATTAAAGATGTTTAAAGAGACTTGTTATGATTTTGATAAAGTACCTAGGTAATAAATGCCTATTAAGAGAAAAAAAAATCCAGTGTTTTGAGTTGCATAATGAATTTCTTCTTTTTAAAATGCAAAATGTTGTCATAATAGGACTGAAGAACTACATACTTAAATATTCAAATTTTAAATTTATGGGTAAACTTTCAAATGTGAATTCAAGATGCACATTTAACTTGTTGCTTTATTATTTTAGTTTAGTTTATGTGCATGATTGTGAGTTCTTAAGTGTATTTGAGATATCTAAGCAATATCTTTGAATTATGTGGGCAGGTAGATATTATTTATGTTGGGTTTTCATTGTGTTACCAATACCTAGCTTGGGAGTAATTAAATCTGTTAATGTGCTAAAATATAAGAAAATATATTAAGTGTGTGTTTAAATGAAATTGATATTATAGTGTGGATACAGACATTTTTTAATAAGCAGAATTGCACTAGAAGTGTCACTAGCACACCTGTTCTCTTGTTAAAAAATGTACTTGTAGACAGGAATGAGCATCTCTTAAAGGGTGTTTGCACACAGATTTTTCTCATGCCTTCAAAAAGCAAACAGTGCAGGGTTGTAGGTTGTAGTTCTGTTCTTCTGGGATACAGAGATGGCAGTGATAAATATCATATCTAGATCCTTAATGTAAGGATAATAATCTCAGCAATAACTCAGCAAAAAGCAAAGAAGAAAACTTCTATTTTTTAATAGTTCAATTTATTTTACACAGTAGCTGAAAACTGTAACAGTGAAAGGTACATATCAGCCACAGTTCTTCTTTTGGTCTTGTTGTAAACTGATGTGTTTTCCTGCTGTAATGACAAAATTAACTGTGAGCTTTAAAAACAAAGAACTTTTCTTTGTGTCATTTCTTGTTCTTTCTCAGTGTGTGAGGAAATTTCCCAGTGTGTGAGGAGATGAGGGATTTCCCCCACCAAAAAAATCCAGCTCATGTGATCTGCTCCTGAATGTACACCAATATATGCAATCAGGAAATATATTTAAAGTACTCTCCTGATTTGGACTAAACTGCTAATGTAAATACACCTGTGTTGGACCAGAACCGCAGAGCTGTTCCAAGCGTGGTTGCTGGTGAAGCTTGGGAGAGAGACCATCTGGACTATGAGTGCTTTGTTTTGCTTTGAGGAGAGCATACATGTGTAAGAACCACCAGGGCCATGAACATCTGCTTTATGGAGGACTGATGTGCAGCAGTTTTGAAGAGGGGAGAGGAAGAGTACTTTTTTCAAAGGGAAACCTATGAATACTTTGTTTATACAGGTCTGTGAGAAAGCCTTAAGTTAAATTGGTGTCTTTTATCTAAGAAGAATTTTGAGATTTCTTGATAGAATGATCAAAAGTATCTATGTGGAGAAAAGATTTGTGGTTCTTTAGATTCCCCTTTAGAGGAAAAAGAATGGCATGGAGGATTGGAGTGATTTGAAACGGAGACTAAGAAGAGTAGACAAGGGGGGGGGGGGGGGGGTTTTTATTTTAA
>NW_008825615.1:16705276-16736812 GCF_000699105.1 Pygoscelis adeliae
TGAAACAGAGACTGAGAAGCGTATACAAGAGGGGGGGGGGCTGTTATTAATTCTAGGTTTTTCTGAAGTAATGGATAGATTAAGCATAGGAACAACTTTTCCAGTGGTGAGTAGATTAATCTTTGCAATCAGCTTTCTAAAAGACACTGCAGCTAGGGAGAACGTCTGGGCTGTGGGCTGACATTAGAAGGTGAACTGTAGATAAAAGGTGAGATTGGATGGCAATGATTTCTTCTGGCTTTAAAATTCATGAATATGTGCATAGTTCATATAGTTGAAATGCTAAGAAAACTTTCTCCCTATGACTGACTTCTTTCCCACATTAAAAAACCAAGGCCATATCATTCCTCAAAGTTCTTTTAAGCACAGAAGAGGCTAAACAACTGGCCAACTGTGATTATCAGGACTCACCACTATTCACTGTATAGGAGCCTGGCTACATGAATAACATGTATGAGGAATTACATCAATTTCAGAAGAGTAAGGTTTGAAAAAAATTGAACAGCATTTTTATCCAGCATTTTCTAGCAAGTAGAAAAGCTTATTAAGTTAGCAGTGACCAAGCAACGATTAACCTTATTGTGTGAGCAGAGATACATACTTAACAGCTATTTAAAGCTTGTCATTAGTTCTAGGACCCCAGTTATGTACTGTCCCCTGTGTGCCTGCTCTTCTTGGGACACTCACAGGGACAGCGCTTCACTGAAATAAGCTTGTCTTATAAGTGTTCTTCTTCTCTTCTCCTTGATAACACATTTTGATGCTGTAATATCTGTAGTTTCTATTGCCCTTATGGGTTTCTGTTCTTCAGCGGTATGTGTCATCCTAGCTCCTCCATATCATTGCAGTGTTTCTGTTATCTTGTACTTGATATTTCTCGCCAACATGGTAACGAATAATAAGTATTACTTCTATGGAAAACTGTTCACGTAATAAATAGTAGTAGTGTCCCATTTTTTTTCTAGTAAAGGTTTAACTGTGACACAAGGAACTCAGACCCTTTGTAAATAAATGCAGTGGCAAGTCCTCTTTCTTGTCCTTTTACTTTGCATTGTTGTTGTTTTATGGTAGGATATGGAAATACAACAAGGCATTAACTGCTGTTTGAAATAGTTTACATCCTCTACCAAAGAAATTCTGTTCTGTCAGAGGTATTCATTTGGGTCAGATAGATATCATCAGCATGAGAACTGTTATCCTATTTGTATAATCACAGACTTCAGAACTTGCCGTAATTTCTAAAAAAAACCTAGACTTTTTTGTATGTATTTTGTATTGACAGCTAATAGTTCAATAATCTGTTGGAGTGGAAGCAGAGGATTAGGAATTGTAATATTTTCAGAGGGGCAAAATATATGACAAATGTCAGATGAAGAGGCTATTTAAATGTAAGCTAGCACTGCTACATATGCCTTGTTTAGCTTATCTGCAGTATTCTTTGTCTTATGAATGGGAACTTGAGCTGTCCATTTCATAGAATCTGAATCAGCATTTTAACTGGTAGATTTTAAGATCATCTTATTTCTGAAGTATTGAACTATGTGTCCTATCCATATTTACACTTCCTTTTCTGCGACGTGGTAAGAATAACTGGACACTGCAGTCGTTTACACAGTGGTCCTTTATGTAATGTCTGTCCTTGTCCAGAAAACCTGCTCTGCTCCAGCTTTGCTCAAATTATTTTCTAAGGGAATTTCCTCTTCCTCTGCTCCATCTGATGGGCATAGCCAAGAAGTATGGATATGGTTCCCACGTCTCTTCAAGAAAATGGGAGAATCCCAGTATTTCCATTTCATCTTTTCATGGGTTTATGTTTCATTGCAATATTCTATATAGCTCTGATTCTGTTACTTCTCATTCTTTCCAGTTTTGTATTAATACACTGCTGTTCAGTTGTGATGAAACAACATTTAGACCCTTCATGGTATTTGTATAGTAAGTATGAAAGCAAAAATGAATTATTTTGACTGAAAGGTCACATTTTACCTCCCAGTTGAAAGACAATATTTTGGAAGTCAGACAAATATAAAGTTTCAGAATATGTCTTTCTCTAATCTCAGTGTTTCATAAAGTTGTGTATTATCTTAGCGTGTGAATCCTACCTACACATATCCAGAGGCAGTTCCTTTGGTTTTTCACCATGCCTCCCTGTACTGCTGGAGGTAAGGATTTTTTGGGTCACTGACAACAAAAGCTTAGAAACAGAGGATATTATTCACATGATAAATGTCATTTAGCGGGGAATAACTTTTTCACAAGAGGCTTATGAATAATTTCTTGAAGACTTTGGGTTTGCTTAATCTACCCTGACAGATTGTTCTACGGAGAAGATTCCCTTACTCCTCTGTTTTGTCATTACTGTATTTCCATTGTTAAATGGAAATAGAGTTGCTGTTATAATTCATAGGTCCTAACTTGGCTTTTGAGTCAAATGACGCTTGATGTGTTTCTTGCTTTCACTATTAGGTCAAAATTCTGTAAACCAGAAGCTGACAAAGCAAATTGTAAAGAGACCTCTCAGTGGCCTAAGCAGAGGACGGTGTTGGTGATAGCAGAATGCTGATGAAACTTGTGTTTCACCTTTGTGATCAGTTTTAGGTGCAATAAGCTTGAAGGTGATAAGTGAATTAAGGAAACAATGGTCATATCTTTATACAAGAACAGAGCTTCCTACTGAAATGGATATGAAGGAAGTAATTTTTGTAAAATTATGTGATTGTTTAGGCTAACTTTTTAATAGTCATTAACAGCAATTAACATCTTAGGAATTTTTTACATTTTTCAAATTGAAGGAACATGTTAGACATAAAAGATAATAATGAGATGGACGCAGGTTAATTTGAGTTAATAAAAACACCCAGATTATTCTCAAAACATTCTTGAAAGGAAGCTTGATGCCAAAGCAGTTTGCTGTGATTTGTTTAGATATGTATGCACTTAATATTTTCCAAAAAGTAACTTCAAAGAACTCCCTAAACTTCTTTAAACACTCTTCTACTGATAACTCTGGTAGTTAAGTTGTGTCCTTAAGAGGCTTTCCCTTCCCTAGCATTTCAAGAAAAGTTTGCAGAACTTATCCTTCATACAATAGATGGCACTGCAAATCTCTGGCAATCAGCCTGAATCTGAGGAAAGGCGATCTGGGTTCTGGGCTCTCAGAATGGACTTCTATCCTTTCTTGTCTGGAAAGGTCAGGGTAAGTACCTGCCTGTACCTTGTCATCTAGTTACTGACAGCTTGGTTCTTTTTTTTAGTAGGAGAGGAACAGGAGAATTCTCTGACTTCTTCATATAAACTCTGGCATGTCCAACTCTGCAACAGCTAAGAGGGTCAGGCAATTTGAACTAGGAGTCAGACAGAAAATGGAGGATAGATGCCACATTAATATTGAATTCAAGGAATTAAGGCATAAAATCATATACCTCCTGAAATATAAATACTTCTTGCATTCTTGCTGGTGTTGCTAAGCTAGTGAGTAAGCATGAAGAATTGACTTTTTCAGCATCTGTTTAAATGCTTGCAGTATTCTGCAATTCTAACTGCCCCAAATAATCCACTTTCTGCAGACACCTGCACAGACGTGTAACTCAATTTACAAATATGTGATTGTTTGCATAGCTACAGCTAATAGATCATATCCCCTAGAGCTGTTATCTTAGGTCTTGCTTCTTTAGTTGCTTCATTAACTTCCTAAAATCTAGTTCTAAAACGTTGGGTTTTTTCCAAATATATTTTTGTCTTTACTGGCTTTTTACGTTAGTGTTTTTGTTGGTGGTGATGTTGTTGTTAACTTGAGCTTTGTCAGGAATTAATATCTTTGACAAGGAATAGACAAAATGTTTCCTGGACAGAAAAGTTTGTTGAATTTTCCTAAGTGTACCGTGAACATATGGGTGTTATGCAAACATATCTCAATACCCTCTTTGGAAATTCTGCTTTGGAAGAAGATCATAGCAAAAAACCCTTTAAGATCTTTAAAAGAAGAGCGTATTTTGTGGCATTGTTATTCTGTGGCAAGATATAGTGTATTGTCTGGAATATATTGCTGATCTTTGTTTACAAGGGATTCTTTCTATCTCCAAAAGCAGACATTCAGTTTGTAACGCCAGTCATTCCGAACATTGGCTCTGCATGCTTTTTGCATTCTTGCTGTTAGTGACTGCATTGTGAGAGATAATTACATGGTGTGGAATTGGTACAGAAGTGTATTTACAGCAGCAACCTTCTCCTTGTTTTGAATAGTGATAATTTATAATGAAAGATTTTTATACAGTGTTTACTGATACTGCTAAGATACCTCTAAAATATCTTTTTTCTTCAAACACAGTTATTTTACAATCCCTCAAAAATAGTTTTGGGAGGGACATAATGAGTGTTACTATGTAAGACTACACTAAGGAAAAACATTCGTGAAAGGGGGATGCATACCATCAGCTGGCTGGGAGCCACTCTGGGAACTCTGTTGTGCTGATGTCAATACCAAACGTGGGATTGGCCAGGGATTATTTCTTGTCATTTTCTTACATTTTATCAACGTTCCTACATCCAGAGGCAGCTGTCATGTTTTAAGCATTAAATAATCTCACAACAAAGCAAGGATGCTTCATAAGCATGCGATCTTCTCCTATCCAGTGAACTGGAGGGTAAGAGTTCTAATGTGCAGAAACTCTCTCAAATTACTGATGATTTTCTGTATTTATTTATTTTTAATAAGCAAGATCATCACTGTGTTTCTTTTGCCAGGAAATCATTTGTGGCTATGGGACTGTGAAATTTTCTCCTGCTCTATGATCCCAAATATTTATTTCTTCTATGTTAAAGCTGCCTTTGCATTCTGAAAAAGGTGTCAGGGGTTTGTGAGTTGGTGGGGTTATAGCTGGACATGGCAAACCAGTCTCAAGGGTGGCATGCTCATCGAGCCACCTAGAAGAAAGGAAATAGCCTTAGCCATTGGAAATCACCTTCCTCTCCAACAGTTAGCTCTTCTATTTTCTTAAGTATTTTATTTTACTTCTGTGTGAGATTTAACAAACATTGCAGTGCTCATAATTTTAAAGCTACTTTTCTTTAAGGCTTCCTGAATTTGTGTCACTTAGCTTTCTCATCATTCAGCCAAGCTGCTTATTTGACTTCCCTGTGAGTGACTCATGTTGGAAAAACGGTTCGTACTTGTACAGTTCAAGACCTGGTAAATACTTAGCACTTTGTAAAAGTGATTATGCTCGTTCTGTGAGAAACAAAAGATGCTTCTGCCAGTTGGCCGAGGACATGCATCATCAGCCTGCCCTTTCAGCCAAACCTAGGTACTCAGTCACAGCTGAATAAAACTAAGAATCTCAGGAAATATCTTGAGGAAAACTGAGTCAAATGAGTAAACCCAGTTAAATCTTGGCCCTGTCCAATTCTTTGGCATTGAGCCTACGGACATTCTTTCTTCGGATGTACTTTGAAACCATGGAGGCCTAATGAGACATTGAACTCCTGTGAGTTAGCTGGCTTTCTGCCTGAAGATTAACTCCACAGATCCAACCCTCCCAGAAGCTAAGGGAAGATTTCAGGAGCCACCTGGGTCTCTAGATGTTGTCAGACTGTCCCCCTTGAGGGATTCAGTAACACAGACCAAATTGTGATTCTTACCCTTCTTGCTGTGGAAACTCACCCAAACCAACTGTCTGAGTCTCAATTTTACCATTTATTTTGCTCATTATAAGCATATTACCTACCTACATTTTATGAGTCCTGTGAGAATTCTTTAGCTAATATTTATACAGGTTTTGGAAGTATAAAATGTTCTCTAAATACAGTTTCTAAGGTTATATATTATCTAAAAAGTATAATCATTATTACAACCATCTGAATTTCTAATTATGAGCTGTATTCTGGCCATTTCGATCTCCTGTGGATATCAGACACATAAATGATCTGCTGACTTTTTCTGTATGTTTTAAAAATGGTGTGTATATTTACATTGTTTTCCACAGGAGCTTCTTAGAATATCTGGGCACAAGCCAAAATCAAGATAGGAATACTCTATAGTTTTTAGTCTATTTTATTAATTTAGTCTTTTCTTTCCAAAACCAGCTCATTCTATTGGAAATGAGTTTTTAAGGAATTAATTATGTTGTTAGGCAAAATCCAGTGATCTTTTAACCACACATTCAGTGTCATCACATGAATAATCATGAGTCAGAAATTCAGTACAAAAAATTCTTTGCTCTTGAAACAGAATGTATGCAGGAGTGGTGCCCCTCAGGGAACTCATTTATATTCCAGAAATTCAGAAATTTTGATAAAGTAATGTTTTCCTGTGTCGTCTTTTTGTTCAAATTTTCTTTTTAATTGGTTAAATCTTTGTGATTTTTTTTCTCATACTCTCCTGCAAATACACATATCCATGTACAAAAAGGTTTTCAGTTTTCTGTAATAATAGCACATGAAAATACTGTTTATGAGGAGTTGAGCAAATGTTATTATACCAGCATACATTTCTGTGAACACAGAAATGCAGTCAAAATATCAATTCTTGCATGAAATTAGATGTGGAATAATACTCTTTGTCTGGGTTATGTTCATGGTATAAATCCCATCGTGAGGGTTAGTGAGGCAAACAGGCGCACAGAGACTGTGTAGGTGATTTTCCTTTATATGCCTCGCTGTCCTATTCACAATTTCATGCTGCATTTTTCTCACTGTATGGGCTTGTTGCTGGCTAGGTATCTTAAGGCAGATTACTGTCACCCACATGAACACTCACCAGAAAGTCTTTGGGCCAGTCCTGTTACATCCACCAAAATTGTGGTTTCCATGGATTTTTATGCTACAGTTTTACCAAATTGGATGATATCTAGGAATATTCTTGGGCCCTGGCTTTCACTAGTTTGTACTTTTTGCAATTGCCCATGGTTAGCTTTTGGCTTTTACTAACTAGTTCTTTCCCAAGGAATTCCTGGGCATGGTTTGGAAGCCAAAATACATCCAGCAGGCAGTTTGGTTACATTTACCCTGCTTTGGAGGCTGAGACTTTCCTAGCGTAGATGCAGTTGTTCTGTATCGGTTGGCCTCAGTGCTCAGAAATATTCCTGGGTACATTTAATTCAACAATATAGATGTAGCCTAGATGTCCGACCCAAACAACACTCTGATTGCCTACTTCCCAGCAATACATAATTTGTTAAGTGCGATGCTCCAGTTAATTACATAGAGTAGACATCTGTGCGTGCACAGAAGCACCCTGCACTGGGAGATAAGAGCCTGTCTCCTGCCAAAAGGATGTGCAGTAGCTGTAGTGCTTAACTGCAGAGGCCGGACAGGAACAGTTCCTTTGTGAAGGAACAAAAGATCTGGAATTCTGGCCCTTGCAGCCAACCTTGTTGTTTGCTTGCCTGATTTTTGACCCTATGCTCTTACGTTCCTGCCTGGAAAGGGCTCTTACTCTGAGTATGCTACCTTTACAGTTGAGACACTTATTGATGGCATTGGAGATCTCTTACTCCGATACGTAGTTTGCCTAAAATGAAGGTATTTGTTTGGTAAAGCTGTAAGAATTATGCAAAAGGCAGATGATACCATCGTTTTCCCTTCATTCCTTCCTACATTTACAAAAGGGCTATCATTTCTGCATTAGTTATTTATCCTCTGAGGGAGCTGAACAACCGAAGTGATGAGTACATAGAGGATCTTCTGGTGTTTCTCACTGTCTGGCTTTAGTTCCTGGTTCAGTGTTCTTAACCATGGGAGCACCAGTGTTTTTCCTGTAGTTAGGGGAAGAGGGAGGGTGGACATAACAAATTGAATTGATCCCCTTATTAATTTTTAGTCACTGGGATTCCTAAGTAAAGCCTAGCCTATTCTGCTTGGTCTGCTGGCCCTTAGACTCTCATCATTGCTGGCATGAAATCCTGGCTTCACTGAAGCCAATGGAGACATTCCAGCTCTGATTCAGTTTTATAAACATAGGCATCTAGTTTATAGGCATAGGATATTTGAAATACCCTAGGGTATTCCACCTGGCCTCCATATTCTGTTCAAGAGAGGTGCAGGTTACCTTTTCTTCCTCGGTCACATCTGCTAGGTGATTTGGATAAGATAGTACAACTCAAATGACTCTAAATGCTCATGTTTACTTTACTGAATAGCCTTCTTTAATATAGCAAAGCCAGGTTTTTCTCTCTTATGCTTAGTTTTTTTTATAATCACAGTGTTTGCCTACAGGTTCTTTGTGTGGTTGAAGTTTTGATTGTGTGCTTAATAAATGATTAATCATCCTCTTTTTTTTTCCTTTGTTTGCTTCGGACTCTTTTCCTGTGCACATACAGCTTTTGTAAATCAGTTGCCCAGTGACTGCTCCCGATCATGTTTGGTTGATCCATGGCAAGGCAGTAGACATAGATCATCAGCCTCCTCTGGCTTTCCTTCTGTAAATCTGACCCATTTACTTTTCTTCTTCTCTGGATTTTATCATACCATTAATATCTGCAGTCACTTAGATTTTGGAACAGCATGCAGGCATCTGGCAGAAACCCAGGACAGTGTGCTTGCCTGTCATACTTGCACCTGCAGTGAGTTGCAGGTTTTTGGCTGTATAATAAACCATCCTTTATCTGATCTTTCTATGTTAGAATGTGGAAACTAAATGCCTTTAATGAAATTTCTGGGGCTATTATGGATTCAGTTCAAAACCCGTATTACTTGGAAATTCTTGTACACATAGTTCATTTTAATGTGTGCTCACTGTAGAATAGCTAAGGTTCTCAGCTGTGATAAAATGGCATCATTAAACTCTGTTATTTTCCTGTTCCTATGAAAGGCAGGGTAAAATCCTTTATACAATAAGGAATTGGCAATCTTTTCTCTGCATGGAAAGTGCTACCTGTTAAAGTGAAAACCACAACTATTACACTTCCTTTTTACATTCTTCCTTAAAACTTCCTTGAGCAAGGATAGCTGCAGAAAGCCTTGAGTTGGGCAGCTTGTGCACATACAGCAATCTTTGATAATCATCATGTTTCGTAAACTTTCAGTTATGCTCTCTCGCTTGTCACTTGTGCTGTATCCCATCTATGGTGTTTCAGAAATTACTGCATCGATTTGAGGCTTTTTATTTCTTGCATGCTTGGCCAGATGCACCATGATGCAGTTACCTAATTTTTCAGATATTTCTGTTCCAGTCATGATGTCTTTTGAACTTTATTTTCACACTTATTTAAATATATTAGATGCAAGATTATCTGTCATGTTTCTCTGATGGGTCAGATGTCTTCAAAACCAGAAATTTTTTTAGGAATAGATGATTCTTGGGAATACACCATAGTAAATATGAAGTGGTGCAATGTATTTTTTTTTATAGCCAGTAAGATAACTTCTTGGATAGGCCTGTGATGCAGTTCTGACTTCACAACAAACATAATGTACTGTCTTCAACATAGACACAAACTAGAGTAGTATAAATGCCAAATGATGTCACTTTCTTTATATGAGTGCAGTATTTAACAAAGTAAGTCAGAAAAATATCAGTTATTTTTTTGTAAGTATGGAGACTCCCCAGCGAATAGGGACGAGTGACAGAGTATCAGTGTGCATGTCCACACAGTGAGTCTAGTGTGGACAACAGTTGTGAATAAGCATCCTTGTATAACAAAGTGAATGAGCCATAATGGAAGAGCAGGAATCTCACTTTTCTAGCTCTAAGCTGTCTAAAAAAGAGACTGTTAGCTGGCTTATATGATGAAAACATCAAGCTGTAAAAGATTTAAACTCTCTTCCCTAGCTATGAAAGTATATTGATCTAAACTCCATTATTCCAAGTTATAACTAGCCTGCCCAGATGTATAGGTGAATTATTGAGTATAGTGGAGCCTTTCGTATCTCATTCACCGGTATGTTACTTTTCTCACACTTTATGCTTCCACGTTGACCTGCTTTGCCAAATGTAAGAACTGGCAAGCACTTGCAGTGCTTCCTGGCTACAAGAGTGGTCCTCTATTTTGTTATCTATTGTACATGTCACTGGCACCATGGGCTGAAGAATGTATATTGGTGGGGTGAAGTGCTTTGCCACAGTATTACAAGCTTTTCCACTCTTCCACAGCATCAAGATGCTTTGCATCTTTCATTGGCATGAAAATGCTGAAGTATTGCTGTTGCCATGACATCCATTTGTTTCCCAAACATCTCAGAGATTTTGTACCATACAAATGAACATGGCTGTCAAACCATGCTGGGGTCTCTTTAGTCAATGAGAACTTTACCCTGGGATGACATAGGCTACAATTTTAGGGATAAGGAGCATATTTTTGGATGAAGATGTCTAATACTTCTTTAAATTACTGCAGAATTTTTCTGCCTCAGGACAGCTGTGTATAAGACTTGACAATGTCCTTGCTTTTATGACTGTAGTGTTAAAAGGCTTAGAAATAAATATTTCTATATAATATCAAAATTTCACTGCTTTATGCAGCCCTATATACCAACAGAAGGTATTCAGTCATCATCTTAGCCCAGACTGAGCTAAAGTACTTGCCACCATGAACGAACCTGGCAGTTCAGATGTAACATGTTGTGTATGTGGTGCTAGAGGCAACAATACTCACAGCACATAGGAATTTACTGCACATCAATATCAATATAAAATATGTGACTCAGTCTCAGCGTGTTAACATTAAAACCCTTCCACAGTCATGAAATGGACTCGTCGTCGTTCCAGAGGTGGTGCCAAAGGAAACGAAAATCAAAGGTAAACAGCCTGTAGCAGGTAACAAGACTGATGCAAAATAAATTTTCAGAGACAAAAGAGGTGTTTTCAAGATATGTGAAAACAGTTGCTGGGATGCTGTGGTTACAGAGGCAAAGTGCTTTTTGTCAAGCTGTTTAACAGCTATGAAGATAAAATTACAACATATGTTATCAATTAACAAAATGTAAATTTGCTAAAGTAATTTTACATTCAGAAATTACAGAAGAACAATTTCCTGGAGCACAGTCATAAGTATTTCTTTCAGAAGCAGAAAGAATTCATACGCACACAAAATATACTTTAGTTATGCCTGTGTTAAATAGCTCGCTTTTGCCCACATAGAGAGGTGGTAGTCTGTGAGGTCAATGCATACCAGGAGTGTCTGAGTTCTGCATCTCACCCATCTGAATGGTCCTCTTATAATTAATTTGAAATCTTATAATTAATTTCTCAGACTCTAAGGGAGAGAAAAAACTCCTTTCTGCCTACTCATATAGATGCAAATACACATTATTTAATATTTGCAGGCCGCCTATAGATATAAATCATTACGTCAGTACTAACTTCAAGTGACCTATACTGTAAATTTATTTGTTAAGGGGTTTTCGGGTATAGCCTGTTTCAATGTGACTAACACTTTTCTTTCAAGGTTGATCCTTTGTAACTTGCTTAAATAAGAAAAGAGTAATTGTGCTAAGCTAATATTTGAAATAAATAAGGAGTGTCCAGATGTGTGAGACAGACCTCCAAACCAAGCAGGGATAGTCTGTTCATGGCAAGCAGCAGAAGAAATTATGTTCTGTGGGAAATGGCCAGTATAGAAAATATGCAGGAGAAGGCAGAACATAAAGCTGGGAGAATGCTTCATTGGCAGAATAGGTAGTGGATTTGAAAGAAAACAGGCCAGGATGACAGAGATGCTGAGAAAACCTACACTGTACAAGTATTCAAATGAAATAGGAAAGAATTTCAGGTAGGTGATGATTAGCTGAGTATATTGCGTGTATCATACAATACTGTGCAAGATTCAAGTTTTGCTATAGGTGTGTATTGGAAGAGTTGCAAGGTCATGAGCCTGCTTTTTAAAAAAAAAAAAAATTTCAATTTATGTATTTGTGACATAGTTTGAGCACCTCCTTATGTTTTGGCAAAAGAATAGCAAGAATTTTTTACAATTAAAAGATTCATACGTTGATCACAGCTAAAATTTCACCAGCAAGGAGGTTTCCAGTGCTCATTTTACTTATAGCAGAGACCCTACATGCAGTTATATCCTACTTAGGAGAAAGTAGTATTTATAAAGTAAAACAGCTTGTATTGATAATGCAATAATCTCTTCTTCGATAATTGACATTCAGATTTATCAAACACTGTGATCAAAATTGAAGTTACTCATCAAATCACATCTTTAGCTGTTCGTGGGTTTAAGCCAGAATGTTTTAAAAAAAACGTTTTATTTTATGTGCGTGGTTAATTGAATTTCCATATTATAAATTCCCATTTGTCATCAAGCATAGACTAGTTTACATCTGAGAACTCCATGAAAAATGGGCTAAGAGAAGCCCAATAAATTAGAATAGAGAAAGCTCATGAGATTGGGTTGTGCAGTTGATGTCTGTCTTTTTTTCTGCTTTAATTGACAACTGATTGAGAAACGCAGCCGTCCAGTTGCAGTTGTGTATAAATCTGCATTTCAGTGATAAGTCATATTAGGTCATGTTCTTCAAAAGCTGATACAGTCTAATTTGTAAAGGGATTTCAAGTCTCAGATCCTTAAATATAGGCACAGCAAATAGAAAGAAAAAAAAAAAGTACCCCGGTACTGTATAGCTAACAAAAATAGGATGTTCTTTTGTTTATGAGGATACTTATATTTCATCTACAGTTTTAAGTATGTAACTCTGTCTCTGAATAATGTAAATAACAGAGGCCATACTTATACTATGTGGAGCCTCCAAGCCTAGTAGAGACAAGCTGACACAACGATCTGCTGAATTGTAGTATCATACAGGGACAGCAAATGGGAACCCACTCTAGGTCTTTGAGAAGCTCTGGTTCTGTGGGCTAGGAAGCCTGGTATTTTACCAAAGCCTCTTAGTAGAGGTAATGAACTTAGCTACAATGCCAACACATCTGTATTGCTTCCAGTTCCATTTCTAACTTGTTCAAGACCAGCTGGGGACTTTTGCACGCGTCCTGTTATACTGTATTACACATCCCAGGAATTATTTAATTTCTCACTCTCTGGGGCTGTCTTTTTATGATATTTTTGAATGCTAAATTATGATTAGGAACCCCTGGTTCTGATCATAAATTTAAGCTGAGTTTTCTAAGCAGCGCAAGAGTTTAAGTAATATACTTTTTATCTGCCTAGTACTTAGACTTGAGTACTTAACTCTAGTAACATTGCTGCAAGTGAATGATTGAGTGAAATCTTTGGTTCTGTTCTTAAGAGGTGCTCAACACTTCCTGGTACATAATGAGTGCCCTCAGGTGTACAGGTTGACATAGAAGCTCAGAGCATTTTGTTCGGCAGAACTTTGCAGCATACTGCCATTGGTACAGCACTGAAAATGTCACAAGTTGTTGTTCTTCTAACTTGCTCAGCAAATACTAAATAGTTCTCAGGAGCCTTTTCTGGCATTGATAGTCTTAGACTGTTTCTGTTACAGGTTCTGTTAAAAACAAAGGTAGTGGAATAGACCTCCTTTTTCTGCTACATTTCTTTGTAAAGGTCATGTAATTACTTGTGTGCATTAATATTGAAGTGTTTTGGTGCCTTTCTCCCTACAGTTCTATTACCCTATAAATTATAAGGACCACTGCAATAGCAGATCTTTGCTTGGAAAGTAGGATTGAAATATATACTTGTATAACAGATTTTACTCTTGAACTCTCCATGACTTCTTATGAGCACCTGTTAGCTGCAAAATGACCAGTCTTCTTTTTAACTTTAGCTTACTGTAAAGCTCAAAAAAAAATCAATGTATGAAAAACAGAGGAGAGGCAGAGAAATAGAAGCAGAGAAGGCAGATAAGCATTTTAAATCTAAATTGGAAAAATATAATACGAAGTAGGAAACTATATGAAACTTTGACAATTCTTTACCCCAAATCTAACAGATCTTTTGTAGTTTTGTGTGTGAGAAATGTAAATGCTGTAGCTTAGATTTATATATTAAGCCTTCAATTTATTCTGGAAGATACCATTAGTTTTTAACAGCTATACAGAAAATAACAATTTGTGATTGTGAATGCAGACAGAACCAGAATGCCAGGGCTAGAGATATTGTAATTCCTTTTCTCTTCACATATGCCTTGGCTCAGAAATGGGGGAATGTTTTCTGTCAAACCCATGTTATCTCTAATTGCTTGATTACTAGATCCTTGTAAGTAGCAGATCCAATTACACGTAAAATAAGGAATGGTATCAAGGATGGTACCTTGAATCATCATTCTTTGTGTTTGTTGTCTGCTAGTTGTTCTTTCTGAAGCCCTTATATTGCTGTGAGAGGTAAAGAAAACAAGCTGTGTATTACAAAGAAAAGCAATAAAAGCATGTCTTTGTCCTGAGTTCCAACATTTTCATTTTTTTATTTGAGAACAAAATCCATATCAATTCAAAAGTGACCATTTGTTTGGCAGTATTTGTGTACTGTATTTATAATACTCTGAGGTGTAGAAAAGCTGTCTAATGACCTATTCAAATATCCACCTTCTTTGTTCCTTAACCATCCATTCAATATGTCAAAATTATTTTATTTAATAAATATATAAAGTAATTCAGTAAACATCTTTGTTAACTTTTCCTTGAACTGTTCGAAGGGCTATTTTAGGAGGACTTCCTCATACTCAAAAATACTCTGCAAACGTAAATTCAAGTATATTGTATCAACTTTATGATGTTACGTTTATTGATTGGACATATCACTTCCATGGTACCTCCCATTAGGACAAAAGTAACTTTTACTTCCTAATCTGAAATTTCATTTATGCTTTCTATAAATATTGTACAGTTAAAAATTCTAGTGATTCTGTTTTTTTAAAAACTTTTGATATAAGTAAGCTTAAGTACGAACGTAACTATTTTTTCCCTGAATAGTAACAGTAATAGTAATATATACTTTCATTTTTTTAAACCAAATTTTCCTGAGCTAACCTCACCTCCTAAATACAGTTGTCAAATACATTGGTGTATATACAGAATGAATAGAAACCACTGGACCAAATGAATAAACACCCTGTAAACTGTCAAGTTACACAGACTTTCTAGGTGTGGCTGTTTCAGAGTTCATTATTATTTCTATTTAAAATGCTTCAGTTATTCCCAAAATGAGATTAGAGAGAATAGCATATTATTTATATATGTTAAACAACTAATTAAAGTTTTAATGGGGTGACCCAGCATTTTCCTGTTATGAAGCAGAAAGTCAAAATTTGATTAAAAGATCATTCTGGTGTTAGGCATATAGTCCTTTCTCTGAAAAATATGTTGGAATTTGACAAGGTCTAAGCTTTCAAAACCCCAAAATCTAATTTAGGCATTAAAATGAATTAAGGCTTTCAAGAATGTAGTACAGGGTAGCTGGACACCTAGAAGATGTAAAGTATTACTCAGATGCTAAGTATTGGTATTTAGAATGCTGAAATATTAAAAAAACATTGACTAAGCTTCTTAAAAATTAATATCACATGTTAAACAGACCCTAGTTAATATCCTTCTATATCACTGGTGGTAACATTGAGAGATTTTTATTTTAGATGAAAAAAGGATTAAAATAAAATTCTCAACTTATCAAAGAGATCAGCAAGTCCTGGCCTCAATATATGCTATGCAGTATTTAATTTAAATTAGTGTCTGACATGGCACTCAGTGAGATAATTTGGGAACACAGTAGTAGCAGGGAATAATATCTTGAGCTAGGGGCATGATTCAGACTAATAACCTGAAGACGTTAAGTGACACTGGTGCCGTTCATTTTAAACTACAGCCTGAGAGTCCTTTCCTTCTGGGTGGAGTTCAGAGAGAGAATTAATTTTGCACAATAATTTGGATCAGAAGAAAGTTACTTTTGGAAATCTCTCTTGACTGGGTAACGAAATCTGAAGAACAGTGGGCAGTAAGAGATTCAATTGCTACTTAACAATTAATTTTCTTCATCTATTTGTCATGGTAGCTTTCAATTATTTACAGTTTATTCCATGTGCTACTGTAAGCTCCAAGCATGAGAAGCAAGTGAGCTAAATTAACTGACATTCGTCTTCATGAGCTTCTGAGCTGTCGTAAGCTTTCCAGCACAGCATGTGCCTTCAGTCTGCACTTCTGCAAAAATGACTTTACAGTCTGAGGTTTCGTGGGAGCTCTTATGTGTAGAGTGATAGGACAGGCCTGTGTTACTGCATTAGCTTGGTTATAGCCTGATAGAAAGAGTAAGTCTTTCATGCTTTTCAAGGACGTGAACTTTGAATCAGTTTTAGGCCTTTTATAATTGTTCAGATGTCAAGTGATGACTTCAGTAAGAGAGGAACTTTCATGATCCCCAAAGGGCATTCATAATGCGTCCCAGAGATAAACCCAAATAAATATTTAAAATTATTTGCACCACTTAACCATTTAAATATAATGAGAGCGCAGTGTAGCCCCTGTAGTCTGCTTCTGGCTATGCATAACTCCTAAGTGATTTCTGAAATGAAGGTGCTCCTGAGAAGTAAGTTGTTTTGGGTTCTTCAGTCATTATTTGAGATGGATCTGCACTGAGTAGCGTGGTGACATCAGGGGGAGTGTGAATCCACAATACCGTGCAAGCATGAAGTTTTTAATCTTTGGACTTGCATGGTTTAAAATTACATCTGTCTGAAATGTACCAGTGAAAGGATTTTTCCAACAATGTCTCCTGATCCAATGAGCTTTTAATTATTTCTTCATGAATTTTCATGAGAAAATTAAACTCTAGATTTTTTTGCTATGAGAAATGAGAAAATATGACATTTTTAACCTAAAGAATCAGAATCTCATTTAACTACATTTAAAATGTAATCCTGTACGCTTGCTCTAATTCTGTTTCTTAGTTTTCGTTATAAAAGTGGAAAGTAAGCCAAAAGAATGTATTTATGGCCTACGGTAGCTGAAACAGCAGTTTGTCGGAAAGATCGTGCCACAGCGACTGTAGATTTAGGCCTTTTTTTGGTGCCTGCCACCCCTCCTGCCAGTTGCCAAGCAACACTGGCAGTCCCAGTATGCAGTACATTGCAGATAAACCCGCACTGGGCTTTCTTTGCACATAACTTTTTTCATCGTGGCTTTATCTATTCCTGATTCCAACTCAATGGTTGTGTCTTTTTACATTGGAGCTGCATTTATTACCTGTTGAAGACCACTCTAGTAATAACAATTAACCTTCATGTTCTTGAATATCTTCGCTTCCAGCGTGACTTATGCATACAGAAATTGCTCTGTGAAATACAGTCATCTTTTGGATGGAACAAATAACTGTTTAGTCACAGCAGCAGAACTCTGCTTTTTGGGACATATAATGAGAAAGAATGCAGCTATTTAAACAACTGGGCCTCTATTTCAACAAGTGGACTTAAGTAGACAGGATTTAATTATATAGCTGTAATTTAGTCAGAATGAGGTTAATGCTTCTGCTCTTTGAAGATACTTCCTTTCCTTTTTGTTCATTTTGAAAATCAGGGTTAAGTTCTTTGAAAGCTAGTAAAACAAAAAGAGTACAACCGCTTAACACTGCGCTTGCAACTTTTCTTAGTGTATTTGAAAATATAGATTATCATCTACTCAGTTCTTGTTAGAAAATGCAAGTTTTCCTTTGGAGGTCACTAATTCAAGTAAGTAACCTGTGTAACTGGATGGATTCTCAAGTCACAAGTGTTTAGTAGTAGGCTGTGTTATCTGAAACAGCTTCTCCTCATGAACATTGCATAGGCTTGTTTGCTTTTTCAGTAATACTTATCACCTCATTTGAACTGAAGCCTCTTGCTCCTATACCTGGCAATGCTATTATCAGAATTGCTGTTGGCAGATGGTAAAAAGGCAGGATTGGAAAAAAAAGGCAGCTTCAGATGCTAGTGGTTAGGAAAGAACCAACAGCACATTACCCATATTTGTGTATCCATAGACACTTTAACCGCCTTGTTTTAAGAGCTGCCAATTATTCATTTAAAATATCACTGCCCCCATTAATACAACAATACTTTGGTTATAAGTGCTGTTACCTGTAACATGAGTATAATAGAAACCTCTTAATAATAAAAGTGGAATAATTCTGCTGTAGAAACCTCTTAAAAATAAAAGTAGAATAATTCTGCTGGGACAGCTTGAATTCAAGCTATAGTTGCAGAATCAAAACAGAAGGCAAAATAATATGATAAAAGGATGTGTTTTGCTCCACCTTGAACTTGGAGCTGATTACTATGGTTCAGACATTGCTAGCAATAGGAAGGAGCAGATCCAAATGTCCTGCAGGCTTTGTTGGATGGAATTTGGTGAAGGATGGTGTCAGTGGTGCTATTGTCATCCTCCAAGGGTATAAGTGTCCAGTCTTGTAGTTACAGGTGTTGCAATCAAACTTATTCACTCTGATGAAACCTGGCTTTACACTGCTGTGAACCTCCCATGCCTGTATTTGTCAGGTCACGATGCTATTTAGTAGCCTGTTGTTCACTTCAACAAAGAGCAGGTGAGGACGGCTGTACATTCAGCATAAAGCTTTTATCGAAATGCAGACCTTATAAGTCACTGCTCACACTTCAGAAAGGAAAACTGACTTAAAAATGCCAATTAAAATATTTTGCTGCTTCTGTAAGTGTGCAAAGTGCTTTTCAAAGTGATCTCCTTCAGAGTAATTAGGAGGAGGAGGTACCATTTAACTATTAAACTATTCTTATTTCTGACACAGTATGTAGATAGCCCTCCTGTTTGGAAAAATCAAGCTTTCTGAATGCCATTTACTTAAGCCTATGATGCTTTAGTGTTCTCTTTTTGACACAGGCATCCAAGTTTAGGAGTCAGAGAGCATATAATTTTATACTTGGGCTCCAGCAAGTATGATAGTACACAGATCTGCTTAATGGCAGCTTTCTAATAATGCAACAATAGACATTATGACTTCAGTTGGCAGCCACCCACACACAGAGCCACCTACACATCACCAGAGTCCAAAGCTGAGTTTTTAGATTTATATTCTGAGATCTATAAAATTATGAAGAAAAACCTCTTCCTGTCAGTGAGAAGATGTTTTTGGAGCACTTTTTTTTCCAACCAACAAATGATCTTCATTGGACTCTTGGTACCATATTAATATTTCAGCCTGGTGATAATTTTGTCTACTTGTGATAGGGAGGAAGGAAGAATTTGGAGCTAGTACAGCTACAGCTACTAAAACTCAACTTTCTTCTCTGTCCCTTTAACTCTTTTGACCCTGTTAATGGGTTTAACCTTACCATGAATACATTTGTGTGCCTTGTAAATCAGGAGTTATAATACTTCAGTACTGGAGTGTTATACAAGAAACGTTTCACATAGAAAACTTTTAAACATAACACTATTAACTAAGTAAAATTCCATAAATTTAAAATTTTAATGTTTAAATATCTACTCTCTGTGACTTAGCAAATGAATATTTGCATTATTTGTAAACGTTTCTGTTTTTCTTTACTTGAAGCTATGGCACTGTTGTACCAGAACTTCATTTAATGTCTAAAAAGTACCATGTCAGGTGGGTGAGAAGCAGCTTGATATTCTTGCTTTACTTTCACTATTCTAAATGTGCTGCTCAGAAACTGTTCTGAGGACAGCGTTAGGAATTTCCCCCTGGGTACTTTGTTGTATTGTTTAGAAACCTCACAACATCAATGAATTTTTTTGTCATCCTGTTTTGTACAGCAATGAAGTGAAAGGGTTTCAAACAACTGTCACGTCCTTTATACGAATTCTAAAGAGCACCAGAGATTCAGTGAGGGAAGAAGACTGTGTGACCATGTAATATGAAAGCTCTGCCTACTCCTTTATACCTCTGTAATGGGGGCTTATAAGGTTTTCTGACACTGAACATTGCATGGCTACTGGGTTGCACTACAACCCAGTTGGCTTGACTTGCTCTTGTCCCATTATGTTTTGAGGCAGACAAATTATCAGAATTTACTAAAACGTAGAGCCTCAGGAAGCTTCATTACAGTATACTGTCATGGGTAGGACTTGGATTCTTAAGCTAGCTCTTGAAACTTGCTTATGTGCCTAATACAGAAGCACAAGAAAAATTAGTAATGTAATGAAAAATTAGTCCTGGATGGCTCACAGTGAAAATATTTTTCCAGTCAATCTCCAGCTGCAAGTAATGTAATTCTGAAAGAACAGATTGAGGGTAAAATTTGGCCTCTCTCCAATGTGAAGCAGTTTCACCTGACCAGGTTCAAACTGGGGTGCTAACTGTGTGATACTGGCAGTAATGTGATAACATGTCATTATCTATGCCATTTATTTCAAGGCGGGGTAAGTGGCAAATGTAATATGACAGGGAAAATCAAATCATAGTGTATCAATTCATATTAATGCTCACTCCAGTAGGTCAAAACAGTTCCTTAGATGCAGGCTTGGAGGGCCAGAACATGCTTCTTAGAGTCTGCATCCACCTCTGAAGTGAGACTCTTTTCCTTTATAAGTGCAGATCTAGCTATATTGCCATTCCTCCTTCACCAGCTCAAAAATAACCTAGCAGCTGCACAGGAGTTGGAACCTTCTAATTAGCTCTAAGAAGCTTGAAGGAAGACATGGCAGATTTTGAGAAGAAAAAGTAAGTCAATCGGAGTAATAGATTTTCTGAGTTTTGGACATCTAAAATTAATTTCAGTTCTAATAATGTCAGTGGGCATGTTGCCATCCTCTTCAGTTGAAATGGCATATGGCCCTCCATGAGGTGCCAGTTGGGAAGCTATTATAAGCAGTCTGGTAACTAGAATCAGTGTAGATTCTTTACCACTAATGGCTGATTCTCAGTTGGACAGTGAAAGATAAAGTGAGGGATAAATTGTGAGAAAAAAATAAAAATAATTTTAAAAAAAGTGTCTAAAAGCTGACTACAGCACCTTTACAGATGTTAGGGATTACTCTGTGCTAAGTTAGCTCTTAAGAGAGGTTTAAAGTTCAAGTATTTCAGCTACGTTAAGAAAAAATCCATTACTTTATATCTTTTGGAAAAATTTATGCCTAACTGTTTACTGTGTGCGGTTGACCCTCTATAACAATTCTGCTGGGCCTCTCAACAAAAACTGGTCTCTTGAATGATCTGCCTTTGTGTTTACAACTGGTTGTTTGCTTACATCTAATGTTTTCAAAACAGGAAACATGCAAAATCAAGACTATGAATTGATGTATTAAACTGGACTTTATTTTTCCAAAATACATAAAATGGAACAGCTGGCAGGACAGAATACCATTCCATAAGCAGAAAGCTGTGGCAAACATGTCTTGTTTGTACTGAGTGAAAAAAATCTCATTAAAGCACTGTAAAATTCTTCTGGAGCTCCATGTCTGTATAGGACTTAATATCTGTGTTTCTGACTCTTCGTTGATGGCTGCTTTTTTGAAACAGAAAGATTCTGTTTTATATTTAGAACACAAGAGATAAGCTCATTTGTCTCTATCAACATTCATTCTAACATTGATATTTTAATGTATTAAAATACACTTTTTCATCCTACTCTGCAATTTGCTATACTTGCCTACGTCGTCATTAGATTAATACTGCATTAATAAAGATGACAGGAGATTTGCAATAAATGCCATCCAGTTATGTTTACCAGTGTTTGAGTTTGTGAGTGAATCATATCCTTTTTCTGCAAATTAAAACCAAAAGATTTTGGGAGGACAAAGATAACTGGTTTCCTTTAAGTTTTTCTCTAACTATCCCCGCTGCATTTATTCCAAATTGTTCTATCTGGGTAACTGCTTTCATACTAGAACAAATGAATGAGGTTTGCCCCTCCCAAAATTAACTTTTCTGTTTGTATTTAAAACACAGCTATACATGATTTATCCCTATACCAGTAGATTGGTGTCAAGGTCCTCTGTATCTGTGTGTAACTAGTTGATTTCAAATGACTAACGGGAAGAGGCTGTATTCAGTAGACAGGAGAGTCAAATTATAAAATACTTACAAAACTTCTACTGAGATTGGTGAAATGAAGGGGTCCATATTCTCTGCTTCAAACTCTCACCTATATTCCTCATTTCTTCCTGCTTGAACTTCTGGTTATCTGACCATTGGGCTGGAGTGGTACTGGAAAAACGTCTGAGCTTCTTATGATGTATGCCTGAGTACAAATTCCCTCTTGCTGGAGAAGGAGTGTTTGGGTGCACTTGTGGATTATTTTAAAATAGTGATAAAACTGTAAGGAGATGGAAATCTCACGGTACTGCAAAGGTTAGTGATGAGTATGCTCTTCGGTGGAATTTCAGCAGCTTTGGTGTGGAAGATATTGCAAATTCAAAGCAATTTTGTTGTTCTAAATAGGATATGTGGGGTTTTAGTTCAACGCCTTAATTATCTATAAGATAATTGTGTTAGGAAGCTGTTGTATTCATACAGAATAATTTGAGATCACAAATTTAACAACACTGGAAGAAGCCAGAGAGCTTCTCTTGCAAGGTTTAAAACCTTGCTCTTGCAAGATTCATCAAGTAGACTGTTTCCTATGTTCTTGAAAGGTATTTTGCATTTTATATATGTTAGAATAATTTCAACATTTTCTTTTTATTCTGCTTGATCATTAATTGGAAGAATAAACTACTTTGATTCACTGAACTTATTTCCTACAAAAATTTCCTTTCTGCTAACTCCTGAGCACAACTCAAGGAGCTGGTTTGGCTTATTCTGTTGTCAAGGGGTGTTTTGAAAGACAGTTTAACCTACAGGTTTTCCACAGTAGTATCAGATATATCTGTGACTTGTGTGGGTCTGGTGAATTCAGCAGTTGTGCTGTTACTGATCTCAATGGGTATTTTGTCACAGGTCTGGTTGTTTTGTGGACCCAGTGTCTTTACAAATGTTTTCAGAATCTTACTCATTTCCAGTGTCAGGTAATTGACTTCATACAATAATATTTTACTCTTCATCCATAACTTGATTTGGCTGAGGATGTGTCATTATATATAGTTCTGATGCATGCTTTAGGCCATTCTGTGACACCACTTATCTGACACATAAAATAACAAAGACAACGTGGTCAATGTGTGCATGAGCTATTTTATGGGTAGAAAGCATAGTTCTGCTTAATAAAATCAAGTGTGCTGTCTCCTCTGACACTTTGCCCTCTTAGACAACTTCTTTGGTCCACTCCCCACCCCCAGTTAAGAAATATATCTTTTGTCAATATAGACTCTTCTAATTAACTCCATATTTAACCATACAACATTAGCACCATTGTGCAGTAACGTAATACTGCTCTAAAAGAGAAATAGCTGATTTATCCCATTCAATTGGAAGGTTACACACACAAATGTGATCTTGTCTCAGTTTTGTGAGCTATGCACTTTGGACTCTTTTTGGCTTTGCTTCAAGAACCTGGCATTAAGCATAAGCTACCTAAGCACTGTACTGCAAGTGAAGATGTCTAATAAACAATGAGATCCTGTATTGTGGATAATGATCTTGTTGACTGAGGATGAATGTGGAACAGAAGACTGAAAGGCAGTGTCCTATGGGAATGCTGAGGTTGCTCAGAACAAACAAAAACTCTCTGGGTGTAAATGATGTTTGGGAAGTTGAATTGTTACATGGGAGCTCCACTCAAAAGCCCTTCTTTTTTTTGGTCTTGACCTAAAACTCTTTTAACTGTTCATGAAATAAATAGAGATGTTCTAGTGTGTATGTATGTGTAAGTTGGTTTTTTTTTGGTTTTTTTTTTTGGTCCTTTGAGTGGGTAATATTTGACATGATACTTAAAGCATGAAAGGATTCTACCTAAAGGGATAAAGTTACAAGAACAATGTTCCCAGTACCCGCACTGAGAAGAGAGAAACAGCTGTTCCTCTTTCTGGGAAACAGTATGATATTTTACAGCAGTGTAAATTAAAATGCAGCTTTTAAAATGGATAAGAATTATGCAATAAATGGGACAGTTCTAAGAAATACTGTGATTGATAATTGTTCTTCATATAGTTAAATATTGTGACTAGTCTCTTAGATTCTCAGTCAAGAGCTGTAACAGGATTTTTTTTTCAGCATTTTGTTGTTGGAGATATTAAGTTCATGTATTTATTGTTATTATGACATATAGATGTGTTTGGCAATAATCTACAAGTAGATGTCATAGATGTACAGAAACATACAATAGCACAGTTTAATTGCAATAATTTGTTAAAAGGGTCTCTTTTTAAAAGGTAGTATTGGGCTGACCTTGGCCAGCTCTGGACACCCACCCAGCTGCTCTCTCACTCCCCCTCCTCAACAGGACAGGGGCAGAAAATAAGATGGAAAGCTCCTGGGTTGAGATAAAGACAGGGAGATCGGTTACCAACTACCGCCACAGTCAAATCAACTCCAATTAGAGAAAATTAATTTAATTCATTGCCAATTGAAATAGAGTTGGATAGTGAGAAACAAGGAAAAAAACTAAAACAACTTCCCCCCACCCTACTCCATTTTCCCAGGCTCAACTTCACTCCTTCTTTCCCAACTCTTCCACCTCCTCCCTCTGCCACCCCAAGCGGTGCAGGGGGATAGGGAATGGGGGACTGTGGTCAGTTCATAACAGTTTGGTCAGTCCACAGGTGTTCCTCTCTGCTGCTCCTTCCTCCTCACACTTTTCCCCTGTCCCAGCTTGAGCTCTTCCCACAGGCTGCGGTCCTTCATGAACTGCTCCAGTGTGGGTCCTTACACCCAATACAAGGATTTTCAACCTCTTCATCTGTGGGATTGGACACACAACTGCTAGTGCGAGCACTCTTGCTGCCACCCTTCTAAACAAATGTGTTTTAATGGTTGTCATCTTCCTCAGATGCCTGCTGTTTATCATGGTCATTCAAGACAGGCAAGGGCAAAGGATGAAAAAACAGGGTAATGGCAATGGTCAGTGGAGTAGGGTACTGCAAGATCGGTGTCAGTACTGTGAAACATTGGAAGTAGAAGCAGTCAATAGCAGGGTATTCCAACATAAAGCTTGTTCACTGGGCGCTGGAGGACAGTACAGTGCAATATGAGCACACTGCCTAAGGGAAAACATTTCTGGAGTAAACTATTAGAGGCCACCCTGCAGCCACCACTGCCAGCGCCTGGGCACCTGCACCCCTTACAAAGATCCAGGTTTAATAAACTCCATTGGCTGGAAATTTAACCTTGACAATTTCATGTGAGAAACAAGTCTCTTTTGGAAGTAGTCAAACAGATTGTTGAGGTAATTTCTTCCCCTAAAAGATATGCTCATATTCAAGGAAGAATTAACTCCGAGAAACCCAGTTGCCTGTGTGGTAAAGGAGAAGGGATGGGACAGTCACAGCACCATTTCTCAGCTCCGTCATCAATAAAATCTGACTTTGAGGAATGAAGACATTCTTTTTCTCTGAAGGATTTGTGTGGCTTTTATTCACTTCAGAAGCTTGCTGGAATTAAAAAAACCCACACAAACCTGAAACAAAAAAGTTTAATTTTGACTACCTGTTTAGCTGTACATTGGCTCACGAATATCTACACTAAAGCTAGTGCAAATCTGGAAAACCTGGCTGCTGGCTAACTGCCAGGAGCTGCAGAGGGAGTGAAGCAGCATCAGACACCGGCAATCAGCCAGCTTCTGACTGACAAATAAAACTTGGTTCACTTTTTTGTTGCCTTTCTTTTTTCCCCAGACAGTGGTCGTAATTATTCAAAGTGTTTCAAACAGGCATTGTTTTTTTTAAATGAAGATAAAAGAAAATTTTTATCAGGTTGCCTGTAATTTTTAAATTTTGACATGGCAGTTTTTGCTTGTATTATTCAGAAAGATCCTTCAAAATACAGATTGCGAGCAAAATGTGTTATAGTTAATCTTTTTCTAAATATCACTAGCTCCGCTATGCTTAAACTGAGGTAATTTTCAGACTGTTGATTCTTTTTTATTGGTGGAACTTCACTACATTTCTGGGCTTGAAGCATTCAATACTTTCATAGAGTATTTCTGAAAATGAAAAGTTTAAAAATATGAACGACCTGGATTGTTCGGGCTTAATTCATCTCTTCAGAAATTCTCAGACTTTATCTTCTATTACCAGAGTGCCTTGGGCTTCTGCTTTGTTTGCTAGGTCACATCCTCATGGCATTTTATGAAGATAAAAATACCCTTTGGTGCCATGACCTTCATGTTTTCTCTCCCTTCCCAGGGTCTGTTTTAATAGACTGTCACATAAACCTTTGTACAGTGAAATTTGTTTTAATGTTGGATGGTGGTTACTCTGTCCTTTAACACAAATTGTTATTATTCCACTGGACAATTAAAGCCTTACTTTCTGTGGACCTTTTGTATCAGCACATTCTTCTTTGTGTGCTTTTGAATATGAAAGCTACCAAACAAGTGAATCACCTTATCTTTTTTTTTTTACATCTTTGGTAGTCTTGCATGATGTGCAGTTGCCTACTCACTTAATTCAGCCTGGATTACTTTATTATTTATTTCAATAAATTTAGTGTATTTGAAATTTTAAAATTACGTTGATGAAACTCTGAATTCTTTAATGGATTGATATTTTAAGACATAAAGAAAGACCTTACATTTTCCTTACTTGGACACTTAAGGCATACGTTGTCTTCCTTTCTTATGTAAGATATTAGAGAAAATTTATAAAATCTGTTTAATACCTTTTGAGTTTCTAGATTGTTTGATTAAGTATTTTAACAGGGAATATAATGAAGAGAAAGAGATGATAATGCTAAGCTTTTAGTTGGTTTTGCTAGTGTTGGAACCTTTAATACTTGAAAAAACATGAATAGTTTTTGGTTTTTTTTTTTCTCCACTGTGACAATGTGGCTGAAAATCAGCAACGCCAGTGCTTCAGGTTATTGTCAGCTTGTTTATTTGTCTGTGGAAACTCTTGCTGTCAACTTGAATTCTTGTATAGGTGAATTGTTTTCCTGCAAAGGTCTAAAGAAATTTCATTTATGTTTCTAAACGGATGTTCTGTTTTACTAAAGTGCTTAACTATATGATAAACATCAAACACACGATCAGTCTATTGCATTTATTGATTTCTGTGCTTAAATGGAATCCAAGTGTAGGCACCTCATTGAGTCTGGACCTTTGATAGAAATGTTCCTAACAAATAGGAGTAGCTTTATTTGTCAGGAAATTGGGTTCTATATGGAATTACAGTGATATGCAGTATTTCCGCTCGGTAATAGTTATTCACTTGCTATTTAGAAGAATACCCCATACTTAAGTACTTGGTATGTATGAGTTTTTCTTGTTACTATTTTTTATTTCAGAACCACAACACTTTTTGCTATAGTGTAAAGGTTTTAATTAATATCTAGTGATTTTTGATTGCTCTACATTGGCAAATCCATTAACCTGCAAAGACTAACTGTGTGCTAGTCATCAGGTAAGGAACTGCTGTATAGTATACGTAAAGCAAAGTGAAGTTTTTAGGATTTATGCTTGTTTTTAAAATTCTGAGTACATCTGCAGAAGTAGACTATAAATTATAAAATTAAGAGCTAATTCAAATGCCTCAGCACTGAGCAATTATAGGAAAAAACCTGTTTAGACATACAAAATTTTAGCAATAAACTTCTTGTGAGATGGGGAATATTAATCTCAACCCAATGAGAGGACTTGGCTAACTCATTACAATCAATAAGAATTTGTTCATTCACCTTAATGCGAGCTGGAGCATGTCCTACTTCTCATATCCTGAGTGACAGTGAACCTTTTTAGCTTAGTGCCTGCTGACACTACAGTCATGGGTTTTGGCAGGAAGAATTTAAATGTTCTGTTAAAATACTTTATGGCAAATTAGAATAATCTGAAGTGGATAGTGGAAAACTAACATTTTTAAGAACACTGATTTGCTATGAAATATTACAGTTTATGTTTTGGCAGCTAGAAACACGAAAGAAATTGCTGTGGGTGCTTTGTTATGAGGAAAAATAAGTAGAGTGAAGGTGTAGTACATAAAAGACCAAATCTAGTTCAAGGACTGTTTGTGTCATTCAGAGAGCAAAAAGATTTAGTGAGTTAAAAGTGGAACAGGCATGTTGCTACAGAGAAGAAATTCTAGCTAATTGAAGTAGCTGTCATTAACAATAATAAAGTTGATTTAAAATGTATTTCTCATTTGTTTACTACAGACCTTTTAAATAATGAACAAAACAGATCCAGAAACGTTCACATCTATCTTGAAGCCCAAATTAGGGGTCAATTGTTTCCACAAAGCATCAAGTTTCTAGTACTTGAAAAGCACCAAAGATACTATTTATTTTTACTTAAGAAACAGTAACAATTGGGCATTAAATTATATGATATGAACAGCATAAATAATTTATTGGCAGTATTTATCTTCCATTTTGGACACACAGTTGCTTTTAAGAAGCATGTAAGAGAAAGCTGAAGGAGTCAACCACTATTGTTTTAAAGAAATTTAAAAAACTTATTTATTTAGAAAGGGTCTATTTTTTTATGACTGACCAAAAAGTAGATAACTGTATTAATTTGCCATTTTAGATTGCTTTTTCTTTAATGTCTTAGCTTCCAAATTTAAATGAGGATTTCTTTTCAATATTATCTAAACAAGAGCCAATTAAGGGATTTATTTATATGTAAGTGTGTGTGTTAATTAAGCAGTAATTGCCAGTTATTCTTTTATTTCAGTGCATTGTATATTTTCCCTCTATATTCTAAGCACTTATGTTATAGTTTTACCTGTCCAACTTTGTAAATTAAGCAGCTGTCATAAAAAAGAAAATCTAATGCAATAGCTGATTGATTGCGATACTAAAAAAACACCACAAAAAATCCCTTTTGAGCTTTTTTAACTCTTGAACTCAGTATTACACTGCAGCAGTAGATGTAATTATGCACTGTCTAAAAAAAAATTCCATCCATTTTATATCTTGTAGTTCCATGATTTATCCCTTTGTATTTCTGATCAGATAGTGAGATATTCTGTATTTACTTTCAATATATTGTCGCTTATCTTGCATATTTTCAATGCAATAAAAGTTATTAAAGCATTTTAACAATTGTGGCCCATGATAATGTATTCCTGGACTTCTGGCCATTTTCATTGCCCATACCTGTAGGTTCACTTCAGTTTGCTGTTGCTTTTTCTTTTTTGAATAGGGTACTGGAACTGAATACAATTTAAGTGCCTAGACACCACTTATTTATGAGGTTGAAAACATAATATTGTCTTTTCTGTTCTTCCATATCTTATCTTCCTTTTGTTTTTAATGTGAAAGAAACTGTAAGTCTGCCTGTATTACATCTTGAACTGCAGTTTTCTAGAGTGATCTGAATTCCTTCCTGTGGAACAGTGTATTCATAGACGATGAGAGTTTTGTTAGACTAGCTTGAGGAAGGCAAATATCCCTAGGAAAATGCTACCGAGTGTACATATTTCTCATGCATATCTATATTTTATAAGTCTTCAGTACAGTAAAAATTACACGTTTGTGAAGTTGTTGATCAACTTGGTAAATTTAAAAAGATGATGAATTTATCAATAAAATCCTTGAGTTCAGCTGGTCATTAAAAAATTCTGGAAATTATGGTAACTAAAAATCACTAATTAAGTGAAAATAACTTGATTAATTTAAGTACTTTCATGAAGTTATTTCTTCAGTTTTGGAGAAGACTTAACCAAGGCAACTGATGTTCTGTTAGAAAGCTCTAGAGGAAAATCTAATGTAGAAAACTGGCAATGGGCTATGGAGGTTTTCAAAGAGAACTGTTTATAATTTTTGATTTGTAGTAGAAGATGATAAAATAAGTGGAAAATAGCATGTATGAAGCTTCTTTCTGTGAAGAATAAAATGTCTGAAAAATGCAAAATAATACTCAAAACATTTTATTCTGTATTTCAAATGGAATGTATTTTAAAGGAATCTTAATCGGCCATATAGTTGTTCTATTTTTTTTTTTTTTCTGTGTCAACGTATTTTTTGCTTGTAAATGTTCAGTGAGCAGTTGGTGTGAATAGCTATCAGGAGATTACAAACTCATTTTTGCTGCTGAATAGAGTTTTTGATCAATGAGCATTGTTGCAATCTTTTGATGGGTAAAAAGTTTACAAGTTCAGTCCAGGTTTTGCAAGTGGTAAAAAGTTAAAAAAAGGAAAAACAAACCCCAGCATAATAAATAACAAAAATAACAAGGAACCTTCATACACATTGGTAAGTCTATGCAATGATTTTCATACAGACACCCCAGGCTTTTTAAGAATTTTTAAATGTTGCTGTAGCATTCTGTAGAAACATGGACATACAGAAACATGTTAGGGCAGTTACCAAAAGGGTAAAAAAGGGGTATCATCTGAATGACATGCCAACACCATCTGGAATGTCTGAGGAGAAATAGTCATTTGAACCCTCATTCACCCTCAGCAAGTTTGCCGACGACACCAAGCTGTGTGGTGAGGTTGACACACTGGAGCGAAGGGATGCCATTCAGAGGGACCTTGACAGGATTGAGAGGTGGGCCTGTGCAAACCTCGTGAAGTTCAACAAGGCCAAGTGCAAGGTCCTGCACATGGATTGGGGCAATCCCAAGCACAAATACAGGCTGGGAAGAGAATGGATTGAGACCAGCCCTGAGGAGAAGGACTTGGAGGTGTTGGTTGATGAGAAGTTCAATATGACCTGGCAATGTGTACTTGCAGCCCAGAAAGCCAACCATATCCTGGGCTGCATCAAAAGAAGCGTGGCCAGCAGGTCGAGGGAGGTGATTCTGCAGAGTAGACTCTGCTTTGGTGAGACCCCACCTGGAGTACTGCGTCCAGCTCTAGAGCCCTCAGCATAAGAAAGACACTGACGTGTTGGAGCGGGTCCAGAGGAGGACCACAAAGATGATCAGGGGGCTGGAGCACCTCTCCTACGAAGACAGGCTGAGAGAGTTGGGGTTGTTCAGCCTGGAGAAGAGAAGGCTCCAGGGAGACCTTGTAGCAGCCTTCCAGTGCCGAAGGAGGCCTACAAGAAAGCTGGAGAGGGACTTTTTACAAGGCCATGGAGTGATAGGACAAGAGGTAATGGCTTTAAACTGAGAGAGGGTAGATTTAGATTAGATATAAGGAAGAAATTCCTCACTGTGGGGGTGGTGAGGCACTGGAATAGGTTGCCCAGAGAGGTGGTGGATGCCCCATCCCTGGAAGTGTTCAAGGGCAGGTAGGACGGGGCTTTGAGCAACCTGGTCTAGTGGAAAGTGTCTCTGCCCAAGGCAGGGGGGTTGGAACTAGGTGATCTCTGGTTACCCGGGACAGAGAAGGCTGAGGTATTCAATGACTTTTTTGCCTCGGTCTTCACTGCCAAGTGCTCAAGCCTCACTGCCCAAGCCACAGAAGGAAAAGGCGGGGACTGGGAGAATGAAGAGCCACCCACTGTAGGAGAACATCAGGTGCAAGACCATCTAAGGCACCTGAAGGTGCACAAGTCCATGGGACCCGATGAGATCCATTCGCGGGTCCTGAAGGAACTGGCAGATGAAGTTGCTAAGCCACCATCCATCGTATTTGAGAAGTTGTGGCAGGCCGGGGAAGTTCCCACTGACTGGAAAAGGGGAAAACTAACCCCCATTTTTAAAAAGGGAAAAAAGGAAGACATGGGGAACTAC
>NW_008825615.1:16737331-16764885 GCF_000699105.1 Pygoscelis adeliae
GGCCAAGTGCAAGGTCCTGCACCTGGGTCGGGGCAACCCCCGGTATCAATACAGGCTGGGGGATGAAGAGATTGAGAGCAGCCCTGCCGAGAAGGACCTGGGGATATTGGTGGATGAAGAGCTGGACGTGAGCCAGCAATGTGCGCTCGCAGCCCAGAAGGCCAATTGTATCCTGGGCTGTATCAAAAGAAGCGTGGCCAGCAGGTCGAGGGAGGTGATTCTGCAGAGTAGACTCTGCTCTGGTGGGACCGCACCTGGAGTACTGCGTCCAGCTCTGGAGCCCTCAGCATAAGAAACACATGGACCTGTTGGAGCGGGTCCAGAGGAGGGTCACAAAAATGATCAGGGGGATGGAACACCTCTCCTATGAAGAAAGGCTGAGAGAGTTGGGGCTGTTCAGCCTAGAGAAGAGAAGGCTTCGGGAAGACCTTATTGCAGCCGATCAGTACTCTAAGGGAGCTTATAAAAAAGATGGCGGCAAACTTTTGAGCAGGGCCTGTTGCAACAGGACAAGGGGGAATGGCTTTAAACTAAAGGGGGGTAGATTGAGACTAGATATAAGGAAGAAATTTTGTACGCTGAGGGTGGTGAAACACTGGCAGAGGTTGCCCAGAGAGGGGGTGGATGCCCCATCCCTGGAAACATTCAGGGTGAGGTTGGAGGGGGCTCTGAGCAACCTGATTTAGTTGAAGATGTCCCTGCTTATTGCAGGGGGGTTGGACTAGGTGACCTTTAGAGGTCCCTTCCAACCCAAACTATTGTATGATTCTATGATGTTTAAGGTCCGTTCCAACCCAAACCATTCCATGATTCTATGAAAAAAACCAGCTACTATTAAAATCTTAATGATTTTTGGTTTGTGGGGATAAATGCATTAGCCGTTGTGAGGCGCCTGAATACCATGGTGAGAACTCAGATGAGTTCTTGTGGAAGATTAACAGATCTCTCCTAGTAGGTTACTGATGTCTGAAACTGAAATAAATAACCTAAATATCAGAGAAATGATTAGCTTAATGAAAATATTTAGAAGGTTTATTCTCTGGAAAAACTTCAACTTAAGCTGTCTCATTCCATTTACAGCCATTTTGCTGCGCACGAACAACTTTGAAGTATATGAGGAAATGGAAGAAGTACTGTTACTCAGGATGTAGTTATTTGAGAAACTATTAACAGTTTTCTGAAATTCATTTTACCCTACAGAAATACATTAAGGAGAACACAATTTTGTTTCTTCAATTCTGTTTAAATTTTTTCTTTATTGAATTGTAATTGTAAAAGGACTGCAGTAACAAGAAGTTTAAGTTGGAAGGGAGCCTTTAGATATTCAGTCCTGTTTTAACTCATTTTTGATAGGAAGGACTGGATCGGTAACGAAACAGGTTATTTAATGGAAATACTTCTGATTTGTCCATGCATCAAGAAAATAATAAACACAGATATTGCAAAGTAATTGGATTTACTGATAAAAAAGTTGTTCAGGGATTGTGGATAATGGGTCTGAGACGGAGAGAAATGAGCCATTTGCAGCTTGCTAACACATATTGTTGATCAAAAGTGCATGGTGTGAGAGGAATGAACTCCATTGTTGTTCAGAATATATGAAATATGTAGTACTTGACTTCTCAGCAGCTTTCACAGAGTTTGTATGTAAATTAGGTAGCATATTACCTTTCATGACTTTTTTATACTGCCTTGCTCAACAAAAATTTTATTAAAAGTAGTAACATTCCTTTTAAGGTTCTGAATTGATGGGAAATGAAAGGGTTTTTTTTCACATTGGTATTTCCATTATTTCATTTTTAATATTTTGGAGCTCCATTTCTTCATAATTGTATTTCTGTATAATTGCAGTTGTTCAGCACATGTATGCATACATATACACGCATTTGCATCCATAGATGCCTCAAAACAATCAGAATTAATACAATGTAATGTAGTCTACCTTTCATTATTTTTCTTTAATTAACCTGTTTTCAAGGAGTCTATCATGAAATGCTATAACTAAGAGACCCATTTTCAAAGCCGGTCTACCTAGTCAGCATCTATTATTTGAGTAACTGGAGAGGTTTAGCTTGAGCCTGTTCCTCAGCTTGTACTGCCTTGCTGTTAATTTTCAAGATATGTTGGGTGGGAGAACTTATTTCACCATGAGAATGGCTTTTTGGCAATTGATTCTGTGTCAGACATCTCCAATGAGCTTTTGGGCTGCTGTGTAATCGCAGCAGTGCCAGCTAGCGACAATTACAAGTACAATTCTGGGAGCTGGTTTGCACCTCCTGGTATATTGTGTCCTCTACCTAGCCCCCAGGAAGTTTTAGCTGAGTTAAGGAGAGAGCATGTATTAGCTGTTGCCTTGCAGTTACATGCAGCGTACAGTAAATATATCTGACAGCATTTTTTACTTACTATACTGTTGGTACTTATAAGACAAAGCAAAGCTTTTTTCCAGTTCCATGGTAAGGAAGTTTGAAAATAGAGATGCATTTGGGTGACTGGGTTGTAGGAAGGGCATGTATTTTTAGCTGGTTTGGCTTTGAGTGCTGAAGGAGGGTTTCGGCTCTGATTCATGTTGAAAACAGCAAGAGAGTGAAGTTAGGCTTCCTGATAGAAAACTTTTGAATCTGCCTGCCCTGAAAATAAAAATAGACAGATACTTATAGGCTGTGGAAGACAGAACCCGGCAACTAAGAAATGACATAGTAGCTGCCAGTATGACAAGATTCTAATTCAAGAGTTTTGGCTTTGCCTTTCTCTTAAGAAATGTGAAAATGACAAGTACATAGAGAAAACCGCTCCAATCCTTTGTTTTCTTGTCCTTGGACATCAAATAAGTGAATTAAAATTGTACTGTGGAGAGGAAATAATTTCAGCACTTATCAAACTCTGAATTATTGACTCTCTTAAACTTGCTTCTAGGTGGAGATGTGCCATGTGCCTTCTGGCTATAGAAGGCAGAAGGAGAGATATAACACAAGTAATTAATAATAATAATACACAGGTTTTTTTAATCGGTCACAACATACTGCATGATTTGTTTAAATCAAGTAAACGGTATTTTTAGTCTAATGGCACCAAATCCTAGGCTTTCACAGTATATAGAAGTTTATGGAATTCAATTTTCATGTGCTTCCCTTACATCATGCTATTGAACGTTGTGAACGTGCAGCATAGTAAGGCTCTGAAGACATTACTAATATCAAAAGCAGTGAAACTACTCAGTTGGCTTACATATGATTCTCAGGGTTTAGGGATATTATATTGGAAGTTCATGAGTATTGTGGGGGAGGAAGCTGTTTTTAAAGCTTTAGGGAACCTGATATACCTGTTTTGTTTCAGTTTTGAAGTTTGTGCACAGGGTAGGGAATACATTAATTCATATTTCAGGGAATATTTCAGTAACATGTTAGACTCAAATAACATGTGTCTCTTCAGGGGTGGAAGAAAAATATTTTTATTCAAAGTTTGGGGCTTTTTGTTACAGAACATTTAGAAATGATAGTACAGACCTACAAAAAATTACTCAAACCTAATAAAATTCTGATTTTCAGAAGACAATATATTTTTCAGTAAAAACTTTCATTCGGACTCTATCCTTCACTTGATCAGTTGGAAACTGGTAACATTAAACATTTAAATTGAAGTTTGTTTATTGAAAATAAAGGGTCTGAGGATTTATTGGGTCTCTTACATGATCAAAAATATTAACTATTTATTTAGCAGTTTGTTTAGGTAGACCAATACTACTGAAAACTAAAATACAGGTTTGCTCTCAATGTGGTAGTGAAATCTAACTTTTAGTTCAAGGCTGAGCTGTAGTGGTGAAGGTCTGACTGTCGTATGCTTGTAACCATACCAAGCTGTCATCTTGGGGCAGATTGGTTTCCATGTCTCATATGGGATAACGGATAGTTGTGGTTACCACTGGTTTCAGGTGGAGCTTCCTCCATGTTTGTAGTTTGTGTCTGCATATAAAATTTTGTGAACAAATAATCTATTCACTTCCTCATTTCTAGAGAACTAGGACTAAAATCATAGTAGCGTGCCATATATTCAAAATTTTTGAGGAGGCAAGAAAATTTAATTTGCTTGTGAATTTGCTTACAAATTCTGCCTGGAAAATCTTTTGTCCTTAATTCCTGTCTCAGATCTGCAAGGATTAAGAACTGTGTTCAAAGTGGTGAGGTGTAATGGATGGCTCCAGGCACGTAAGTGTAGTCTCTGACAGATATGAGACACCAGAGCAGATATGGATTCAAATAATGGATCCAAATCTCTGTTACAGTGCATCAGAGACCATCCACTTGAACCATGAGAAACGTTCCTTGCATTTCACGTGAAACAACTGTCTGGGGTTTTCCAGACCTAGACTTCTGCAGAGTATTTCTGTTATGTACACTTGTACTTGGGGAGTTGTAGGGCAGCAGATTCCTAGATTTTCCCATCTAACATTCTTCTGTCAGAAAATATATCAAGTTATAGAATTTGTTATTTAAATTCTGTTTATTTTGAGGATGTTCTTCATAAAAATATTAGAAATTATACAGTAGTCTGAAAAGAGAAAAACATTTGTGTATACTCCTAAAGATGAACTTGTCAGTTCTAGATCTGGTAAGTATTCAGCAGAGTTAAAGATCGTGTTTAATAGTGGTTGTCCAGCCAAAGAAAGATGTTTAGTTATTTCATTCCATTATTTAGTCGGTTTCCTCTGGCCTTACATTTATTTTGAAGCTTCACTCCACCGAGAGATTTGTTTCTTCGAATTCTGGCGTATAAAGTACTTTTTCATCCTCTTTTTCAAACTTTTTACCGATGTTTTTGTTCTTCAGAAAGTTTAAACATGTTTAAACCCTTTTCTAAAGCTAGCTTTAGGAACTTCTGCTTATATAGCTCAGGAATTGCTTTTTTTGTAGTATTTTCTACAGGCTGACAGGCAAAATAAAAACCATATAAATGTAATAATACAATATGATCATGGCAACTCCCTTGACACTGTGAGTGGGGTACTATTAAGTCTCACTATTGAAATTATATGGAAGCTTTAGCAAAACACAGGCGATCCCCTAAATTGTGGATGTCCTAGCTATGGGTGAAAGAAAGGCCATATATCCTTCTCTTGCAAGGCAAATGTTGCCCTTTTCCCAGACACTGGAATTCAGTTAACCTGATTTCAGCAACTTCTAAAAGATTTGTCTATTTCAGGATCAGTGTGTAATTTCTCAGGATGGAAAGTGTCAGGGAGCAGCTACGTGAGGGGGGGCAAGTTGGCAGCTGAACGTGACCAAGTGCAGGCTGTGCCCTTACACATGAGGTGCAGTGCTGCACCACACAAGCGGGGTGAGCAGCGCCGAGGGCTGGTAGCAACCATCTACAGCCCCAGATGCGTTGCAAACCAGGTCCAGGTTACGTGCAGGGGCCAAGTTAGGAGCAGCTGCAGAGGGGGTCGGGGGCTGGGCTGGAGACAGGCTTCATGCCCTTTAGGGCTGGAGCCCAAGCCCAGGCAGCAGGAGGCAGGGCTGGGCACAAGTATACCTGTGCAGGAGCTCAGGCAAGGCCTGAGTGTGCTCGAGGTCCTGACAAAATCAGTGGAAATTTAATAAACAAAAAACAACCTTGCTGCTCACTTTTGCCCAGCCTCATTCACATTTTAATACAGTGAATGCAAGGAAAATTTTAGGTAGTAAGGAGGCAGCCAAATTTATCCCAGGATAAGTTAACACTATTTGTTTTCACATTTTGTTTTTGTTTTAAACGGTTTTTCTCCTTTACCAAATGTGGTGAAAAAGATATGGGAGACAACGTAAGAGATGTTGTGGTGTAGATGTGATCATGTTTGTCAGCAGTAGTCAAATTGTAACCCTCTTTTTGAGTTGGGTAGCCATTAAGTGTTTCAACCAAGTGTGCCTAAACAAAAAATGCTCTTCACCTATTGAGCTTACAGGTAAATTATGAATTTATATACAAAAGGTTTTATGTACTGTGTGTATATCTATGTATATACCTATGTTTCTATTTCCAGTATTTTAAAGCATATTTCATATATATTACCTATTTTCTTTAGTATGCATGTTATATATTTTTCAAAACACTTTAAAATATTAACTACTAGACATAACTACTAAGTAATTTTAAAAAGAAAACAATCTGTGATTACCATGTGCAAATAAGGTAAGAGAATAATGTAATCAGAAAAAGTGAGTCCATATTTTCCAACAGACTGGATGCTTCGTGTCTGTATTACAAAGATAACAAGCCACTAATGTGGAGACTGCTTGAGAGAATGCTTGCAAACACTGCTGATTGAACTTGAGCTTTTTTGAAAAAGATCTGTCTGAAATTCCAAATAAACATATAAATAAGAAAAAGCATCATCACAAGGATATTCACTGCATATTTCTTAGAAACATATCACTCAGGCTTAATCTTCATTAAAGACACAGGAGTTCATATGAATATTATATCTTTGCCTTTTCAATTAATGTTGGATAACTAATCTATTTTAATTTTGATAATTGTCAAGGAGCAAAGAAATGTGAGTTGCCTTCTAATGTGGTGCCCTGTGCTTCGTATCACAAAGCTGTGATTTACCTGCTGTTAGTTAAGCTACGTGCTGTCTCTGTATTCCTTTCTGCTTGTCTTTAACACCAAAATCAACAATGGCATCTTAACCATGACAGATGAATAAAATAGAAACCTACCAAAGTACTTATTACTCCCAATATGTGGTTCTGAAAAGTATATATCATGGTCAGCAACTGTGCTTATGGGAAAACTCTTCCTTTATTTCTGTTCAGCTTGACATTTCACATAATGGAAAGACAATTTGATTCCAGATGTCTACAGTTCCTCTGAAGAAAGACATTTTTTACAAGTTGCTCTTTATTTTAACACCATTATCTTGTGAAATTATTTTTTTCTACTTCTCAAGGAAACAATCAGTTGACAAGTCATTAACAAAGAACAACTTCAAGGTTTATAGCATTTAATCTCCTTTTTCTTTTCAACACTCAGTTATACCTGACTTCTTGAGTAATTTTACATTTCTGTATGTTCAGTCATATCTGGAGATAAAGCCAAGTAATGTTTCTTCATAGCTTCTTTTCTATCATTTCCATGGGAACTAGAGGTGTCAGAGGGCAGCCTCCTGTATCTCGGGCTTTGAAGCTTTTACAGTTATTTGCACAGGGGACAGGATCAACTACAGTGAACTCTGTCCCTGCCCTCCAAAACCTTGGAAAAAGAAAAAGGTAATGAAGCCCACTGGTAGAGGCAGTCATTATTGAGCCATGCCTAAATGCAGACTTTTTGTCCAACTTCAGTACAGATGTTCCATCCTGGGTGTCTCTTCTGTATGCATTAACCTTACTTGCATGTTGTGGTTTAACCCTGTTAGGAAGCTAATCACCACCCAGCATCATGGGAGAGAGAATTGAAAAGGTAAAAGTGCAAAACCACACGGGTTGAGAGAAAGACAGTTCAATAGGTAAAACAAAAGCTGCATGTGCAAGCAAAGCAAAACAAGGGATTCATTCACTACTTCCCATCGGCAGGCAGGTGTTCAGCCATCTCCAGGAAAGCAGGGCTCCATCACGTGTAACGGTTACTTGGGAAGACCAATGTCGTAACTCTGAATGTCCCTCCTTCCGCCTTCTTCCCCCAGCTTTTATTGCTGACCGTGGATGATGGTATGAGATATCTCTTTGGTCAGTTGGGGTCAGCTGTCTCGGCTGTGTCCCCTCCCAACTTCTTGTGCACCCCCAGCCCACTCACTGGTGGGGCAGTATGAGAACAGAGGCAGCCTTGGCTCTGTGCAAGCACTGCTCAGCAATAACTAAAACATCCCTGTGTTATCAACACTGTTCTGGCCGCAGATTCAAAACACTTCACCATGCGAGCTGCTATGAAGAAAACTAACACTATCCCAGCCCAAACCAGTACATTGCACTTACTTATTTCCCTCCTTTCTTCAATGTGCCTTATTTCTCACTTCACATTCAAAGAAGTGTCAGTATTTTAAGTGAGCAGAGCTTGCTGAGAGAGGCAGTCAGTTGCAGGTCTTTATAGCAGAGGAAAACCAGATACACTTAAGGAGCACAAGTATTTTTTCAGGTCTAACATAAGAAAATTTTGAGCTAAATATAGATTGAGTTTGTCTTAAATACATTAAGCTTTCAATCAGGTTGAAAGAAGATGCATGGTGTCTGTGTAGAAGAGAAGTAGGATCATAAGCTCTTGATCTTATAGTGCAGACCTTCCTATGACTTTTAAACTACTGTATACAGTTATTAGTAGCCATAACTTCAGTTGCTAATATTTGTGATCATGATGAGAATTTTACTGTAGTTGCTATGTATATACTGAAATAATAAATTTAAAATCTTTTGACCGTTATGGTCAAAGTTCACTTCAACCAATATGACATTTATACTATATGACATTAAACCACTGATTCTTGTACGCTTACCTGTCTGAAATATATGTCTGAAATAAATCTTTTAAACTCAGTGCATTTTAATGGTCACAAATGAAAAAAAGGAGTTTGGATACTGAGCATCAATTCAGATGTATAATGCCAGACTCAAAACTGATGTAAATTTTTCATATTTTTTTCCTGGGAAGCATACAATGCATTTCAAAATTAGCAGAGAAGAATGCACCATTATTTCCCTATCAGATGCTAACATATGGCAGTGAAAACTGGCACTCCCATTTATTGTCAGCATCTATCATGCTACCTAGTGAAGTGCAATGATAATGAATGCTGTAGCTTGCATTCTTTTGGGGGTTTCTCTATTGAAGATATTGATTTAATACCACCATCTGGGACAAAAAAAATGCTTTGATAGCTCAGCTCTTTCAAGGCAAAACCAAATCTTGTGTATGAAAGTCTGCAAGTGCAGTTCAGTTAAAGATGTTTTGCTTAATTAATAACATAAAGAAAGGAATGTTTTCCCTGCTCTGTTCTTGCTGAATAATAAGGTTTTACAATTTTAAGGGGTGTTTTCTTTTTTTTTAAGGGAAAAAAAAAAGATATTGTATTCCAAGAGTTTTCTACTTTCTCAGAGTGTACTTTCTCAGTGGGACCTTCTGAGGGAGAAAAACTTGGCAGGATCTCTCAAAAACATATCCGTAATTATATGCGATGTTAGATGCTAGGAGGAGTAATCAAAGCTTTTTAAAAACAATAAATAATCTGGGAAGGGACAGAGTCAGTGTTGAAGCAATAGAAACTGAATTGACTATAAATGAAGACTAAAACACTGAAAACATTCATTTGTATTTGTGGTATCTGTGGGTGCATCTATTCACTTTACTGGTCCTTGGCATAGATTTATACAGCAGCAAATAATTTAGCTGCTCTTGGAAGAATCGGATGAGAGAGTGAAATTGGTCCAGGGAAGGATGCTTTGTGATCCTTATTCACAGTGACAAACGTTGTGTTTGTGACATGTTATTGGTGCAGTTATTTGAACACAAATTTTAAATAGAAAGATGTTACAGCGCAGTGCTTGTAGCATCTCTCCCCTGTTGAGAACCAGCAGGACACGCAGAGGGGTTGCTGACCTCCACCATCATCTGGAAACCTTTGGAACCACCACAGTGAGGACTGGAGGCCTGCAGGTTTTGCAGTTGTACCAGCAGAGCTACCAAAATTGCTTAGTTGCAGGGCAGCGCTAAGCCTCTGGGAAAGAAAGCAGTAGCTGAGGCATCTGTTGGGTTGCACTAGAGGGTTGCACTAGAGACAGCAGCTAAAAAAGACAATATTTGTCAGTCTGTTTGTCACTACTTGTGCTTTAGAAAGATGTGCTTTATAAATAAGCTTTTGGGGTTACAAAATACCTGACTGGATACCTGAAGCTCATTTCATGGGGGGTGATGGGAAGGGGGGTCAGCTAAGATACATGCGAATTACAGTAGGACCGTTGAAAAAAATTTCCTCTTTTGATGGATAGTGTAGGCATCTGATTCAAAGTTTTTCACGTAATGCTTAGTTTTCTTATTCCCCCCCCCCCAAAGTTATTGATATCTCTGCCATCAAAAGGAAAGATTAGCAAATATTTCTCCATTGTAGTTCACTTACTTACACTATATCTGTCTTTCCCTCTGTGGGGTCAAGCTTAAATCCCTACAAAATATATAGAGTGAGGTGTGAAGTCTCCATTGCAAAAAAGGTTGATGCAATCAAATCAGACTTCCTGTCATGGTAGAAAGGAAACATTAATCATAATGACCTTTATGAGGAATTTCATCAATATTTATAAAGTAGGAAAACAAAAAGGTATTTTAGGACATTTTTTCTAGAACTTAAGTTTCTAGCAAAAATTTAAACCTGAGACAAAACCATTTTTTCCATTTTGTAAATAATAATGTTGTAGGAGAGTTTACAGGTTTCTCTTTTCATCCACATATACTTTCTACACCTACATGTAGCAGTAGGCTTCAGACTTTCCTTAAAATATTCTGATTCTTGTCACAGTCTGTAATTTAAGAAATACTCGGTCTGTGTGCTGTGGACATCATTACGACTTCTTTCCAGTAAAGCCATAATCCAGTTAAACTGGAAGAAAGACTGAAAAAACCCCAAGATGTAAAAGCTGACACTGACTTTCCCAGATTATTGGGTCATGGATAATTATTGGATTTAATATTCCTACTTTCATAAATCTTATTTGAGGTATCATTCATGCATTTTGACTTTGTTTCAGAATCTTCTTTTTTGATCTGAAAGGTGCTTGTGTTTTAGTGAGTGCTATCCCTCATTTTTCTAATGTCTGTCTGAAGCCAAGATATATTTATAAAGACAAAGTTAGTATTGGACTGTTGCTGTTGACCCAGGTGGTTTGCCAGTAGGAAACCCTTGCCAGCTTCTTGCTCTTTTGGGAGACAAAATTAGTGATAGATGTGCTTTGTTACTGGTTTGGCTGTTTTTTGTCACCAAAACCTGTTGACTTTCTGAAAATGTGCATAGTCTTACTTTTCTGAACATAGTAAGAAGTAACGGCAGAGATTTTCCTAAGTCTACTTTTCCATCACTGTAATAGCTCAAAGAACTCTACTCAAGTAATACTTGTATTTTTTGCTGACTTTCTCATTGCTTTCTGTGGATGATTAGTGTTTCTGATAACCCAATTCCAACCAAACACTCCTCCTGTATTTCTAACCATTTATCAAAACTCCTTAAAAAGGTGATGATCAGTCTTACATTCAGTGTAATGTCTGTGGGCATATGCCTCCATTATTTTGGATATCTTTCTCTTTGATGACTGGCAAATGTCTGTATTTAATTTCATTCATTCTATATACATATAAGTATGGATATTCAGAAATATAAGGAAGGAGGGTTTGGGTCTATAGGTCTGCAATTAAATAATCTACCTTGCTAATGACACAGAAGGCTATTACTGTCTTCCTAAGACAGATCTGGGAGTATCGTGTTTTTCAATATCTTGTTCATATACTTTCATAAATAAGAAACATCTGTATTATGTTTCTTCCAGTAGAAGAACGAGATATTCCAACTGTTGTGTACATCTGGTGCTGCTTTCCAGGGATATATATCACATCATTTGTGGCAAACTCCCCAAAGTTTTTAATTTTCTTTTCTCCCTCTAATTTCAATGCTCTCTGTACAGTCAACTGTTACACTGCTATTCTTACCATTGCCTGCTCAGACTTCCTGCTCTGAACAGATAATGAACATCATCAGCAAAGTCATGAAAGGCTGTAAGACAAGTAAAGATGGAAGTAAAGCAGTTACAGTTGAAAATATTCTTGACCTGAACTAAATAACTGTGCAAAAATTTAAAATGTGATGCACTGACCACAGTGATATCTCTGTCCATGGCAGCTAAATCTGTAATAATCTCTTAATGCCTCTTCATAACTTTAAATTCCAGCCTGCCCCTCCCCCCCCCCCCCCCCCACCCACCCTGGGCTTATGTTTTTTGATACTATCATTTTTTGTGCTCCTAAAAAAATGCTCACAGCATATTCCCGAAATCACTTTTCTTCCAAGTTTTGTGAGTTGGGCACTTAAAACATATTTCTGGAGCTAGTCTGACTCAAATGACTCAATAGCTGTTCACCAGGGACAGAGAATTATAGCAGCACTTGGATTTTTAGAGGAGAAAATGCTCTTCATGAATGTAAAGGTAGTCAAAGCCCAACTGTTAGGATTTTCTTGGAACTGAAACTTGTGGTTTAAAAGACCGGTTTTTACCCCCATGTGTATACTTGACCAAATATTAACTTGTTGAAGTCTGTTATAGATTGAGCCACACTGTAAGGATGCAAATAATATGATTTAATTTTTACCTTTTATCACAACATCATATCTTCTTTGAAAAAGCCCCTGCAATAGTCATAATAGCCCCGTAATAGCAATTTTACATGGAGGAGTACAAGTAGCAGTCAGGAACATCCCTTCATGAGCTAGGACGGAGCATGTTCAAAGAACACAACAGCACTTCAATTGCCACTAACGGACTGACTACAGGAATGATTAGTACAAGCATGACATGCAGCAGCCTCCTGAAAGGTTGCATGTTTCTAAATGGGGGCATGGGGAAAGCAAATTTAAAGTTAACTACAGTTAGAGAATGTGAATCAGTAATGGAAGGCTGATGGCTGAGGCTTGAGATGACACTCAAGTTGTTCAATTATAAAAATTAAACATTTCTTGCTACTGCAAAGATGCCTTATTTGGCCACATGGGGTTAAGTGTTTGCTGTGTTTGCTGTGAATCTCTCTGGGGTCAGATTTGTAGGAGTCTTTTGTGAAGAACAGGACTGGCAAAAATACTGTAATTAAACACTAATCTTTCCAACGTGAAGCCACAAATGGAAATTGAAAAGGAAAGTCCTTCTGTCAGAACAAGCAGGGGAGAAAAAAATCATCTGCAATGTTTCATAATGCGTAGTGGGTAGGGTGAATGCATTGACAACTTCTGACTAGTGTGGCTGAATTGATGCTCGATGGTGATAGAAATGGGACTTTTAGTGTCTAGTGTAAAAGAAAAGTTAATTAACTTCTGTCAAGTGGAACTAGTTCAAGTTGAAAACAGATGCACATCAGTTTCCTGCACGTATTCAGCTAAATATAACCTTATGCTCAAAGGCACTTACTCATAACGTATTCTCTAGATCATAATATATTCCTAGAAGCCTTATGCAAGTGTGTTATAGCTTGTGTATGATGCTTATTTTATTGTACCTACCAACTCGAAAATTTACTAAAGCTGAAGTATCTTGAGAAGATTGTGCCACCATTGTTAGGAACCAAAGTTGGTGCGAACCTCAGCTTATTGCTCTTTGCAAAATTGAATGGCTTCTCATGGTTATTAGCATTTAGAATTCTGCAGTGCTTTTTTTTTTAAATTGTACTTACGACTGACTGCACAAGCAACAGCTTCTCTTGTGAAGACTAAGTAATGGTAAGTGGACAAATGAAAAGTAATATTAGCAGAAAGTAGTGGTTTGTATTCCCGGTTGAGAAAAGTTAATAGAAACAATATCAAGGAAAATTGTTCACAAATGGCTTACAGAATTAGACTAAACCCTCTTGCAGTTTCTCTAACAAAAAAATGTCCTCTGTTACAGCAAAGCGATAATACTTTCCAGTAAATGCCATGCCATGTTCCTTGCTTTTTACTTTTCACTGCTTGAGTTGTTTGCTGCTACTGCCAACTACCATTGTTATGAATAATTTCTGGGTTTTTTGCTAAGTTGTTCCCATTTCAGTCTCTTTCTTAAGAGAAAATAAGAGCCTTAACAACAGAAATTGAAATGCAATGCTGTGAAGACTTGTAAAACAATGTATCTCCATTTTATTTTGTTTCTGTTTGTATTTTTGCTTTTCTTTTGAAGTCCCTGTCCCCTTTGTCAAAAAGCTATTTAAAACTCCTGTGGCCTGTACAAGCATTAAATGTATAATTTAATGATAAATTTAAGATATAAAATTATTTTTAACTTTAGCAAGAAAGCTGCAGCCCTTTGTTTCTGTGTTTCTCTTGCCCATTTCTTCTCTAAAATCATCTTATTTTTTTTTGTTTTGAGTTTTGACTGTTTGGCAATGCTGATATTTTTTGAGAGTGTTTTTCCAGTTGGAAATCTGTGTAGGGTGAATGCATTGACAGCTTATGACTGTTCCTGCATAAAATGATGACATAATGTATCAAAGCCTAGACATTTCAAAAGCAAAGCATGAAAAATAGATGGATAGGACAATTAACTCTGAGATTTCTTACAATCTTAAGACTTCAGGAGACTGTTGTCTTATAGCGCCCTTTGTATAATATATATAAAATAGAGGCTAACTGCCAGAAAGTTACTTCCCCAGTACGATGGGGAGAACGCAGATCAAATGTTTGGCGTTAGCAAACTGAATGATCAGAAGACCCGTAACACAACTCTTTTAAGATCAGCTCAGCAAGGTATTCCCTGTGCCATTGAAGCAGATCCACTCTCTGGTTCATAGAATGAGAAGGTGTCTCTCATCTTCTTTTACAGGATGAGGAAAGAAGAAGAAATACATGTTGCTTTTTTCGGGAAAGTAAGATCTTTTTAAAGTAAAAATAGGCTATACTGCCTTCTGCTAGAGAAAAGTAGAATTCCTCTGCCATATTGTTTAGTCACGCTCAGGAACATTGGACCTTTTCAGTGCTAAGTGTTAAAATTTTCTTTAGAAAACCACTTTATTATCCTTGTCATTAATGCCTGTGCAGATCTCTACCAATGCCAACAGTTTACCATCTGTTCACAAATAGTTGTGGAACAAATATGTACAAAGACTTATCTACACCTACAGTTTTCCATATAGGAAAAGGCCGACCCACAGGCTTAGCCTTATGTGAAGGCCCCCATGACTAACATATTTCAAGATAAAATAATTTTCAGGTATCTGAATAAGAGTTCTAAATGAACAAGCCATTCAAAATGCACTCTTGCTTGGACATTAGTCAGTAAACTAAGTGTATGGAAGAAAGAAGTGCAAAGTATCTATATTCAATTACGGTAGACAGTCAAGAAAAAAACCTGTAAGAATTAGAAAAAGGACATCCTTTCCAACGAATTATTTACTCTGTAAACCAGACCTATTTATCCTAAGAATGAGCACTGCTTCTGTTAAATTTAGAAGTGTTTTCATTCTCTTCTGAAGCACACCGAAAGCAGCATGTAAGTTGACTGAGTGCCTAGAATAATAGTCAGTGACATTCATGTGACCTGCTGTTTCATATGCATGTCTCCTGTCACATGAAACACCTTAATCTGAAGCAGTTATTACTTTACTTAGGAAAGGAGAACTGTGCAAGTACTGGCCTGGGAATTCACAGAACTAGCGAAGCTGTCTAGATCCAAACAGAACTGCTGAGTCCAGAATATTTATTTCCATTCATTTTAGATAGAAATGCTTCACAGTTATCCTCAAAACTGAAGCAATCCATGAACCTGGTGTCTGAAGTTAAAAGACTAGTACTGTATAAAGCAAGCATAAGTGCAGTCAGACTAGAAATCTAAGCCTCCCCAGAAGCATGTACAATATTAAGTTGTGCTGAGAACAGTTCAAGATCATGGCTTGTGGAAAGTCAGTAATTATCTCATGGAGACAAGACAGGGATAGATGACCTTGAGATAAGGCAAGTAATCAGCTTGTCTTAAACTGCAGGGTTTTGATTTTATTGCTTTTATTTCTACTCTCCTATTACTCTGCTGTTTGGCTGGCAGTGTGCACTGTTGCTCCCCAAAGCTTTCTGTTTTATTCTTACGGGTTTGCCGAGAACACCTCCAACTCCCAATTGCACTCTATTTGAAACTGCTACTATGTTTTCTCCGGTCTGTATAATATAATCTGTTTGATATAATCAAAGTTGAATCATTATATATTTTAGGTAAATTTCTTGCATTCCTATACATACGCCCAGTGAATTTCCACTACGTTGGAATGATTCTTGCGGTACAAATTCTCAAGAAAGATCAGTTGTCGTGGTTTAACCTCAGTCGGCAACTAAGCAACACGCAGCCGCTTGCTCACTCCCCCCCACCCAGTGGGATGGGGGAGAGAATTGGAAAAGCACAAGTGAGAAAAACTCATAGGTTGAGATAAAAACAGTTTAATAATTGAAATAAAATGATAATAATAATAATATGATAATAATACTCAAAGCAAGTGATGCACAGTACAATTGCTCACCACCCGCCGACCGATGCCTAGCCAGTCCCCGAGCAGCGGCCCCCCCCGGCCAGCTTTCCCCAGTTTATGTACTGAGCATGACATCACATGGTATGGAATGTCCCTTTGGCCAGTTTGGCTGTGCCCCTCCCAGCTTCTTGTGCACCTGCAGCCTTCTCAGTCGGTAGAGCATGGAAAACTAGAAAGTCCTTGGCTAGTGTAAGCATTACCTAGCAACAACTAAAACATCGGTGCCTTATCAACATTATTCTCTTCCTAAATCCAAAACACAGCACTGTACCAGCTACTAGGAAGGAAATTAACTCTATCCCTGCCGAAACCAGGACATCAGTAAAACAGAATTCCAAATGTCTTGGTATTTTTGCTTCCCCTCTGCAAAGTCAGTATTTTTTTATTTATTTGTACATTACATTTTACTACATTTGCACTTGAGAAATGTAAAGAAAAGCCCTTAACTGAAAAATAATTTGGTTTTGAAAGAATTACCCAACTTCTCTCCCTTGTATATCCTGTTGGATATCTTTGGATATATTTGACTGTTAGTCAGCAACCAGCCTCACCTGCCAATTTCAGAGCAGAATCCCCAATCTCTAATGAGACTATGTAAATTCTGATTAATGTCTTCAAGCAGCCAGAGTGGCATTCTCAAAAGTATACAGTTTTGGTTGAAATCTATCTCTGAAATCAATGCAAACTTTATCACTAGCTGTAACAGGAATATAGAAATGAAAGCAGTGCTGAAGTCATGGAAACCAACTCTTGGACTCCAGAATGGCACGAACAAAAGAAGTGTGTTTTTCGTCCAGCCAGCAGTTAGAAGGCTTTAAGTATTCCAGGCAGTACAGGCGGATGTTTAAAAAGCAAAATTCAAAGGATAAAAGAAACTAAAGCCCTTTGTTGCTGCACATCCACTATTAAAAAGCAAAAGTAGCCTGAGACCTTAGGGCAAAACAAAAAAGAAGCTGTGCTAGGTATGTGTGGGTTATGTAACTTTTTTTCATAGTCTGTATTTTTTTTTTTACCTTGTTGTCTTATGTCTAGATTATAAGCCCATCTATGTGTTAGCTGCAATAGAAGGACTGACTAGAATTGCATTTTCTGAAGAAATAAACAATATGTTTGGACAATGTAAGGCAAAACTATATGAAACTGAAGAGCCTTGAAGTACTTACAGTAAATTCCAGGATACAATTCAGTCCACCCTTCTTCAGCATTCACCTAGCTGGTGAAATATTTCTTCTAAAGGAACTGCTTAAATTCTCTGACTAGTCAATGGTGCAAGCAAGGAACTAGAAAGAGATCATGCCAGCATAAATTTAGGAAAAACTCTTACCTAACACCTAAAATTTAGCAGCACTTTTGAAGTCTAAGTAAACTCCATCCTTCTCTGCATCTTTCTTTACTTGGTGCAGGTCAAAAAAAATTCCGAAACCTAAATTTTTTCAAGAGTGTAGTATAAATATTTTTTTGCCCATGTATTCACATCAAATAATACTTGAAATAAAAATGAGTTACTTGAGAGTTTAGGTTTAAATTGTCTAGCTACCTACATGCCTTGTTACAATTTGGATCTCAACACTGAATTTATGAAATAAAAAAAGTAAATTGCAAAATAGTAAATCAGACAAATTACTAATCTCCATGCACCTTTGTTTCTACAGGTTTTCATTTATTTACTTCAGTACAAAACAACTGAAATGAATGCACACAAGAAGTGCATTCCACTGTTGGATTATACTGTTGCGGGAACATCTATACCCACATGACAAAATTTTGTTCTTCAGCCTGCAGAGGTCTCTGACATTTTGTTTGCATGCAGAACTTCCATTGATGTGGTACAGAATTCAATGCACCCATAAGGGACTCCGAAAGGGGAGTCAGAAACTGTGGGGAAGGGACTGGTGTATAGTAAGGTGAAATGTGGGAGCTATGTAATTCCCTAAACAAAAGATTCAAAAGCCCATCTTGCTTCATTTTCAGCTTTTTTTTTTTTTTTAAACAGCCAAATTTGGGGGGACTTATATAAGTAATAGGCAGAGATGAGGTTTTCTATATTCATAGGTAGAGCTTGTACATTAGCCCTGATTCTGAATTGGTATGTGGCATTCACTGGAGTCAGTGCAAATAGGATATGTACATATCCTAAATTGGGTGCTAAGGAGACAAACGTGGCTCTAAAATAGTAAAGCTGGTTTTCCCTTACTATCTGTTGCCATTTGCTTTTCACATAGAGAAAAATGAAAGGAAGTGTGAGGTCACCTGTGATTTTACAGGACGGTTTCAAGAGCATGTTCTTGAAAAATACTGCTGAAATCAGTAAATCAAAACATATAGCATCTTAAAATATTGAAAAATAATTATTAACAAGTATAGTTGTAAGACAGGCACAAACAGAAGGGTTTCAGTTTTGGATGGCCCTATAAAAACACCCCCCACTACATGGTTCAAGGCTTGCTAACAGTGGGTGCTATTGTCACTGAGGAAGAAAGGAGGGATGCATGGAGCAGGAGACTGAGAGGACAAGGAGGGAGCTGAAAGGAAGTAGCTAAAATCTGAGGGAAGGTCTTTGGAGTTGGGAGGAGCTCTGAAGAAAGTTTCTTCATTCACAAAGGTCATTGCCGTGGTTCTTTAGGTAAAGTGACTTATTTTGTAGAAATAGTGAAACAATTAAAATGTAAGCTTCCCATGTGAATTCAAAGTTTATTTGACATGCTGTAGTTTTTGAGCTGTAGTACTTGATGGAGAAGCGCTGTAACTAAATAAAGCTTTAATTAGCACTTCAGAGTATGTGGCTGGTGTGAAAACTTACTTTGCACAAACATACTGTAAATTTTAAAAAAACATATCTGAAAAATCCCATATTGTTGGGCTTGTGTTTTATTTTGTCTTCCAGAACATCCCCAGGTACTTTTCAGAACACTTGATATTTCTAAAACTAATTAAGTAACTAAAGCAGAATCAAAAAAGATGCGTTTAACTAGAATTTAAATGTTGTTTGATGACATGACTAAATATTTAATGGTGGACTCTTCTAAGTTAAGTGACACTGTAGGCAAAATCTTGTCTACTATCCATTAAGAGATTAACCTTGGGTATTGTCACCTGAAAAACCTTCATCCAAGCATAAAAAATAGAAAAGCTCCTATCTTGTAATCAACTCTGACAAACGGAATAGGGCAAACCACCCTTCGAGTTGTCTCGTAGGACAACTGAAAACCAAAACTCCTGTCTGTGTTTTTTTATTACAATGCTGTTGATTTGCTGCCTGAAGCACAATTTGTTTAGTCAAAAATAACGTGTTGTTTGACCCCTTGCTTTTGGGAAAGTAAAAGCAGCAACATGTTAAAGAATAGTAAATCTGTTTCAAAGATTGGAGGTAAATCAAAAATCGATGTTAAAAAGTTCTAAATGTAAGCTGTAGTTTCCAAATCATTTTGGGGCTGTCATAAAGTTAATAGCATTAACATATAAATGAAAGGGTGCAATTCATGTATGAACACAAAAAATGAATTAACGGAGCTGTAACTGTTCAGCTGCTAAGTCACAATATATTATATACAGTAGAAGCATCTGCTATGGGAATACCTATTTTTAATATTACATAACAAGGCTTATGAACAACATATGGATTTACATTTTTCTCTGGGGACAAAGAACCCCAAAGTGCCATGTAAGGTTACCACAGTGTTTATAGAAGACAGTGAACATGATATGTGTTTAAATATTTAATGGAAATACCAGGTTTCAAATCTGTTATTTTTTATTGGCTCTGAAGCCATATCATTGAAACTTTGATTCTAGAATTTGAAAACTCTTTTTCTTGGGCGAGAAAAGACTAGATTTCAGACTTGTTTTGTCTGCTAAGTTTAAATATTTCAAGGGTGATTGGCTAGAACTAAGATTAAGTTCATAATTTAAAGAAACTCAACATCTTGAAAATCATTCTACTTTGTTCAAAAGCCAAAGTCTGAGTTAAGAAAAATGGATTTATGCGCTGAAAGATGCAATTATTGGCACATATTTCCTTTAAAAGCTAGTATTTTATTTTAAGTGATAGAATAGTTGGTCTGTGACTTCTAAAATGAATAAATATGTATGCATTTTATTACTACTTCTATTTTATAACTCATCTGCAGTTTTGTGAGCAAAGATTAATGGCAGATTATTTTTAATAATTAGCTTTGTCTTGTCGTGGTTGATGGGGTGACCTAATGAAATACCAGGTTCAGCCCATTGCTTTCCCAGCTAATTGTCTGACAATCCCTTTAATCAGATGACCAAGATCAACATCAGTATTAACTAGTTTCTGGCCTCCACGATTCCTCTTGGAAATCCAGTTTTGTGTGCATGTGTTCATATGCTAATAGTATCTCAGTCCATAGTTTTTCCCTTTTAATGAACTATGTCCTTTTTCAAATTTTTTTTGTTTTACTGGGCTAGTTAAGCCAAGTGGCTTTTGTTTCCTCTTGAGGCAGGGGCTTTTCTTCTGAGAATACTGGAATTCTGCACACAGTTCCAGGTGGACATTCACAGCTCTGTACAATAGCCGTATTACATATTGCTATGGGAAAGATGGTGCCAATACATCCCAGGGTCAGAATGTTCCACTTTTATTCCACTTTCCAATTCTTTGGGTCATTTGCAGTGCTCCCAACTTCAGCATGTTAATCTCTTTGAAACTCAAAGGTGACCCATCACTTCTTTTAGTTATCCTGCCTTTTCTTTGTAGTCTACATTATGCTCTGCAGTTCATCACACAGCTAAAACCCTACTTTAGGTACCTATCTTTAATATACTGTTTTTTTTTCCAAATTCAATGTTATCTCTTCTGTTTAGAAATTTTCCTGACTTTATACAGAGTTGAAATATATAAAGTAATTTACATAGCAATTAGTGCAATATGGCATTATGTATGTTCTGCGAACCTTTGCTTCAAGTCTTCTTTTTTGCCAAGTAATCTCAAATCCTTCCAGATGCTGAGAGTTCAGGTGAAGTACAAGTTGTGCTAATAATTCAAAGGGAAAACAAGAAATACGTAAGTTTAAAATAAATATAAATCAAACTTAAAAAATTAAAAAACTGTATTTTTATTAAAATAGGTGCATTACTGAAAATAGTGATGCTGAACAAACATTTCACTATAGTATAAAGCTATGTCTATACAGTTTAATTTCCATTCTTTTCAGTGGAATTACTTGGTCAATGAGCTTAAGTGATGTCCATGTACTACAGTAACTCTAGTCACAGATACACAGATACAGGAATCTATGTAAGGATTCCCTTGTTCTAGCAGATGATGGCAGAAAAGTAGAGGTAACGATACAGAAGAAACAGTTTGTAATAACAACTCAGTTCTAACCTGACTTGTACTTTGGAGTTTGGTGACTGCAAGTTTGAAGGCCAGGAGAAGATTTTCCAGTATATTAATATGAGCAAATTACTTGGGGAAGGGGTAAAGGGGACTGCCTTTTCCTGTGACACCCTGGTGACGTTTTTTTGAATGGTCACAAGTTTTGCAACTTCAGTCTGCTTCAGAGCACTGAGAAGTGCATAACTTGGTCAAAAGTTGCACATTTGGTTTTGGTATGGATTTATATGATCAGAAATTTGTTGCCCTATTTCTCCTTTTGCCTCCATGCAGAGGCAAAACCTCCTGGTTTTAACTGTATTAGTGTTTTTCTATCTCATTGTTTCTATCTCCAGATTAATAGGTGTTGGAGAGCATGGATAGACTATGCAATCAAACATTTACACCATTTCCTCATATGATCATAGTAAGGATTATGGTCGTTCTGATGCAGGGACAGCATATAAATGGGACAGCAAATCTATAATTAAAAAATGAAATAAAAGTAAGTTTCAGGCGTCTGCTGTTAGGTAGCTATTGTGCTTTAGTAAATCTTGGTTTATCTTGTGTTTGTATGCACTCTGCAGCCATATAATGAAGAAACAATCCAACCGACAAAATAGAAGATGAATAATAAATCTGGGTAGTCAAACTGTTACTGTTACATGCAACTGATTGCAATTTCACATCTTCTTCCTCCTTCTTGGCTGCACATGTAAATCTGTTCATGCAAATTCCATTTAATTGGAAACACTATTACAATTTACAATATATATTTAATTTTGGATACAAATTAAGAATTATTTTATTTTTTTCTCTTCAAACCAATTTTTTCTATTAATTAATGGAAGGAGGGTTGATTCCCTCAGGTAAATACTTGTACCACCGAATAAGATATAACAAATCCCATGATGCAGTATTAGCTTTTGCCTTATTTTGTCTTAATATTGTTTTCAAGGGTTCCTGTGAATTTTCAACATATGGTGGTAGGTAAGGAGATGAGGTTAGTTTTTTTGCTTATAATCTTTAATATGAAAATCCTATTGTTTCTGTTTAAGATGTAGGTATTTTAACTGTCAAGCAGATGGACACTAGATTGTGAAGTCAAGAGCAACAAAGGTATCAATTCACATCTGTCTTCCAGTGATCAGTGTATACTAGTTGAAACAAAATAAACGAGCAAATAAGATTTATTTACCAACACTGAGAAGCTGTGTTCCTGATAAGAAATCTGTCCAATACAAAATACAGTCCAATTCATAAATTTCCCATAAGGGAACAAATTTTGATAAAAATTAATAAAGCAGTGGCTGTGGCTTTGAAAATGTTGTCTTCTTCATTGTTGTAACATATTGTCTATCTTTTTGCATAATTGATACCAATCTTTTTCCTAATATAAGTGATTCCTTTAGTAAGTTTTCTCTTAGACAATTTCTATATATTCTTTTCCAAATCTTTTATCTCAAATCTTATAATTATATACAGTTGAGTCTGCAGGTACAAATCTAGTACACAGATGTCTATCAGATAAATTTGTTAGGGGCCTCTTTGGAAACTAGGTTGAAAATAAGTTTGTTTGTAATAAATGGCAAAGACTGGAGATCAGACGTTTAGAGATACCCAACAGAGTTTGGTAATTTATGGAGGGTTGGAGCTTGCCTGAATATTTATATACAGAACTGAATCATCATGTGTAAGTGCATGTTGCTGGCATGATCCTGAACAGAAGAACTTTCAGAGCTCAATTCTGTGGTGGAAACTGCTACCAGTTTTAGTCCAAATGTGCAGGTTAGACTCAAGTACTGTCTATTGACACTTTTAAATGACAAGTTACTTCAGTGAGGAACATAATGAGGAGTCATGAGAGTCCACTTTGAAAGTGAATTTTACCTACAGTTTTGAGTGATTGCCTACAATTTTGAATGATTTCTTCAGGAGACATAGCTTCTCACAGGCACTTGCACTTGCATGTGCACTTAACCCTTCATTATAAGGTTAGGATAGTCTGACTAATGGAAAGCCCAAATATGAAAGGTATTAACAGATTTTTGACTTATAAACAGCATGACTTTGAGACTCCTGTGTGTCACGGAACAGAGTTAAGCCAAGTCCTTTGGGCCTTATTTTGGATCAGCTTGAGGTTTGTCCACATTGAGTTTGTCCATCTCAGGTGTCACTACCTTCCCAGAAGCACTGGAGTTCATCATGTAAATGCAGCTGAATAGCTTCACATAGTTTGGTTGAGTTTGTTCTGCAAAAATATCCTAGTACTGCTCTCAATGCACTCCAGGTTACCCTTACGTGTCAACTTGTCATGTTCAAAGGTAGGACTTTGGAAGTGCACTTGCATTTGGATCCGTCCCAAGGTAACAAATGGACTTTGGAGTTCCGAGGCCTGTGGTGCAAAGGCACATCTCTAGAGATCCATACTCAGTGTAGAAGAATCACTGCTAAGCCATAAAAAATTACACTTGTAGACCCAAACTCCTTCTGTCAAGGGCTATGCAAGCGTATGCATATTATGCATTCCAGTTCTACCAATTCTGACTGCTGGCTGCTGAGAACCCTGAACCTGCTCTGCATGGGGTTGTCCGATATTTGTCAGACTTACTAACGAGTGCTGAGCTGCTTCCAAGCCTGGCCCCAGCTTTGTAAGGTGACATATACAGAGCGAATGCCTTGCTAATAAATCCTTTTGGACCCATGCTGGCCTACGTCAGACCCAGTTGTATATTCTTGGTAGCAATGATTCAGTTTATCTGCAGTTCAGACATACCACCCACAGAAAAGTGAGGCTGCAGCATATGGAGAAACCTATTAGTAGTACTTTAAAAGCTCTTCTCCTGGATTTCTTAAGCATTTGGCCATGCTTCTTGCAAGAGATTGAGTATATCTTTTTTGAAACTGTGTCAGGAAGTTTTCTCATCTGTACTCTGCAGGACAGCTAGTGTTGCTCTTAACAGTGACTAAAAATATTTTTTACAATGACAGCAGAAATGAAATGGTGTCCCACAAATATATGTGTTTTTCTGCACTGAAGTGAATGAAAAAAGTATGTTGGACTACACATTTATTCTCCATTATTTTCTGAGAGCTGATAAAAGTCCAAAAGTCATAAATTATGTGGTCCTGAACAAATTACTTACCTTTATTCTTCACTTACCTGTTTTATAAGGAATCTAAAAGGCAACTTCTGCTGTTGTCATGCCAAAATGTGAAGTTTCTTTGCTTGCTTTTTTATTTTGCTAAGCTCTATTGTTGTGGAGTCCATGATGAAGAATCTCTGTTTTCATAGGGAGGTCTGATCCATTGTGGTGATTTTCATATACTTGTGGAAGTTTTATAAATTATATGAAAGTGCATATATAGCTTGGGTATACTGTCAGTGTGCATTAGGTGTTCCTTATGACCAGAAATTAAACAAGAGGAAAGTTTGGAGGAGCCAGCCCTGGCATACAAGACTGAGATGTCACAAACCTTCTTAAAATCTTTTATTTTAAAGTTTGCAGTAGTTTTGCTGTACACTGTCTATCGGTCTTTTGGGCATAAGTAAAGAAAAAGGAACAGCCCAAATAATAATCTATCACATATAGTTATTTGAAACTGAGTAGCAACTGTGTCTAATTTAACAAATTAATTGTCCCACTTCCTTCCTTCCTTTCAGGAGAGGGTTTGTCACTGATTCTTGTGAATTAGGGCTCAGGTGGTGTTACCATAGACCATAGGCTGTGTGCAATTACTGCAGAGCGAGTGGTTCTTTTAGAGCAGACAAGAACAATTTCACTTCCTCACTACAGTAGCAGATGAATTCAGTTAACTCATTTTACTAATGAAATATAACAGGAATCAGTTTTAATGCTTAGATTTTGCGTATGGAGGTTTTTGGGTGTTGGAGGTGGGGGATAAAGCAAGCTGTGCTGCCACAGTTGAGTTTCCTGCCTGTGCTGTCCTTGGAGAGAGGAGCAGGTTCTGTGTGGAGAGAGAAAGAAGTTCTTTCTCTCTTGATCCCTACAAACTGGTAAGAGGTCCTGTATGTCAAAAGCCTGTAGCTGCAAACTGGCTCTGGAGTATCTGTTTTCACATCCTCAGGTGTGACAAGGCCCTAGAATGTATCGAGTAGACACTCTGCTGGAGAGGAAGCTATAGAGCAAGATAATACAGCCTGAGTGAGAAAGCTGCATATCATATTTATTATTTTAAAAAGTGTGCAGCTGTAAACAAATTCTGTGTTTGAATTTATTAGAATTTTAATATAGCTCTTCTGACTTCTGGTCATTATCCTTGACCTCCAGCTCTTTTCTGAGTGATGCATTTATCTCATGCTCTCAGCTTTCATCATTAAAAAATGATCTCATATTTGCAGAGAAAAACTGAAATGTGTATACTTAGGAAATCATTAACAAATAATACACATAATTTTATTTCTTTATTAATCTGGGATTTGTACCTTTGCAAGGCTTTTGGTCTTGACTTCTCATTTAGAAGGTACGCACAGCACTTATCTCCAGCTGGCTAAGGTTTGAACACTGTGTTACAGCTTCACCTAGGAAATCTTGCGTCTGGCTGTGTTCATGGTATTTCTGAGTTACCTTAATTTTGATGCAATCCAGTTTTAATACAGACTGATTTTGATACAATCTGTTCCAAAGATGACGATTTTAAAAAATATTGAAAGTGGTCCCTGGTTTATCATTACCTATCTGAAAACTTAGTAATGAACAGTGGGTGAAATAATCCATAAAATTTGCTTTTAAACACTGGCCGAACAAGAAAAATAGTGTTCAGAAATATTTTTTTACTCTTTCTAGAAAGCCACATATGTTGTAAATGAAGAAGTATACATTTTATATTTTTCTTTCTAGAATAACTGCAAGGTAATATAGATTCCATAGTATCATTATATACAATTCTGTAAGCAGAAGCTTATGAAATGTATGTCTGAAACTCTGATTTAGGCAAGATAAACATTTTTATTTCTGATAGATGTAGAGAGATAAGTATTTTAAAGGGAACATAAGAGACAGTTATGTCCCTGTGGGATATTTAAATAAAGCCAGGAAACTGAATTTATACACGCAGCATAGTTCCTATACACTGTATAGGAAATGTAATTGTCTAGCACTTAATTTTCTTTTCTCCAGTGTTGCTACTGTGAGCTCCAAGAAAATTCTAATTCTTTTTCTTCATTTTAACTGTTCACCTTGTGGATTTTAATATATTCAATAAATGTAGTTATGACTAGTCAAAGGCAGAACCAGTAGGGGATGGTGGGCTGTGATTCCTCAGAGGTTAAATTAAGCCTGTTGGGCCCAAAGTTCTACATACGCGTTTCAAAGACCAACACTGTCACTTATTCTTTAGAAACAGATGAAGTAGGGATATACTACAAGTCTGAAATTTCCATAGGGATGCTGTTTTGACAGCTGCCAGTACCAGAAACCATACTTTTATCAATATTAAAAAGCATCCACAGGTGTCTGTCTTAGCACAGAACAGTCTTAGAAGTCTAGCATTGCTTCAGGATGTAAAAGAATATAAATAAATCCTTACTGAACATTTTTATCTGAATGTATCTGTTTTAGACACTGTCCAGAATCATAGTTTTGAGAAACATTTCCTCTCAAACATTTTGAGAGAAAATGTTTGTCTATAAATTACTTTAATCATGTAACATATTAAAGGAAGTGATGAATTACTGATAGCAAATAGCTTTATTTCCTGCATAGTGCTGCCTGTCATAGCATTTCAAGTATAAAAAAATATTAAAATATAAAATATATAAATAAATATAAAATATTTATATGTTTCAACCCTCTTTTTGCTTTTAAAACTAGTTGACCTCAGTAGGTTTGGGACTTTGTCCCAAATGTGTAGTGCTCGAGGGTAGGAAGGCTCTGCAGAGGGACCTGGACAGGCTGGATCGATGGGCCAAGGCCAACTGTATGAGATTCAACAAGGCCAAGTGCTGGGTCCTGCACTTGGGCCACAACAACCCCATGCAATGCTACAGGCTTGGGGAAGA
>NW_008825615.1:16765266-16786632 GCF_000699105.1 Pygoscelis adeliae
GAGGTGCTGGAGCGTGTCCAGAGAAGGGCAATGAGGCTGGTGAGGGGTCTGGAGAACAAGTCTTCTGAGGAGCGCCTGAGGGAACTGGGGTTGTTTAGCCTGGAGAAAAGGAGGCTCAGGGGAGACCTTATCGCTCTCTACAACTACCTGAAAGGAGGTTGTAGCGAGGTGGGTGTCGGTCTCTTCTCCCAAGTAACAAGTGATAGGACGAGAGGAAATGGCCTCAAGTTGAGCCAGGGGAGGTTTAGATTGGATGTGAGGAAAAATGTCTTTACTGAAAGTGTGGTTAAGCATTGGACCAGGCTGCCCAGGGAAGTGGTTGAGTCACCATCCCTGGAAGTATTTAGAAGACGTATAGATGAGGCGCTTAGGGACATGGTTTAGTGGGCATGGTGGTGTTGGGTTGACGGTTGGACTTGATGATCTTAGAGGTCTCTTCCAACCTTAATGATTCTATGATTCTGTGAAATGCGGCCTCAAAACTGCCATACTAATGAATTACTGCAGTGAGCGAAAACAATATTGGAAGTGACATGAATAAGAGTTACTCTCTTAGATTCGAAAGTCCCACCTCTTTTCAGTCTGACCATGGCAAACCCATATCACATTGTGCTGCTGTGCTTATGCAGCCAAGAGCGTCTTTTGCAATGTATAAGAGTAATGACACCATCATATGTCCTAATTGTTAGAACAATGCACTGCCCTCCTGCGGGTTGTCATTATTTCTTCGTAACCGTACTGCCAGAGGTGTGAACATCACACTCATCCAAGATTTCTCATCCAAGATTTAGAATGTCCACTCGACATTCTCCACTTCTCTCATCCTTCTCCCCTTCTCCAACACTGCACATTTAAACAAGAGCTATGAAACATTTGGCATGTGTAATGTGATTTGCCTTTGCACAGTAAACATGAGTGATATGAGCCGTTTGCATCAACACTTCGTGTTTCTAAGCGTTGATGTGTCAGCCTGTATCACTGATTCATGTAGCTCTCTCCCAGCTTCTCCTTCTCCCAGGATTTCTTATGGCCTTCTAACTAATTTCATTCAGATACTGGTGACCTTGAATTGAAATGATGGACACAGCTTTCTTTTTATTCATTGTAACTTAAATTAACTGTGGTCTCTGGAAAGCAAGAACCTTTCCCTGCTTCATTCTTTCTTTCCTGTGTGAATGTGTTAGTTCAATTAATAAATTGGCTAAAGATGTATCAAAATTAATTTTAAAGGAATTTTGGTTATGACTATCTTTAATTTACAATAAAATTAAAACACTTGAAGATATGAGGATTTGTTGATTTAATGTAAAGTTCATCTAGATTTATTTCAGCACAGATTTTGAAGTTATAATTAAAGCCATTTTAAAGTAAAAGAACAAGATTTTTGTGGTCTTGTGTCATTTGCTTAAGAAAGCAATAACTTCCAGTATAATCAGTTAGAATACTGAAATCCAAGACTGCCAAGTAAACAAATTCCTTTTCAAAAAATGTCTAATAGACATTTAGGGGGATGAGAGATGAGTTTCCTTCAAAGGAACTGAGAAGAGCAACAGAAAAAATCCCATACCAGTAATTCATAGCGGTTCTTCAGAGTAGAGCAGTTTGTTGTTTTGTTTTGTTTTTTTCTTTTTGGGGGGAGGGTGTTTTGGGGGGACTGAAAGTGTTTTTTAGAATGTTCAGTGCTGCAAGACTGTATACAGTTCATACTCACTGTGGCCAGGTGTTTGCAGTAATGGAAGACTGAAAACTGAGTTTTGGATGTGTATGTTTTAGCTGATATTTCTCAGGTTAGTTGATCAGATTAACAGTATCTGTAATAATAAATAGATAAAATATATTTTTAGTACTTTAAGTTCTTGGCAGCCCCACAGCTGTTAGGCTGCTGAAAAACGGAACATTCGGATTAAAATTTCCTTATTTAAATCTGCCAGTGTTTGAACTTTACTGTATATTTTTGATGATTTGGGAGGTTTGCTTACTAATTTGGAACTTTGCCTAATGTTTTTGTTCAAATAGAACTTTCTATCTTATAATTAATCTCCTTGTTCTGTATGTTCATACAATAAAAGTGCAGAACAAATGAGTACTCAAAATTCTAGATGTATAATGAATAGTTAGGGTTTAAACATAACTATTTTCCTGACAAGGACATGGTACTGCTATAAGCAATTGGCTGTCTTAGGTTATTCTTCTGCCAGGTTCCTTCTTCTTTTATAGATTATACAGTAAGAAACTGCATACAGTCAGGACTTTTACAACAAATCCAAAGGAACTAGTTCATTTCCAAAAACAAGTGAATCTACTTTATTCATTGTTCATTTAAAATTTAAATTCGCTATTCTTATCTCCACTTGCATGCAGTGGGAATAAATGAGTTTTCCGTATCGATTTATGAATAGAATATCCAGCATGGCTCAGGGGGAAAAAAGAACATAGTCCATATGCTCATGCAGAGTGGCATCTTCCTTTTTTTAGTGAACCCAACCAGTGAATTTAGTCAACCATGCAGAACTGAATAAAGCCTAATGTGGAGGTAAGAGACTAGCTTTCAAGTTCAAGACAGCTTACACTTCTGAGAAAGGGAGAGGACTGTTTGACTTTATCGCTCATCTTCTTCAATTCACCTGAGCTTCTCTTGTACAGATTTGGCTCGCCATTTCATTTGATGCTGTCTACATTCTGTAAGGCTGGAAGGGGTTTGGTGTCTCAGTCAATTAGATCTCCCATGTACAAAAAGATCTCTTTTGTAATGTTATGTATAAAGTATAGGCCTAGGCTAAGAAATGGTTGCAAGTTCTATGGGATGTCCTGTGGCTGCATGACTTCCACAGTACATCTAGACAGATGCACATGCACAATCCAGTTCAGAACCTTGTTGAGGGAAACTGATGATCATGTCCCCCATTGCCTTATATTTGTCGGTCAAAACTTTCTATTTCTGAAACCGCCCAATAGCTGTCTCATAAATTTGATCCCACAATAAGATGTGATATTTATAGTTTGGTGCCTCTCCATATCTACCTGACTGTGCAGTACGCCACGAAAACATGATGTCATATTAAATGGCAGGCCATGTTTCAGATAGATGAATTCCATCTTCTTTAAGCACTTCCATTTGTGCAAATTATATTTTCTTGTGTGAATCTCAGTGTCACAGTTTCTTCATTTTTTTCCAAAGCCTCATAATTTAATTTCTTGTATGTTTTGATGTTATTTGGTTGCACTTTTCCTGATAGTATCACTGACCGTAGTAAGGGGCTGTGGCACCACTTTGTCAGGTGGCTGATTCTGCAAAAAGGCCCAAATACAGGGTCATGTTATGTTGTCTTACCCAGGTCAAAGCACTGCTGTGTATTGAATAGTCATACTACTAGCCTGCAGCAGAACACTTCTTCAAGAAAACTTATGCAAGTGTAAAGAATAACATTATATAGATTATAATAGTAGTTCCCAGCGAAAAGCAAGGATTTACTAAACCAGCTACTCTGTCAAATGTCTTTGAAGATGGCTTTTCTTCTCATACTAAATGTGATAAAAAAGCTGCCTGAAAGAAAACCTTTTCACAAGTTGGAGTACTAACATCGTGGAGCCACACTGCTATTTCTGACAAAAAAGCTCTAGTAATGGCAAGTCTGCTGTCTTGCCTAAACCAAGTCTTTAATAACTTCCTCAGTTGAGCTGGATTATATGAGGCTGAAAACACAGCTTCTTTGTTATGCCATTTTTAGCATTCCTTAACCTAACATACTGGAAGGTGGCTCCATGGAAGTATGAGGGAGACTATCATTGCTTCAGAGTTTGCCCTTAAAATTTATTCTAGCTGGAATTTACTGTATTGCATAGAAAGTGTGACTGAAGCCTAAAATGAAGAACAGCAGTAACTGTTTTTACCTTAATTATAGCTAGATTATCTTTTATTTATAGCTAAGATACCTTTTATTGTTGGAGGCATAAGTGGGATTTTTCTCCATTTTATCCATTGCTGTCCATTCATCTCCTTACTGATGTACTAAGCTATAGTATTTACTATGGATGGTAAGATCATTAGATTATAGTGTGAGATTCCAAGGAGAGCCAATCTGCACATTAGAGCTGAGGAAACCTGGATAAACCTAATTTACTGTTTCATTCTTGGTTTAACAGCTCTAATGCACTCATTTGATGTGGACATTGTTTACTAGAAGGTGAACAGAGATGATTTTTTGAAGGCTGTTGGAAAGCCAAAAGGCTATGACAGCTTCTTTCTTGGGCCACATTTCACTTGCAGGTGGCAAGGTTTGGAGAGACCTCCCGTACTCACAGGCATGCAGTTCTTTCAAAAACTAGTTCAGAGAGAGATTATTGAAAATGTCTGTAGTCTTTCAGAAAGACATTTCTGTTTTTGCTGTACCAGTATAATTTGATAGTCATAGAAAACCTATTAAAAAAAAAAAAAAGGAAAATAAAAAATGGTTTTGGTCCCTGAAGGTGATTTTTGGCAGTATCTCAAGATAATAAATTACATCTGATCCCAGGAGTGGCTGGGGCAGAGAGGAAGGTGAAAAGGAAAAAAAGTCCAAATAATACCTACAAACTGAAAAAGTTCCATAGGTGATAAAGTTGTCAAATATTATCAAGATAAATAGAGCTATTTAACACGTGGAGCAGAGGGAAGCTTTTTTTGGTAACAGATGTCCTTCTGAATGGATACCCAGCACTGACTTTCATATGATGTAATGTGTTAAAGTTTATCAGAGAGAAAAACAGCTGAAATTCCAGACAAAAATTCAGAATGTAAACCCATTCATTTTTGCTGACATTTTGGGTTTTCAGTTTAATTTTATTTTAGCAGTACATCACAGCTTCACTTAGACTGCTATTGCTGATGTGCAAATTCTTTTTCAAAACCCTTCTATTATTACCAGAAGCTTTTCTTATATCTTCTCTACTTGACTTTGAGTATATTTTGTGATGTAAGAAGTAGGCATTTGGAGCTGGATTAATTAATTTGGCTTAAAAACAGGATTATGGACTTCAATCAGTTAAACAGAATTCCAACATTTATTTTCCTGCTTTAAGAAATCATTATAAAATAATCCAATATTCATACACCATAATTATCATGAGGCTTATTACTGCATATTACTTTTCATCACTACATATGCAGTTATTTGCATCACACAGGCAATGAACTGGACAGACAGAAGAAGTAGCTTTCTGATTAACACACAGAAGATCAGAGCTTGTGTTCTACTTTAAGTTCAGGTATTCTTGGCTTACAGTCAAATTCTAAGACCACAGAGCTATGCCACAGTATTGTTACATTTAAATCTCCTTTTCTGGGTTACAGCGTTCTTGTATCCTTTTCTGCTTTTCAAAGGTGAAGCTAGCTGTGCTTTTGATTAATGCTTTTCTCAAATTCTCGGCTTTTTTTTTCCTTAAGCACCAAACAAAGAAAATACTGTTGTTGAATATTATTTCATTCCCTTTATTTGTTTTTCTATAGAGATCTTTTTCTATAAAAATACCTTTTAAAATGCATTTTCTGTGCTTTAGTTCGGTCTATGGATACAGTATTTTCTCACCTGTGAACTGCCAAACTTGCAGGGTTTTGAGTGTTATGTTCTTCCATGTATTTCATATGTTTATTTTAATTCTGATTTATCACAAATACACATATTCATCTGGGACCTTTAAAACAAGTTAAAATAGACAATATTAAACTAAAGGCATTCCATTTCCTTTCTGTTTTCTTCTGAGTTATTAATCATATATCTTTAACATAATTCTTAAGTGTGCATTCTTTTTGTTTTATCTCGTTTTGCATTCTGAACAGTAAAAAAATTATATCTGATAGTATTATTAGTTTATTGGTCAAGCTACTACCTTTATGCTTGTAAGTACAAAAGTAGTAGTAGCACGATCACAAAAAACAACGAATCAGCAGCTTGGATCTCTCTTTTTGAAAAAGAGAAAGCACAATTTTAAGAGAGATCTTGCCCTTTTTTACTCAATAGGTTCAGTTGTACATCTTGCTGTTCATTTAGTTAAACATATATATTTAAACGTTTTCAGCAAAACAGCTGAAGAGGTTTTGATTACAGTGTGAAAAAGTGGGCAAGTATATTTTTAAGTTTTTAGATGGAACTGGAAGTGTAAATGGTTATGGGGACATTGTGTTCATACACAAGCACACTGTTAGCAAGATTAAGCTCGTCTCGAAGTGCCTGTATCTCTGCTATATTTGCTTTAATGTCCTATAGGTCATTGGTTAGCACCTGAATTCCCTCCAATGGTGTAAATAACTTGAAATATCTTGTGCTTGATTTGAAGCCCAGAAAAATCAATTTCTACCTCAGACCGTATTATTTATTTCTGCCCTTCTTTTCTCCTCTCTTTCTCTTTCTGATACTTTAGTAGCCACAGACATTTTGGAGCAAGAGATTGAGATGCCAGTTCCACATATACTAAGTTGACACTTTAGGACTTTATAGCATTCCTTGAACCAGACTGCACTTGGGTCTTGCCAGGCACTGAAAATGTCATTAGCCATAAGTAAAGAATAAAACACAGCAATAGTTTGTTTACTATATCCATTAATTCTTTTGTCTTTCCACTTAAAATGCAGTTCCACAGTATGGTTTTTGACATGGCAAAGTTAAAGAGTTTTCCTTCCTACTTGTTCCCCCTCAACCCTGCCCATTTTTTTTCTTTTCTTTCTATTTTGTGAGATTGCACACAGAAGCTCATTAAGCAAAAGAGAATAAAAACTTCTGAGGTGAAGGGGAAGGAGAAAGGGCTTTTATGTGGATTCTTGCACTGTCTGTGCTTAGAGAATAGTGTCACAAAAAGTTGAATTATCCAAATGTAAGGGATGTAAATGATGAGTGGACAGAGCACTGGCACATGGAGGTAAGAATCTCTTACTCTTGCTTTTTGCAAAATGAGAATCAAGCACGGAATTCTTGGAAATTTGTACTAGATGTCTGCCCTAGATCGGTGAATTGAATTTGCTTGACAATACAAAAAAACCCCATGTGGTTTCTGCTACACTCCCACAGAATTTCTGGTAGTTATTAAGTTTGCTACAAAGTACAGAGGGCTTTTTAAAATATTTTCAGCAGGTCATTTATGTAAATGTCTGTTAGAAAGTCTCTTCTGGTTGTAGAACAGGAAAAAAAAAAAGGAAAAACTTTTCTTTAACTATGCAGCCACAGCTCATATCTTTTATCTTCATCTTTGCAGACTCCTTTGTTCTGCTGCACTAGAGCATTTTTGAAGTACAGTTTAAAAGTAGCTCTTTTAGACATTCTAGTTATAATCTAACTGGTTATTTAGACATGTATGAACTATTCAGCCTTGCTATAACAGTTTGTTTACATGTAATGTAAACACATGTAGAAAGAGTTTATGTGGTTTTCCTCTTGATTTCTTTGGTAAAACTAAAAGAAGCTAAAACTAAAAGAAAACTAAAAAGATGTCAGCCTTTCTTATGAAAACAGCATAACAAACCACACCAAAACCCAGCTCTGAGATGTTAGGCTTTTTTAATATTCCACCAGTTAGGAGCCATAAGCCTTTCCTAGAGGTCTAAAATTAAAGAGATTTTACACTCTACATTTGGGTTTGGAACAGGAGGTGGTATGATAACATTTTTTTTCTTGTTGTAAGCTGTAAGTAGATATCCCTAATATTTACCAATTTACACAATGGTACTAGCGTTTCTACCTCTCTTCATTGTAATTTTCCAGCATTTTATCTTTTTTTGTCCCAAGAGATCATATGTAAATCAGAACAGAGAAATGTGAATTTCAATCTAAACTTTTAGTATCTTATAACATGATGTCTGTTTGAGCCTCTCTTTTTAACAATTAGTACATGCATAATTTACATAATAAATCATGATAAAACATTTGTGAAAACTTATATACTTGCTCATTTACGTATAGTGCAATAAGACTAAAAGGCTGTTTATGAAATCAATGTTGATTAATCTTTTTTAGATTTATTATACACTTTCTAATGAAGTGCTTTGAAGTGTAGAATTGTAACGTATGTCAGGGACAGCTCCATACATAGCTTAAGTTCTTTAACTTAAATTGATAAAATATCTGAACTGAATTCTCGTCCATAAATAGAACAGAAAACTTGACAACAGATATTTTTAGAATGATGTCTGAAATTGAATTTTCTAAATAAGATTGTACTGTCATGATAATGATGCTAAGAGTAACAGAATAGAAAAAAATAATAGGAAATATTTACCCAGATTATGTAAGAGGAGGAAGAATTTGCCAAAACACTGCCTTGTAGTCAATTTAATTTCCAAATATTTTTTATGAATATTCAAGAAGACACTTTTTAAAGCTGTTTTGTTATATAGTGTGGTATATCTCACATTACTTAAAAAGGATATCTGGAGCTGTTTTTCTGAAATGTGGGTAGAATTGTTGTGTTCAAATGAGTAGTTCCATATTTTGGTTATTATTAGAGATTATTAGTATACTGGGATAGAAGAATTTTTCTTATGGCATTGTCTCTTACACTTCATAACTTCATGGGAATTACTAAGGTCAGTTATGTAATCATTTTAACAGCATGAAAAATTAAATTGGATAGACTTATAAGCATATCAAACTCTCCAAAGATTGATGTCATTAGAAAAGCTGTACATGCTCAAAACATGAAGCAAAATCTTTTTGTGTGTCGTGCTTTAACCCCAGCCAGCAACTAAGCACCACACAGCTGCTCGTTCACTCCCCCCTGGTGGGATGGGGGAGAGAATCAGAAGGTTAAAAGTGAGAAAACTCATGGGTTGAGATAAAGACAGTTTAATAGGTAAAGCAAAAGCTGCATGCACAAGCAAAGCAAAACAAGGAATTCATTCACTGCTTCCCATCGGCAGGCAGGTGTTCAGCCATCTCCAGGAAAGCAGGGCTCCATCACACGTAACGGTTACTTGGGAAGAAAAACGCCATCACTCCGAACATTCCCCGCTTCCCCCTTCTTCCCCCAGATTTAGATGCTGAGCATGACATCATGTGGTGTGGAATATCCCTTTGGTCAGTTGGGGTCAGCTGTCCCAGCTGTGTCCCCTCCCAGCCTCTTGCCCAGCCTCAACCTACTCGCTGGTGGGGTAGTGTGAGAAGCAGAAAAGGCCTTGGCTCTGTGCAAGCACTGCTCAGCAATAATGAAAACATCTCTGTATTATCAACACTGTTTTCAGCACAAATCCAAAACACAGCCCCATTCTAGCTACTACGAAGAAAATTAACTCTACTCCAACCAAAACCAGTATATTGTGTTATTCGGTAAGTACACTTCACAAGATGCATTCTTTTCTTTCTTAATTTACACATTTCTATCTTTAGATTTGAAGTTTCTCAAATGAGAATTCAAAACAGTATTAAAACATTTTTAATATGTATATAGCTATTTCTGTATGATATTGCATCATCTTCATGAGATGAAGTTCATGGATGATAAACATTCTAATTCATCTCTGAAACAAGGTTACAATGCCATATTGATCCTCAAGCTGATTGATGTTGTGACAAAATGATACTTCTACTTCTGGAAGAGGGCATAGAAGGTAAAGTAGAATTAAGATGTAAAAAGATAATTTTTGTATCAACATTCACTCACTATTAATTTCCTGAATAGTGTATATAAGGAAGCAGTGTGGCAGAGATTTATAATTTATTTCTGTGTGCCTACTCTGTGAGGGGAACACGCAGAATTAATCTTGATATGTTTTCATTCTCATCAGAAGGGGGGGTTCTTGCTGTGCTCCCAAACAGAATGAAGGACTGCTGTTGCATAAACTAGTTTTCTCCTTTTGGGTTATAGTCCTACAAAATATGCCACATGTTGTCTGGCTGTTTCCATGCAGGAAAAGAAAATGGAGGCATTGCATATGTTTGTCTTCTTTCAGACCAGTGGACTAGGCTCTTTATTGGCAGCATTCATCAATGTCAGCATTTCTGATTTAATGGATTCTGCCTATTCCAGATAAGTGGGCATCTGTTATTCTATTAGTAGTTTTTCAGATTCTCTTGAAAGGAAATATCTAAAATACTGCATTGTGGAACAAAGAACATATATTTTCAATATTGTCAAAAAGTAGAATTTAATATTAAAATGACCTTAGGAATACACTCCCCAACAACGTAGTTTGGTAAGGATCCTCGAGATAAAGACACGAAAATTAAGAAAAGACATCTGAAAACTCAGTTGTTAATTTACATAAAATTCATAGATTAACAGTTGATATGGACTTATAAAGCCTGATTGTGCATGCATTTTCTTGAATAAACTATTTATTAAGGCCTTTAACACAAGCAATTCACTGAAAATCTCAGCTTTATTCCTTGAAGACCATTTTCCACAAAAAGCCAATTTGGAAATTGCTAAATTCACATCAGCAAAAATTTGGTTGAGCAACATCTGTATTAACATACAATTCTAGCCTCTTCTTGCAGTTAAAAAATTGTCATGCCACTTTAGACTGCTGAAATCCTGTCATTCACAGAGGTGTATCCTGGTGAGGGGTCTGTAAGGTGCTATTTGGAAATCCAAGTGGCAAAGCGAGAGCTGACGTTGGCACAGACGATTAAGAACCATGATAGAGGTTTTTTTTGTTTTTTTTGTTTTTCTTACACCATATTGTTTGTCCTTCCCTTTCTTTGCATAGCTATGTGCAGATGTTGAGCTATGACCTCAGCTGATGACTACAAAGCAGAAAATGCATTTGGAATATAGGCAGTGGCTTGTAGTGGAACAGAGTAATGCAAATAGAAAAGCAACAAGATATGATAAGCTGACAGGTGGAGTTGTGTTGTTAAGACAGGAGTACCTTTAAACCATGTTTAGGGGTCTCTATTTATTTGATCATAATGATTGCCATTATTTCTAGGAGGACTGTGCTGCATTTTCTAGCTTTAATTCTGGTGGGGTTTTGTTGGGTTTTTTTTAGGAGCATTTTCACTTCTGTTCACAGAATCATAGAATCATAGAATACCAGGTTGGAAGGGACCTCAAGAATCATCTAGTCCAATCTTGGCAAAAGCAGGGTCTAGACAAGATCTTAGAACCTATCTTTTTTCTTATGCCTGATTAGAAGCAATGAAACTATTTTTAGGTGAGTCACAATGGCTTAAGATGATCAGCAGAATGTGTCTTTCATGAATTCAACACTGGCAGATTAGCTATGTATTTCAATAGATAATTCTTTACATAAATAACTAATGGTTCTATGTGACTGTGGTCTCTGGTAGTCAGTACCTTTTCCAGCTAGTCAAGAAGATATTTTGGAAATAATTTTGAGACCATTATGCTTATTTTCATATATGTTCTGGGTTTTTTGATTGCCTCTCTCTTTTGCTAGCTATTGTATCAGTGTTGCATGTACTGTTGTCAGCAGTCTCTGTAGTTGAGATCGTTGCTGAAGAATAGCAGGGATCTGTCTCATGTTTATATGTCTTAAAAGTACAGTTACCTGGAGTAGAATTCAGCTTTAATTTAAGAACTCCAGAACTGCCCTTGCTATGATTTTCCCCTCACAAATCTTCTACACAGTCATGCATAGCATAGATGTTACTGAAACCTCAATCACTACTGCAACAGAATTAGAAAGTACACCTTGAAAGACAACTGTTGTTCTCAAGGATGTTGTAATACGGACTAATGTAAGACATTGTTTATAAAAATTTTGAGTAGTGAAAATATTTGTATTGGAGAGGCAAAAGAGCACAAAAGAAGACAGACCAAAGACAATGGTTTTCTTTAGACCAATGCATATTCAGTAGAATTGTGATTTGTAGCATACACAGTTTCTTTATAAACATTGGACGGTCTTGTTAGCACCTGTCCTTTAATATTCATCTCCTGAGATTGTTGCTGTTGGCCATTTCTGATCATTAGTCTCATTCTGCCTGAGACAGCCCTGTTGAAATAGGAGGAAACTTTCTGTTGCCTATAACCAAAGTCAAAGCCATACTCTAAAAGTGAACCTGATTGTGATGTGGAAATAGGTACTCATAACAGCATTCTTTCTGTAATGGGTCAAGCATGAACCAGTGATAAATAATACATGGCATGGCGTGCTTTCACTGCTAGGGATCACATAAGGCATGGTGGAGCACATGGGGTTGGGACACCGCTGTCCTGGAGGCAGCAGCTTGTGCTGGGCACCCAGCCACCCTCTGCGATGCAGATGTGGATTGGTGGGTAGGCAGGGATATAACCCAGAAAATGGAGCACGCTGAGTGAAGAACTCCCTAAGCTAGGCTGTAGAAAGGATTGAGAAGTTGGGCAAATCTTCGGTGTGCTATTCATGGAGGACAGATGTCCTTTCCTTATACAGGGACTCATACCTCTGCATATGCTCCAAAGCCATTAACTCTTTCCTGGAATTCCAACTTCTCCACCAAGTCAGGCTTTTTTTCTTTTCTCTTTTTTTTTTTTTTGTTGTTTATTTTGGTACAAAATATAAAATCAGTAAGAGATCATGATGCTCTTACCTCCCCATTTCATACATCCGTTTCCTTTATAAATTCCTTTATCCTGGATTAATATTTTTTTCCTAAAAGTTGGCTGTCTAGATTCTTCTAGTATAATCTTTCTCTTTTTATTGTCTAAATAAAAATAGCCTAAAGATCTTTTTGATCAAATGCATAACTTTTAGAGTGTCTAAGTTATATGGGATTAATGCAAACACTATAATGCTAAAGCCTCTAAACTTGGCTGTAACACAGCTTGACAATGTCCTTTGTACAAGTAACGTCTATTACTTCAACCTGTGATTGGAGCTTTGTTAGGTCAAATGTATTTGCTTGTGATTCATTGAAAAAAATGTTAAGGAAAAAAGTGTATGTCTTTTGAAGACATAAAAAGCATGATAATGACAAAAAATCCCCCCTTTTTCTTCTGTACATTTATGAGAAGGAAAACATGTAATCCTTATATAAATATTTTATATTGTGAAGAAACAAGGGGCCAGCAAAGTTGCAACTATGAGAGAAGCTGCTCCTTATTTTTGTTTTTTTTCCTTAAGTGATGAACTGAAATCTTTTACACTCAACTTTTTATTAAATAATAATTGTTTGCTTCATCCTAGAAAAAGTCTTTCCCAAATTCTCTTTTTAGGTCTGACTTATGGGATATAAATATTATAGTTCCCTAGCAACCCTGAAAGTGCATAGGATCTTTTAATGTTTCATATATATACCACAGGAATTTTGCTAGTTTTCATGATCTTATTAAGTCACTGTCTTCATTAATGAGATAGAGATAGATCCTGGATGTGATACGGTGAGCTGAAATGAAGACTTATGGTGTATTTATTCAAAGATGGCAGAAGATTGTATATATTAATGGAGTTTCTTCTTTTTATACTTGCTGATCCAGATTTAGGAAACTGAAAAGATCTAAGATTGAAATTGTGAGGCACTGCTACAAAATATCCTTATAAAGGAATGAATTCATACTTTCCTTAAGTCCTTTACTGGGGAACAAAAGGACTTTTTTATAATCACTTCCTGTATCTGCAGTCTGTATCAGCAGAGTTTATTTTAAGACTTTGAAATGTAGAAAAATTTGCATAGTTTATATTACTAAATTTGAAAAGATTGATAACATTATTTGTGTTCTTTCCATATGGAACCTTAAGGCTACATGAATTGCTGTAAAGCTCCATTCAACCCAAAATCATGTCCTGATTCTACTGACAGTAGAAACAGCTTTACTGTCCTTATGATTGAGTTGCATGTGGACAGTTTATGTTCAGCAGACATTGTCAGAGGTCTCTCTCATAAAGTAGTCTGATCTGGTTTTCTATTGTTTGACAATGTATATTTAAAGCCTAGTATTATATGGAAAATATTTCCACAATAAAATGGTGTGTTGTGTGAAAAATCCTCTAAAATATATCCCCAGTAAGATTCTGGATGAATTGTTTCATCAGCCATCTTTAGGCTAACTGAAGCTGACAAAAATTTTCTTTTAGCATTTAATATTTTTAATGATTGAATATTTTTGTTTATATTGATTTTTGGAAAGAAAATGTTGGCTTTGGATTTGATTGACAAAGAGAATGTTAACTGGGATCCTCAGTGCTTAAAACTAGTTTTAATTCATACCTGCAATTCACTTTCTAAATGATTTTCAAAAGCCTTTTGAAGTTAATACCTTGTTAATGTGGGGAGAGGGTGGTGTTGATTGCAATCATTTAAAGTTATGGGCTTTTTAGAACATTATTTTGCCCACATTGATATTTTCCCCTTGGCTCCCTATAGCCTGCTGAGGTGAGATTTTACAGTGCTGGCAACTGAGACCCCACAGCTTTCCCACTGAATTGCAATTGAATTTTAATGGGGAAAGCTGTGGGGTGATATTATCATTGCACTGACATTGCAGAAAACTTTACCTCCTGTGGCCCCACAGAGCCAAGGGAAAAGCAGCAGAGAGCAGTGTGTTGCTCAGCACACTGTCATTTGGTGCTGGCTTCCAGGAGTATGTTATATTTTGGGGCAGTTGTAATAGGTTTCCTGTTGACCATTGTGCTGGTTCTTGTCATATTGTGATGTTTTTTCTAAGAGCGTATCAAGAACATACTGTGAAGCATACCCAGAACAGAGCTAGACACACCGTTCCTCTCTTATGCATGTGCCTTATTTATCTTCCCTACCTCTATGCTGAACAGCTTTGAGCAACATCTGTTTGCTGCCTGAAGGCTACTGCTTTTGAGAAAGATTTACTGTAATTTTAACTAGGCTGACAAGGGAAGCAAAAGCACATTTTCCTGGGCCCGCTCATAAGAGCGGCTGCATGCATATGGCCGGATGTTCCCTGCAGATATAATGTGATGAAAAATGGAAGATGAAATCCTGAATAATGGCAAAGAAGGAAGGGTAAAAGCAGAGGTATGTTCTGTTAGGCCTACTTGTTGTTACTAATTCTCTCATCATTTGTCTATACTTGCTTATACATGGGATTTTTAAAGAGGTTTAAATTTTCCTTTTATAGATACTCTTCTATATAGCAGCCTGATAAACCCATGAAAACACAGTTTATGACAAATATTATATGTAACTTAAGGACACAAGGTAAAATGGCTTAGGAAATTAGGGAAAACATTTATACCAGTTAATAATTCAGCATATGTTTAAGCAAGAATAATAACCATCTGGCACTACCTCAGTGAGATATCACAAATTTTGCCTTATATTCAAAGAATTGTCAAAAAATGTGTAATTGTCTTGTTATTCCAAACAAAATAAAACTCTGCTTGCTTCAAAAAGAGTAAACGTGAAGAGCAAGCCCACGGAAATGTGAAGAATAATTTTAGAAACGACATCTTTAAGAAAGCAGAAATCATTATCGTGTACCTCCATATTTTATGGAGTTTCATAGTTCTGAATGGAGTAAAGTCTTCTACAACACAGCAGTAACTGGCACAGGCTGCTTTCCTTAGACAACTCAAACCACGTCCCACTGAAGTCAGCCTGAATTTTCCCACAACTTGTACAGGTAATTTCATCAAAACTTTCCCTGGAGAGAGGGCTTTATCAGGTACAGAAAGATTACATACAATCTTACTGCTGAGTCATAGCTAAAATAAGTTACCTTCTTTAGACTGAGAAAAGATTTATTAGATCTTTATAGCCTCTATTTGCAATTAGTGCAAAGCTCTTACCTGAAACTGTTATACGTTCGCAATTTATAATTTGCTGGGAAGTTGTCAACTTTGGATAGGTTGACATTTATTGTAAATTCTAGTGATTGACCCTTTAATATACTTGCTTTGAGATCTATCGGAGAAAAGAAAAAAAAATCTAAATATCTGTATTTTAAAGAAAGGAAAGCAAACTCTTCATGTAGCTACCATGGTAATACAGGCAAATTCCAGTAGACCATGTACACAGACAACTAGACTCCATTTATGCTTGCAGTGACTTCCTACAACCACGTAGCTTTGTCTGAATTCTGTGCAGAAATCTGTCTTCATTTAGCATAGGATGAAGTTTCTCCCAAGTTTGTTCTGATACTTCAAAGAAATAGCAATTATTTCCCATCTTGGATAAGTAAGTTCCCAATAAGAAACGCAAGTGGTATAATGTGTATCCTAAGGATTAGATAAAAGAATACTTAAGAATCACTTCAGCTAAAATGTAGGAACATCTGGCAGTGAAACTTGTCTTGAAGGCTGTCTAACATCGCACAGTTTCAGCTGTATATCATATTTCTAAATTTCATCTGTCGATTTAATAGCTTCTGCCATATGTGAAACCGAAGTCCTACATAGACAACAGTCTCCCTCACTTTGTTCTACTTATTAGGAAGATTGAAGACTTCCTTACACATTAGCTACATTTCCTGATGTAAACTTAATAGAAGAGGGAAAATACTCCATGATCTCTTCAATGAATTCCTTTGGAAGTTAGTTTTTTAGTGTAAGTCTGATAGGAATAAAGCACAGAATGACCTGGGATCTCTGCTGATTTCAGGTGAGCATAGCTAGTATCAGTCTTTAGCTATAAAATTAGTAAGATGTCATTAAAAAGATATGTGGTAAAATTGGTTCAGAAATGTGTAACAGCACACATCAAAAATATTAACTTTTCAAAAAACAAGGATAGAGGAGAAAAGTAAGATACAGAATCTCTATCCTCTCATTGTCATTAAAAATACATACTATAATTTGCTGCATTTTAAATACTACGGTTCTATCAAGATTCAAGAAATAAAAAATTGGACTTTTTTGGTCTTTTTCTCCATTAAAACTGTATTTATTCACTTGTAGAGACCCACCATAGAATCATAGAATACCAGGTTGGAAGGGACCTCAAGGGTCATCTGGTCCAAACTTTCTCGGCAAAAGCAGAGTCTAGACAAGACAGCCCAGCACCCTGTCCAGCTGAATCTTAAAAGTGTCCAATGTTGGGGAATCCACCACTTCCCTGGGGAGATTATTCCAATGGCTGATTGTTCTCATTGTGAACAATTTTCTTCTTGTGTCCAGTTGGAATGTGCCCAGGAGCAACTTGAACCCATTACCCCTCGTCCTTTCCATCTTCTTTGTAGCCACCCTTTAAATATTGGAACATGGTGATAAGGTCTCCCCTAAGCCTTCTTTTCTGAAGGCTGAACAAACCCAGTTCTCTCGGCCTTTCCTCATATGGCAGGCTTCCCAGTACTTTGATCATCTTTGTGGCCCTTCTCTGGACCCTCTCCAGCCTGTCCACATCTTTTTTGCATAGCGGGGACCAAAACTGAACACAGTAGTCCCAGTGTGGCCTGACAAGGGCTGAGTAGAGTGGGATAATGACTTCTTTATCTTTGCTGGTGGTGCCCTTGTTGATGCAACCCAGCATCCTGTTGGGTTTCTTTGCCATAGCAGCACGCTGTTCACTTGAGCTTGTTGTCCACCAGGACCCCCAGGTCTCTTTCCACAGAGCTGCTTTTCAGTGCTGTTTGACTCAGATAAGGTACAAAAGAGGAGCAAAACACCTAATTTTATGGATCTTGTGATGTTTCTACTCTTGTACAAAGTAAGATACTATAAAAAGACGCATCAATCCATGACTTAAAAGTTGAAGATTTTATGAGATAACTATTCACAAACTGCAGATCTGGGAAAAAAATGAGTATAAACAGTGATTCAATATTTACAGATCCACATTTTACCCTGGAATTTAATATAGGAAATTTCTGACTCACCAAGAATATTGCTTTATGGTAACTTATGAATAATAGTGAATTATACAGTTAAATCAAGGTCACCTGAAAAATGTTTAACATATTAGTCATAAGATCCATGGTGGAGTTCATTAAAAGCATTTATGAACTGTGCCAAATGTGTTCTCTTCACAATGCTCCCTTGAAGAATTATTTCCTTGCTAATGAAAAAAACCACAATATTTGTTAATTACAGCATTTTTCCCATTTTTGTTCTTTTCTTAGTCTTTATGATCATGTATATTATATATAAATTCATCTGAGATAACTTAGGAAGCAAAAATAATTGAAAAATCAAACCCCAGAACTTTCATATCCATTAAAATTATTGGCTTTTGTACTGTTTAGGAAAAAAAAAAACAAACATTCTTGTATTTGGTTTGTTATAGTACTCTAGGTCAAGGATAACGTAAGTGACAGTTCACTGTACAAAAATCAGTGCAAGATAAAATATTGTAAATTAGCTATATAATACAGTGGTGATATACCACCATTGTGATGCATTAATACCAAGGAATTTATGCATCTGCAGATTGAAAACTGTGGCAGAGGACTTCTCAAAGGTGAGACAGACTTTGGATATCAAACCCTGTTCTGTTTAAATGCTTTCATTAGTTTTGATTTTTATTGAGTAGCCATCTAAATACGCAAATCTTAAACATTCTCAAACCCAAAAAATCAAACCTAGGCTTCTCCATTCTTAGGGTGATGCTCCAGGATGAGACTCAGGTTTCCTGTGGCTGCAGAGTCAGGTTCTCTGTGGCTTGCTTGAATTTCTGGCTCTGTGACCTGTGGTAGGTGAGCAGTAGTCCTTTTTCGAAAAAAAATGGAATAGCTATTTTAGAGGATAGTGGCTGAGGAATGAAAAAATCTGAATTTGAATCCTGTCAAGTTGAGGCAAGAATAGGACCCAGGCCTCCCGCATAGTCTGAGTATTGTAACCAATAGGTTATTATGGAAATGCCCAACAGCACTGAGATATAAAGTGACTGTGATTACTGTGCTTTGTGCTGAGCTCAGTGCTATCAGTGTGTGGGAGGCATGTTCAAAGTAGACAAATCAGGTCCAACCATGTTGTTTAGTTTGTAAATCCCCCAAAACCTTAGCTGTTCAGATGCTGTCTTCAGTGAAGGTGGCTGATCTGGGAATGTACACTAATGCAGCTTTTGGTGTCAAGGGAAGAGATATGATGAAAATTTAAGCACTCTACGAACTCACAGCATTATAGTTAGGAATTTTTTTTTATGTCTTAAATTCAGTTTCCTAGATTTTACATTGGGTTGCTTCAGTCCTTTTTTGGGCCGCAGTGGTTCATAACAGTTTACAGTTTAGAAAAAGTTTTTCATCTTAAAGCAAAGTCCTAATATAAAAAGCTGATTTTCTGTTGATTATTACTGCTTGTCCTGGTTTCGGCTGGGATAGAGTTAATTTCCTTCCTAGTAGCTGGTACAGTGCTGTGTTTTGGAGTTAGGATGAGAATAATGTTGATAACACACCGATGTTTTAGTTGTTGTGAAGTAGTGCTTACACTAGTCAAGGACTTTTCAACTTCCCATGCTCTACCGACTGAGAAGGCTGGAGGTGCCCAAGAAGCTGGGAGGGGGCACAGCCAGGGCAGCTGACCTAAACTGGCCAAAGGGATATTCCATACCATGTGACGTCATGCTCAGTATATAAAGCTGGGGGAAAGCTGGCTGGGGGAGGGGTGACCGCTGCTTGGGGACTGGCTGGGCATCGGTCGGTGGTTGGTGAGCAATTGCATTTTGCATCACTTGTTTTGTCTATTCTTTTATCATTATTATTATTATTATTACTATTATTATTATTATCCTTTCTTTTTCTGTCCTATTAAGCTGTCTTTATCTAAACCCACGAATTTTACTTTTTTTTCCCAGCTCTCTCCCCCATCCCACTGGGGTGGGGGAGTGAGCAAACAGCTGTGTGGTGGTTAGCTGCCCGGCGGGTTAAACCACAATGCTGCTGTAGAGAATTTGTTTGCAACAATGGTTGTGCTAGTCAGACTGAAGATTCCTGGTCTCTCTGAGGGTGGCTTGGTGGGGAAATGGTACGGGAAGGAAGTAGGGTATGATCCTTTTGCTGGAATACTCTCCTCCTCGCAACAATCTGAAAGGTCAAATATTTCTGTTTCATAGCCCTTCCTGGGTTCATTGTCACAAGTTTGAGCCTTATTCATTTTCTCTCTTCCCCACTCCCCTTTTTCTTTTTTTCTTTTTTTTTTTTTTCCTCCCCAGCAAAGGGCTGGGGTTTTTTGGTGTCTTTTTGATCACTAATGGTCCCAAATAGTGGAAACAGTAAAACAGAGCTAGCTCTGGTTAGGCTTAAGTTATGTTAATGGAGTTCCTCAATTAAGTCTTGATAAATGCATATAACTTGTGTTGGCTAAATCAGTTTAACCAATTCAATTTAAAATAACAGTAAAGGTGAGAAAATGAAGACTCTAACCTGGATTTGCTACAATGGGTAGGCTTGTATGAGCTGCAAAGTGAACTACAACTCAAATTACCTTGTCTTCAGTGCTGTTTTACTTAGCCTAAGTAATTAGCCTAACTAATTAGGCCACTGAACATTAGCTTTTAAGAGCATGCTTTTTTCCTTTTCTTTTCCCCCCCCTTAGATAGGTCGTGGGAGCCTGAAAAAAACAGAACTACATAAAGGATATTATATTTGTGTGATGTGTAACTGATAAGGCTTGGTATTGCTGAGCATAACTTGCATAGAATTATCAGTTTGTGATTATTAGTTCATTACTTTCATTGATAAACTGAAACAACCTGTAATTACAGCTGTTGTAGAGAACCCTATTGTATGTTTTGTTAATTTGTTTTCGGAATGACATGTTGAGCTTTCCATGAATGTCTAATATACTTTACACAACTTCCACTGGATCAAAATGGGGTTACTCCACTGTTCCCCAGACGTTAGGACAGGAAGTGGTGCAGGAAGCAATTGGAAGGGCATGAACAGGGCATGCAAATTATTTCTTATGATAACTTTTGGAAGAAGGGAGTTAAAAACTGATGTTTGCTTAGGAAGGGAGTGCCAGGAAAAATAACTAGATTGTCTTCAGTAGTTAAAAGCCTGGTAGTTTTGCACATGAGTCTCTACAATGCATATTAAGATACAGTTATTAAATGAAGAAATATATGTATTCTGCATCTTCCAGGTCCATTATTTATGGAAATAATTTTGTGGACATATTTTCCAAAAAGGCATATTAGTTTATCCAAATCACCCAGGCAGCTCTGAGCAGAATTCAGTCCTGCAAGTGAGAATCATAGAATCATTGAATAGCTTGGGTTGGAAGGGACGTTTAAAGGTCATCAATTCCTTCCTTATATCTAGTCTCAGTCTACCCCCTTTAGTTTAAAGCCATTCCCCCTTGTCCTGTCGCAGCAGGCCCTGCTCAAAAGTATGCTGCCATCTTTTTTACAAGCCCCCTTTAAGTACTGATAGGCTGCAATAAGGTCTTACCGAAGCCTTCTCTTCTCTAGGCTGAACAACCCCAGCTCTCTCAGCCTTTCTTCATAGCAGAGGTGTTCCATCCCCCTGATCATTTTTGTGACCCTCCTCTGGACCCGCTCTAACAGGTCCATGTGTTTCTTATGCTGAGGGCTCCAGAGCTGGACGCAG
>NW_008825615.1:16786728-16786969 GCF_000699105.1 Pygoscelis adeliae
TCTGGACTCGCTCCAACAGGTCCGTGTCTTTCTTATGCTGAGGGCTCCAGAGCTGGATGCAGTACTCCAGGTGGGGTCCCACCAGAGCAGAGTCTACTCTGCAGAATCATCTCCCTCGACCTGCTGGCCACGCTTCTTTTGATACAGCCCAGGATACGATTGGCCTTCTGGGCTGCGAGTGCACATTGCTGGCTCATGTCCAGCTTTTCATCCATCAGTATCCCCAAGTCCTTCTCAGCAT
>NW_008825615.1:16792371-16821070 GCF_000699105.1 Pygoscelis adeliae
GGCACCTCCCCTGGTAGGCTCACTTACCAGCTGTGTCAGGAAGTTGTCTTCCACACACTCCAGGAACCTCCTAGACTGTTTCCTTTCTGCCGTGTTATATTTCCAGCAGATGTCTGGGAAGTTGAAGTCCCCCACGAGAACAAGGGCCAGCGATTGAGAGACCTCTGCCAGCCGCTTGTAGAACGCTTCATCTGCCTCTTCATCCTGGTTGGGTGGTCTATAACAGACTCCCAGCAGGATATCTGCCTCGTTGGCCTTCCCCCTCATCCTTACCCATAAACACTCAACCGTATCATCATCACAATCGTTAAGTGATAAACAGACTATAGAATAAGTCTAGGGAGGCAAATCTTGTTTTATCTTCTCCCATTAACCATGCTGCAAGCACAAGGGAGCTCAAAATACGATTGCACTATTGATTTAAATGCTTAAAGTCTATGCATTGTCCAGTGAATACTATATGAAGCCATTAATGAAAAGAGGTCACAAGAGCTTGGGAGATTTTTTTCTTTTTCCATAGATAGTGTTAATTTGCCATGCACAAATAGAGAGATCTGATTCAAAGACAATTTAGGATGAATATTTATATGTGTTTCTTTTGGTGGGAGCAATAAGCCTTTCCTTCCCAACCCCTTCATTGGGCTGCTAAAATAATTTGTGAATTTACCCTGGGAGCTCACTTGAAGTACTGATTGGATTAAAAATAGAATTTGTTTCTTAGGTTCCATTTAATCTGAATTAAGGGATTAATTCAGAATTAAGGAATTAATTCAGATTACAGTGTTACAAAATTAGTTTTGATGTGGGCAGGCATACGTGGGGAGCACTGAAACCAGCACTACCTCTATGAGAAATGCTTGAGAATCCATGGTTCCAAACTGATGAAAAGAAATGGATATTCTCATGAAATGTAGCAATTCCTTGAGCTGAGTTCTGAGGTGGAAATATTTTCAGTGATGCCTGTATTCTGACAACTCAGCTAAACTCTGTTTTCTATACCTGTGATCAGGAAGTTGTTTTAATATTAAATTCTTCAAAAGATATTTTTCACCTTTTAATTTGCATGTCTTTTTTCTTATTTTTGTTAATATGAAATAGAAGGACTTTAGTACATTGATACAGGATTTACACGCTATCTGGCATGTAGATGTAATGGCAGATTTTCTGGTTGAAAACTGGATCTTTATTTGTAAATGAAAAGCAGTCCCTTATTTTTAGGAAGGTCTCACTTTCTTTTTTTCTTTTTTTTTAATGACTTGAAACTATTCCAACTGATTCTGCTGTGCCACTGTTCAAACTGACATCTCCATTCCCTTCTGACCTCTTACAGATTTATTTATATATGTATTTTGGAAAAGCTTCAAAAAGTAGCTTTGGATTAAAGGAGTTCTTGCCATCTCATATGGAAACTGACTTCAGTTGCCAGAGGAGATTTTTGGACCCAGTGATGTATTATAAATACATAGAATGAAACCGATATATGTGAACTTGAGAACTACAGTGAGCGAAAGGAGTTTATACTGCCAACAGACTAAAGATGGAAATACACATTTACTTGTGTGAGGTTGTTATTATTTTACAAAATAATAATCCCTAACCTGTCAGTCCTTTTCTTTGAGGGAAGCTTACCAAGTGCACTTCAAAATGTGGAAACTAGAAATTCATAACTGTTGGACACTAAAGTCCACAGTCTCAGTACCCACGTTGGTTTTGTGTCCTATTTCTAATTCTTTGTCTGTTTGTTTCCTGCCTCTGCCCCTGCACTCTAGAGGGGTTAATAGTCTTAGGAGTTTTCTACCTGCTTCATAGATAATGACTCTTTTTCTCTCGGTTTTCTAAATAATTATTATAACTAGGCTAAACTGAAAATGCGACTTCACATTATGCTCAATACTCTCTTGGTGCAAGCCACGCTGTAGCAGCCTCTGCTGCTTCTCCTGTGCTTGATCCTGAGGCCGTGGGTTGAATTTCATTAGTTTTGTGACCTGATGGGAAATTAGTTGTCTGAAAAATGTTTTTAGCTTTTCCCTGGATCGACAAGGCAATGTGATCTCTAGAAACAGCGTGAGATAGGTGGTTGAGGAAAGAAAGGTAGAGGAAAACAGGCCTGCCATTCTACCAGCAGTCTCTTATACTAGGTTAAACATAATATTTGCATCTGGGAAGAACAATAATTTCCAACCCGCATTTAGCTTGGAGTTTCTTTTTTTTTTTTAAATTTAAATTCTGACCCATTTAAAGAGATCTATAGTCCAAAGGCTTGTCTGCACTTTCCAGCTGTAACCAAACATAATAAAAAATACTATTTCTCCCTACAAAAATTGCTTTTCTTACATTGGAAATCTCTTCTTTACTTGTGAGATTTTATATATATTTGTATTTGGGTCTGAGAAGAGATTAAAAAAATATTTGTAGGTATGGGATAAGAGAACAATTATGAATGTAGAGAGGAAGACAGCAACATTTTAGAAAGGACAAAGGATATATATGTGATATAGCAACACATTAATAAGAGTTACTCACTAATAAGTTAATACTCACTTCCATCAAATTTTTTTCCTGTCTCGATATTGATAAAAAGTCATAGACTATTTATTTAATCTTGCATCTCTTATTCAAGTGAGTGGTTTTGCTGATGAGAAAAGATCTGCTCAGCAAGCAAGAGCTGATATTAAAGACTGTGGAGTTAGGAGTAACCTCCACAAAAAACCTGCAGTCTTCCAGAAAAAGTATTAGGCTAGGTACCTATGTCTGCCATATCTGTGCTCAGAGATAAGAAAAACATTTTATGACTCAATACATAAGTGACACGAGGTTATTTGGCCTTGTGCTTTAGTCTGAAACCAGCACATTTCATGACTAGAAAAGTATTTGCTGAAAGAAAGAAACATACACTTATTCAGACATGAAGGAAATACAAAATTTCCATACATGTAAGAAACTGTAGAAACGTGCCAACTAATCAACTTGAAACATTAAGCCCAGGGGTCTGTCAAAACTCTGCTTCTCTTTGGAAGTTCTGGGACTGATTCAGGGCTTTGAATTCCCCCTTCCTTGTTGATTCCAGATCCAGAGGTTCAGTTTTCGGTAGGGTTTTTTGTTTTTGTTTTTTTTTTTTTCCCCTTTACAGACAGTTTGATAGTTTCTCCTTACCAAGTCACAGCTTCAAAGCTTCCAAGGCATTGATAGTAAGTCCTATGTGCTGTAGAAACAACGTTTTATTTAAGATAGTGAAAAAGAAGGACCTGAAACTTGTAAAAGGAGCCAGTCCTTTCTGTGAAGGGTCCTGTTGCAAGCAGAAAGCACCTGGACAACTCCACCTCCTTGACAGTGAAAGGGAACTGTAGCTCTTTCTCACCTGCTGTGCAGGCTCCTCAGAGTGGAATACATGGTCCTACTCAAATGATCCTGTGTAAACCTATGAAATCATTGTGAATTCCTGCATATCATCTGGAGCCTGACTAACCCCCATGCCTAGGTGTATCCCTCTCTTAGGTTCTTGATAATCTTCAGCATTTGGTTATCAGAAGGGGAAAGGAATGAACTAACACGTAATACTGGCAAGGAGTCAATTAGAGACTAATCCCCTTTCCTGCATAGATGAATAACTCGCACTGCTGCTTTGGACATCAAAAAAGTTACGTGCATGATAATTTTAGTGTTAACATTTGGGCTGAGACACCACGATAGCCATTACATGGACGCGCTATTATGTGGAATCCCGTGTAGTCTGCAAAGCCGTGGCTTGTATCTACTGTGAAAAGAGTGGTATGTAATATATTACCTTTACCTTCTGTTTTCCACTGTATGTTACAACGGTCATATGGAGTCATCTATGTTTATGGAGTTTGGAGAGGGGGAAAAAAAATCTTGGAAAGCTCTTTTAAATCTGGAAGAAGTACAGCATGCTTGCACCCTTTTATCATTAATGAGACAGCAGTACTCAGTATCTTTCCTATAATCCTCAATACTTTAAAGACTTGAGGATTCATAAGGGATTTTCACATTACTATTTTTGTAAATAACATATTTATGTATCTTTTCTGAGGCATGGACTAATTTTCAAACCAAGGATAGTAAGACATAGTTGAGGAAAAACCTCTCACTTAAACAACTTTATCAGAATCTCTCTATACAAAAAGTGGCTGATATACAGAACAATAGAATTGAACATATAAATCAAAGTGAACATAAGAATGGCCTTTTATATCCTCTTACAACTCAAAATTAATTGTTTCCTTTTGTTAAAATAAAGACTGATCTGTAATTTTTGCAACCCTAGAGGATGCGCAGTGATTAATCACTTCCTCGTCCTTATGTCCCTGTTTAGTTTTATTTAGTTTCATTAATACGGACAGAAGAAATGGACAAGTTGTTTCTGTTCTGTTTTTTCCTGGGCTTTCAGAGGTTTTGTTTTTGCTGATACTTTGTTCTCAGCTGTAGAAATTGATACACTTCTCATACTGTCAAAATAAATATGCTTTGCCAGAATTGGAGTGATCTTAATGCCTAACTATAGTATATAGTACTGGCAATAAAATTTAATAATTTCTGTTTTGCAGTCAATTAGAAAGTATTCCTACAAATAAAAAGAGAAAAGTGGGAATAATTTCCCTCATGAAGCATCTATAGAACTCTTTTTCATGTGAAAACCATTTTATAAGTGGAGTTATTGCTTTCAACATAGTCTTGAAAATGTGTGTGTGTGTGTATTATATATATAAAATTCATATATTTTTAGCAAGCCTGCTACTGCTTCTACTTAAAATATTAAAAAGTTAGATTGCTTAGAATAATGACTGCAGCTGTGGTATGCCTTCACATAGCTGAAGCCAAGAGATAAAGCTGCTTCTTCTTTTAAAGAATATAGACTAGAAAAACAGTATTTTAAAATACAATTAATACAGACTCCACTTCTCCCACTAAGAGAGAACTCCCTGCTTAGTTCATTAGGCTCTACATCAGGCTATATAAAAGTAAATAATCTTTTTCTTCTTTCTCAACATTAAAGAATATGTATTCACATGTGCATTTTTCTAGAGGGAGTTCTCATAAATGTTTTGTCTATTTACTTAGATGAAGGCAATTTAAAATTCTAAAGTTAGAATGAAAAATATTTATTTTGCTTTAAATTAAATACTATTACTACTGGATTCCCAACAAATAAAGATTTGTAAGGATTTCCCTTTCCATTTGAATGTACTTAGCAATAATTTTTGTCTCCATAATTTAGGAAAATAATACCTAATATTTTGATGTTAATTCCTTTTGCTAGAATGTTTATAATTTCTGGTAAGAAAATGAATTAGAAAATTCTCATCAGGGTTTGTATATTAGATCAAATTAATTCATTGTATCAATTTCACAGAGCCCAAAGAAGTGCTAAAATATTTTTCAACAGTAATGGATCAATTCCATGCCCAAATTAAGCATGTGAGTTTTCCCAGAGAGGGCAATGGAATGACTTGTATTTTCTAAGTTCAATGCATAGTTAAATGTATTGCTGCATTGGAAAGGTGAGGTGGTATTTAGCGTCTCATCGGGTAGCCATGTAAGAGTTAGACATCTAGTCCAATATAATTTTGCTAATTAGACAATGGAGAATGACATTTATAGGTGATTCATATCTTCATGAAGTTTATATCTAAGGTAAAATGGAATGAATCACACTACTAAAATACTTGGCTATCTCTAAAATGCGAGCCTTGATGACTAGTTTATGTTACGTGACTAACCTTGGGTGGTTAAAGTTAAGTGAGAGTAATCCCATGCACAGTGGTTTTACATATAAGCATAATCTGACATCACTAAGACTTCTAGAAAAGTGTGCTACTGAGTTCAGAGGAAGAATCAAGTCTGCGTTGAAGAGTGATGTGTATATATAGATGACCGCTGCTCTTCCAGTGAAGTTTAAAGAATGGTCTACAAAGCCATAATACTTTTAAAAGACATGATTAAACACGTTGTTTGTGAAAGACAAGTATACTTCTTATTGAGAATTAATTATTGTTGGGCTGAATATACATTACAGACATGAAGGTAACTATATGAAATCCTTTAATACTGGAAATGTTAGATAGTTGTGTACCACACTGTTCTCCCACAGAAGTACAGGTGCTTTGTCTTATAATAGCAGTGGAGGTGTTCTGAGCATTTTACATTTTCATAGTTGCTGATTTGTTTCCAACTTGCTTCAGCTGAAACCCTGCTAATGGGGCAAACGCCTACATTTTGGTCCTGGATCTCAGATCTTCTGCATTCTGTGTTGGATAGTCATTAGCTAAAACTCAGAAATTATTCAGGAAGTAGACTTGAATCCAGATCTGCCAACTGGGTGATGAAAGCACAGCCCTGCAGGGAAGGACTTGAGGGTACTGGTGGATGAAAAGCTGGACATGAGCCGGCAATGTGCACTTGCAGCCCAGAAAGCCAATCATATCCTGGGCTACATCAAAAGAAACGTGGCCAACAGGTCGAGGGAGGTGATTCTGCCCCTCTGCTCTGCCCTTGTGAGACCCCACCTGGAGTACTGCGTCCAGCTCTGGGTTCCTTAGCACAAGACATGGACCTGTTAGAGTGGGTCCAGAGGAGGGTCACAAAAATTATCAGAGGGCTGAAACACTTCTCCTATGGAGAGAGGCTGAGAGAGTTGGGGTTGTTCAGCCTGGAGAAGAGAAGGCTTCAGGGAGACCTTAAAAGGGGCTTATAAGAAAGAGAAAGACTTTTCACCAGGGTCTGTAGTGACAGGACAAAAGGTAATGTTTTAAACTGAAAGAGGGTAGGTTTAGATTAGACATGAGGAAGAAATTTTTTGTGATGAGGGTGGTGAGACACTGGAACAAGGTGCCCAGAGAAGTTGTGGATGCCCCATCATTGGAAGTGTTTAAGGTCAGGTTGGATGGGGCTTTGAGCAACCTGACACAGTGAAAGATGCCCCTGCCCATGGCAGGGGGATTGGAACTAGATGATCTTTAAAGGTCCCTTCCAACCCAAACCATTCTATGATTCTATGAACTTAAACTGGTGCTTAATTGTGACTGGAGTCATTACCCATGTTTGTTTTCCTCTGGTACAATATTTTGAAAAAGTATGAGGTCTGCTTAGTTATGCAACTTTGGTCAGCTAAACCTCATATGCTTTTTGAGGCAGTTGCCTAAAGTCTAAAGAGGAGCAGAAATTGTTGCATCCTTTTCCGTAGTATTTACTGAGTGCTAAATTCCAGAAAGATTTCTATTTGTGTGGAAATTTCAATCCCTCTTTAGAGGAGCCTGAATGTGTAATAAGTTTACTTGTTTGAATTTTCTATTATAGTAAGGATTAGAATTTGGAGGCACTGAAGCAGCAAAGTTGCAATGACCTAACTAAATATTCTAGAATGCATTTTTGATCATCTGCTACTCTTTTTAGTTGCTCATTTGTGTGAAGAAGAAACATGTTTTTGAGGAGAGAACTGTAAGGACATTGAACTGGAGAATGGTTGTGGAGGAAGACGAATGGTTGAGTAATGGAAGGAGACTGAATGTGAAGGGGAGAATTTTAAAAAATATGAATATGTGATCAAATAACTAAAGACTATGTCAGAGTGCATAACTAAAGAAACATCATCTAAGTTTATGTATTCTTTTATGTTTTTAATTTTTAATGGACCTAAGGCATATATTTATGATTTTTCTCAGATTTTTAAAACAAAAGCCAGAAAGCCCTAACAAATCTTTGCCTTTCTTTGCCCCAGCCTTTGCCTCTGTGGTTCTAGTTCTTTCCCCCAGTCCTTGTGGAAGTTCATTGTTTCTTTGTTTTCCCCAATTTGTATGTGTGTATAGTACCCATGCACGCTATGAGGATTTTTGGAGAAGCAAAAACTCTCTTTCTATTTATGATACCATACTCCACTCCAGTCCAAAGCAACTAGAAGCAGCCAGCACAGAGAAGTCACTGACCCTTCATATGCCTGGGCTGGAATATGTACTATTAATGTGTGAGGATGAGGTGCACACACTCTCTGTTCAGTCCGAGAAACTGCATGAAGCTTGACCACACTCACTGAGGAAGGAATCAGTGGAGATTGTCTGTTCTAAAATTAGAATTCAAACACAAAATATTAAGTGTCATAACAGACTCTGGTTTAGCTATATTTTCATACAGATAGCAGAGACATACAGTCACTCCATCTCCCAAACACATTTTAACACAGAAAAGATAATATTTTCCTCTAGTTTTGATTTTTTTTCTGAAGTAGAACTAGATAAAGATATATATACTTGCATATCCAATTGAAATAGTAAATTTTAATATTGGTCTAGGAATTGGAAGAAAACAGCCTTAACACGTGATGTCACTCATAAGAAATTGTACTAGTCAACAAAGTCATGAGTAACAGCAATGAGTGCAATAAAAAAATGTTATCGCTGCAGATATCCTTGATGAATACCACATGAACTCAAATCGAAATATTTGTATGTATGGAATTTCATTGGAAATGCTTTTATTGGCAACTGGTTTCAATGTTAAACAAAGAGGACCAAAAAAATATCGCTGTGCTAGTAGGAAAATCCACCAGGCAGATTAGTAAGAACATCGCACTGTTACCCCAGAGAGGAAATCAGGACCTTCTCACTTGAAACATTAAAAAATACTCAAACTGAAAATCTAAAATATTGCATTTACTAAGGTTTTCCTTATTTTCAGTCTGAAATCTAAACAGTTTTGTTACAAATGCCACACGCTTACATATAAGCTAAACGTGAAGGAATATATCACCATCACCTGCAAGCTTATTTTAGAAACAGATTCAGCCAGGTTTCTTAATTGCACAGATACTACAGAAACTCTTACTATTCGGAAATGAAACATCTGCTGGAGGTGCCCATCTACTCTTGTTTACTGTTCTGTGCAAATGTTTTCATCTTTGTAAGAGGCAAGTTCCTGTCTCTACTTTGGGCGTACATTGGTTTCATAGCTCTGACCACACATCTTCTATACAGCTTAAGGAAAATCTGTGTTTTATGAATCAAAATCAGTTTTGTTCAAGGACTTTGTGAATCATTTCAGTCACTACCCTTTTTGAAAGGTAAATACGTTCGAGAAGATTATATGTGAAAAGAGCAGTCTCATGTAAGTTTTGCTTCAAGGAATATCTTCCCATGATGCAAACTCAGCATTTCAAGGTTTCAGACACCTTCTCCTACTGTGCAGTTGGCTGTTATCCAATTATTTCATAACTTGCTGTGTCTTAATTGACTAACTAAAGAGCTGACCTGTAATACCAAACTTCATTCCTTTGTGAGAAAAATGTGTGTTCTGTCTCTCTTATTCATATAGCTTTTTGTCTTTGTGGGGAAAGGCTTTCAGAAAAATTACTGTGGTGTTTTACTAAACCTTTTTTGTGGCCTTCTGCAACTTACCTCCAGTCCAGTAAGGGAGTTATATAATTCATATGTGAATGCCAAATTCCAAAATGAAGTTTCCAAGGTCACTCTACAATTCATAGTGTCTGTAAGTGTATCAAAATGGCGTATTTGGAAGAGTCAGCACAAGTTAGGCACGCTGTTGCAAACTAATAGACGCTGTTTAGTGAACAGGGTCAGTGAAAATTCAGGACCAGAATGTTATATTCTTAGAAACTATTGTTTCTTACTGAACAGAAAGGGTTTATTCATAATAAATTACTGCTTAGTATAGTCTCATGGTGGCAATCTAATTCATGCTCACGTAGTCCTTTCACTTGCTTCCTATTGGGACAAACAATAAGAAAAATATTTTATTCAAATATTAGCTCTGTAAAAGCTCACATAGTATCAATGTTTCATGGGAAGTTTGAAAATCCTCTTTATTATAAATGTGCAGTTCAAGACATTCAGTAATAACTACTATCACTATTATATTGATCAGCTACTATGACTGTTGATCAGCCTGGCTATTAATAATACTTTTTTTTTGAATTGTCGAAAAAAGGCAAAGAACGGTCTCACGAAGAAAAGGAAATCAATGTATGTTAGCTCTGTAAATATTTTCCATGAAGGCAATAATATCCAAAGGTTAAGAATCATTGATATTCTCCTTAATAATATGCAACTTGTTAGTGTCTTTCAATGAAGAAGAGAACAAAAGTGTTAAAGCATAAAAACTATTAATTTGATGTTTTAATAGTGCTGTGGGGTATTCCCTCTTCAGTGATATCTCCAGGAGAGTAATGTGAAGAGCATAGTGGGTCTGACTGAAGTCCGTCAAGTCTGGTATCTTACCTACGTCACTGGCTAATAGCAGATGCCTAGAAAAACTGTAAGAAGAGTATAAGCATACTTTCCAAGATTCACCTTCTTTCTTCTAGATATGTGCACCTGGGAGACTTTCTAAGCCAGAGGTTGTATCTTTCCTTTCAAAATGTTCTGATGGATTTTTTTTTCTTTTACTGGTTTCTCTTTTGCTACAGTCTAATTGCTTTCTTGTTGAAATGAGTTCCGCTGTTTAGTTATGCACTAGGTGAAAATATATCTCCTTTTGTTTTGAACTTAACAGCAGAAGGAGAGTTTTGAGTAATGAACGCAGAAGAAAGAAAAACAGAACAGAAGAACACTTTTTCTTACCCTTGTGATGCTGTGGACCTCTCCCACTTTCTCTCTCTCAGCAGTCTCTTTTGCAGGCTAGAAAATTTGAGTCTATTTAGTCTCCCTGTACAGAAGCCATTTCATTCCTTCAATCATCCTTATAGTTCTTATCTACACCTTGTCTGATAAGGTTATGGGGTTGAACTTGCATGCAGAACTCAGATTAGACAGTGAACATATGTAGGGCTTAATGACACTTTCTGTTTGTTTCCTCTAACTTTAATAATTTTAAACATTCCATTCACTTTTTTGACTCTTACGGTTTTACGAACACATTGCTTCAACATTCCATCTACTCTGCAATAGTTCTCCTGAGTCCTAATAGGTAGCTTAGAGCCCATTGCTATGTGTGCAAAATTGGGCTTCGCTTGGGCACAGCGTTACTGTACCTGTGTCAACATGGAATTTCTCAGTATCACAAAATCTTTTTGCAGCTCTTCACAGAGCCTTTCTGTAAAGAAAAGCAAGTGAAATGGCAGCTGAAATTCAATATCTATTGCATCCATGATGCAACTAAACAGCCAAAGAATCTGGAAAAAGATTTAACAAATACAGTAAACAGACCTTTTCCTTGCACTTTCTTTGATTGCTAAGTACGTATGCAGTGTTTTGCCTTAGAAGCATAGAAATATCAAAGTAATTAATAGAGTATCATTAAGAAGATCAGATTCAAGAGGAAATAATAAAATGCCTTTCCCGAATAAGTATTTGAAAACTGAAGGAAGGAAGGAGGGGAGAAAGGAAGGAAGAAGGGGAGGAAGAAAGGTGGATAGTAGAATCGGCGTATATGTTGGAAATTCAACTAACGTTATAGCTGATCTGTTGTGATGTAGCTAGTGAAGACACGCTGGCTTATATCAAGTGAAAAGCTGCAAAGCACGACAAAGACAGTTGGCTTGAAGAGAGCAATGCTGAGATACATCAAAGATATTTAATAATACACCTGTTTTGTGGATGGCATTTTCTTTTAGAAATGGCACCAGGAGGAGATTTGGGAAGTACAAGAGGGGGTGTCTCATGTTCTCCAAGTGCTGTGATTGTAACGTGGCTATACTTTTATACGTGACCTTTGATGTTCTCTTTCCTGGCTTTAGTTGTTTTAATAGCTTACAGAATCAACACTTTATAAAGGCAAACATGGAAAAATACCTGTTATATCAAATGGCAAGAATTACAAACAATATTTGCTTAAATTTTTAATCGTTTTATTTATAATAAATGTGGTCGTTCATCACCAAATTGTGATTATAAACTGCAGAATGCACTGAACCTTATATTTATTTTCAAAGTATACTAATACTTCAGATAGTTCTGTGACGTTGTAAGAACATTGTATGGACTGGATGACTCCAGCTGACAACCATACCGTGAATTATACAACTTCCTCAAGTGTAGGTTACAATGACACAATGAAGATATTATTGTTACCGTGTTTTAGCTGAAGCATGAAACAGCATTTGGCTGCCCGTCCAGCAAGCAACTGTGGAAAATTGAATTTTACAGTTTCTGCCACAAGAGCCATATATGTTCAGTGTTTTCTATATACATATGATTACGTTCCACCCTGAATAAGGAAAGTTGTAGATAGCAGGGTAAACTGGGAGTCAGGTGTGCTAAGGGAGCGCTAGAGGTAAGCACTTTCAGAATTTCAAGAGTAAATCATGCAGCTGTAGTCTAATAACTAGTATGATGTGGATTGAATTAATAATTTATAGTTGGTTGTATAAAACCTGTGGTGTTGGCAAGGTTTTTTACTCATAGGGACAAGAATAATTTTAAACTAGTTAAAGCTTGTTTTACCGTAACTGCTAATTGACTAGTCACCTCAACTAAAATAAACACATTTTTTCCCAAATCACTGCTGTTTTCTCTCTTATGCTTTGTAACAGAAATGTTCCTGTCAGATGAGATGTGAGACAGCATGACATAATGGTCTCTGATGTAACATGAGTGAAAGCTAACATTTTGCAGTCTTATCCTGCTCTTATTGATGGCCATGTGTAGTCTCCCAAAGGCGTGTCCACTTCTATTGAGCCATGCTAATTGTTTCCCTCTCAGATTTTGTTTCCTTCTGGAAGCAAGCCAGATATGTAATGAATCTAAACCTATATGTACAGAGTTGATCCTTCTCTCACTGAAGTCTATAGAATCCTTGTCATTGACTTCAATGGGAGTATGATCACACTCCTGGGCACTTCAATAGTCAGATATATTGTGTTATTGTTCAGAAAGGCTAGGATCTCAGGATCAACCCTTTCCACCACCCATCACCTCAGCTATTTTAATTAAAGTTAGATCCCTTGATTATCACAAATATCGAAGCTTTTATTTTCGGCCTAGAGAAAGAACAGGCAATGTTGTATTTGTACCTTGCCCAGAAAATTATTTGCATTAGAATACTTATGGAGGAAGAGCCATAAGGATATCTCCTGTGAGTGGTAAATTAAAAAATGTCCTAGAGAAACCCATCTCCATGTCGTTTCATGGAAGCAGTGACTATGAACATCAGAATAGCTTGCAGGACCGAGGGCAATTCTGCACCACAGACCTGGCATGGACATGGCAGACCAGCTTACACTTCACCCACCCTGGCACAACCAGCTTTAGCAGTGCCAACATGAATAGTGTCTACTTGCTCTGCTGCTTCTGGCTCTCCTTTTCCTGTCAGTCACATGGGCTCCTGAGGATGAGTCAGTGATGCAGACGGCTTTTTCTTTTGTACAGTATTTTATGTAAAATGAACATAACAGGGTATTGCTTGTAATATTCCCGCAAAGGGTAGATCTCTTCTACCTATTTCAAGTATGCCTTAATCAAGGATTAAAAATCCCTTTGAGCTATCCAGTTCAGAACTAGTCCCTGAGATAGTGCTTGTGTGTTACGATGAGAGGCAGTGTGTGAGGGCAGAGGCCAGATGAAAAGGCCTGAAGGAGCATAAGTTCAGTTTCTGCAATTTCATATGTTTCACCTCACATAAATAGTTGAATATTTGTTGATTTTTCAATTTGGTATTTCAAAACAACATCCACCATAATTCTATAAGAAACTATTACGTAGTATAGGCAAACCAGCTCTGAGAAGTACAGTATCTCACAAAGTGTTGCATTGTTAGGAGAAATAATTTCTTTAAGTATGTAATATCATAAATATCCTCTTGCATGTTTTACAGTTCCAGTTTGTACTATCATCTAAGTTTCTTAATTTACTTTAATTCATTTCGTTGTGTAAACTTTTATTTCTGTAACCTATCTGAATCATGTGCATGGGCTGAATGTGTTTAATTGGTAAATATATATACTATATACACTATTTAGAAAGTATTATTCTAATCAGCTGTACCTTAAAGCAAATGTTAATTGCATTTTTGTCACAGTTGTGACAATGCTGAATCACACCTATAGTTACTCACCCGATTGTGTTTGTTATTGATGCTGCAAGATGGTGGTTAGCTGCTCCGTTCTGAATATTGCTGTGCATAAATGTCAGCTACTGACATCATGACTCAGGCACAGGAGCTGCATCACCCTCCATTCCATCCCATTGCCCCATTAAAATCAGTAATTACTTTAATAGTGTGCAAACTTATCAGTAAGATACGAAACATAAGGTACTAAATTTCCTGTGGTTAAGATTATTAGAACACATCATTTCAGTTCCAGTCATGAATGTCTTAGGCAGCTGTACTTTGAATTTATAATCTCCAGGGAATACGTGTCTGTTGTGTCATTCCCACCCTGGTAATGTTAATGTATTTCATAGGTTGTATATGTTTTGTGTGTGTAAATTTATTAACATAAAAAGTGCAATGAAATTTGTATTCTACACATGCACATGTTGTCATGCTACCTGTATTCTGATTATATTTAACTTTGCTAATGCTGTAATATTGTTTGCTATATTATATTGTTAATTTTTCATAGGAGAATTCTTCTTTCTTATATGTGCATTGCACAGGACAGTAGTGCCCATATTCTGATTTATATAAAATACAAATCTAAATAAGAAGCACAATTATGTGTATGGAAATAATACACCTATCAAGAGGAATGTTTCATGATTTCTTGCAGTAGATCCATAAAATATCATTTTTTTTACGTGAAAGCTAAAATTCTTCCTGCAAAATGCATTTTTATTAACAAAGGTGATTGTTTTAACACTAAAATCTAACGTAATGTCATCTGATCTTTCTAAATTCAATTCTTCCACTTCGAAAATGAAACTTCTCTAATGACTACTGAAGAATTTATTGCTACTCATTCTCTTTCCTCAAGTTATGACTTAGGAATCTAATTTGGAAGGTAGTATTTGTCCTTAGTTGATGTCAGTTGACTCTGCAGTGGCAATTAAAGCACACTGAACTAAAAGGTTCTGTTTTAAATGCAAAGAAAGCATGAATCAAGTAGCAGAGATGAATAAATTTGAAACCTTTTCTGGACTGATTCTGTGGTCTCACGCAGACGAAAAATGCTGGAAAGCCTGCTGGATAACAGAAGTGATGCACAAAGTAATAACTGTCAGGGAAGGAAACGTAGTTAAAGTAGACGATGCTCATGGCGCAGTTACAATGAGACAAATGGATTTTTTCCCAGTTTTCAGAACTGGGCTTTTTGATAATACGTTCTTTTAGTAATAGTATAAAAAACAAACTGCTTGAACTGCGTTACACTTTGCAGCCTCATGATACAGGCATCCAGTGACAAAGATGGTAATAAAAAAACCTGTTCTAAGATCCTGATATGTGAGCAAGGCTGTCAGTGAAGTGGTCTGGAAGAATGGCATCAATAAAATTGAAAGTCAAAGTGACAATACTGAAGTGATCAGATTTGGTACAGGCAGTTATCCTGTATGTTGCAGGAGTCTGGCAGAAGGGAAACGAAGAAGTCCTCATCTCAAGTAGCTTGCCTACAGTTGAGTTGCTCCTATTCCAGTGAAGCTCAGAATAGAATTTCGATTATTGTCTCCGTATTTCACAAACAACGAAATCAGCACTTTCCTTTTATTTACCTGAGCTATACCATGCTCTCTCATTCTACCAGCTGTTGCTAAGCAACTGTAACAGTAATAGTGATGTTTACCTAAAGCCTCAATTTATTTTACTTTATTTTAGAAAAGTAAGCAAATAAAATCCACCATGTCCCCAGTGATCTCCATCTGCAGAATGAGTTTGCATCTATGAAGAATAGTCTTGTTTTAAAGGGCACTAAATCTGTCGTTAGCTCAGTGTTTTACAATATAGGATCTTACCCCCTGTAAAATAACTTTTTTCAGCACCATGTCCTACGTATTTCAAATCTGGCATACAACTTGCGTTGTTTTCCTCTCTTTTTAATGCATTTTATTTCCTTCATTTTGATGAATCTTAAAAACAATTGGGGTAAATGCAAAGGAAGAACAAAGAGAGTTTGGAGAACTTTGTTTTACTGGGCTAAAATCATTACTTTCGAAGGAAAAGGGATAAAACAACTTCATATAATCTAGTTGCTTTTAACTAAGAACTTATTGCTTTGTCAGAAGAAAGGACTGTCAAGCTGTAGCCTTGAGAGAGCGATTATGGTATTTTTATTTTTTTTGTCTCTACTAGCCAGTGGCACTGAATTGATGGTGTTGTAGACTGGATTTTTAAAAAAGCATTAAAAGCCCTTTAAAAAAAAAGTTTTCCTGCAGAGAAACATATTTTGCTGCATTTTATTTCCCCATTAACTTGTGTGAATACTGATTTATTGGTCTTTTTGGACATTCCAGTATTGAAAAGGGAACATGAAATATCTTTTTCTCAATTTGTAATGGCAACGTAATCCAGCTGATGTGTAATACGTGTTCCAGCATTGAGAACTTCATTAAAATAAAGAAAAAACTTCTACATACCAGCAATTAAGATGTTTTGCTCTGGTACACAGCAAAGCTACCATTATGGCAGGATTTGTTTCAGAACTTCTTGCTGAATAGTAATATTAATCTTTAGCCTTCAGGGTGATTTAATTTCAATCAGGTGCTGGATAAAGGCTTAAATATACATAGGAAATTGCACACAAAGCTATTGCCTGACTCTCAGAGTAGTAATTTAAGACTTTAAAAACAGTAGCTTTCCTGTTTCATCAACACAATCAATGACTATATATCCTGTGGCTAGAAGTAAGGTCTGAATTTAAAATGTTTTATAGACTGATGAAGTTGCAGTCACTTTGCAAATGTCTGCATCAGAATTTAAGGTTATTACATGCATTCTAGCATTTACCAACCGTTTGTCTCATGTGAGATGGACCTAGTGAAGGTCCCAGACTGGTCACAGACAAAAATTGCAGGGTTTGAATGGATCTGTATTTAAAGGAAATCAATCTAAATTTTGCAATTTAGTTGCCATTTTTTCTCTAGTTTTAGCTTTAGCTGACAAGCTACAGAGTATTTAACGATTCAGAGGCAATTGATTGTGTTAGGAAGGGTTGAAGCCAGCAGCTGGCAGAGGTGAGGCTGACCTGTCTCCGTGCCCCAGATGCAGACAGTGGCAAGGCTGAGCAACTTTTCCCAGTAGGCGCACACACACACACAGCGCATTTATACACCGCATACATATGTATACATACGGACAGCTACACAGATTAACAGAGGCAGACACACTCAGCGCTCACATGAACTCAGGCAGCACCAGCAGCCTCATCTTGTTTCCCCTCTCTGGCTGAGCAGTTTGGAGGTCCACCCACACACAGAGCTGACCATGACTCTCCTGGTCCCCAGTAGCCACCCCCCCATGGTCTTGTCCTTGGAGAAACCCTCCTGGCTTCCCCTCCACGTCACCTGCTCACCAGCTCATTTGGACGGACCACAGTGAGCACTCACATGCTCACTCACAGGCCTGCGCTGGCTCCCGGTGCTGCACTGCAGACACACGGGCTCTGGCCCTGGTCCCACCTGGGGCTGGCACTTGGTGTCACCCACTGGGGTCTCCCCTGTCACTGGCCCCCGGGCACATGCACCCTCTGGCCCACGGTCCAGCCCAGCTGCTGGTACCCCGACCCACACTCATCCCAGGCTGATACCACGCACAGGCCCCTATGACCCCTGTGGGGTCACAGCCAGACAGGCCACTATTTACACACGACCAGCTCTGTTTGTCCCCTCACACCTCTATTTTCCCACAGTTGTTCCTCCTCAAATCATCTAAATCCATCTCCTTCCCCACCTCTGACTCCTCCCCTAAATATCCCATAATAAGTCTTGTGCAATCCCAAAACGCTGTTCCCCAACATCCCAGCAACCCCCCCAGTCTATAAGGGGATCTGGAGCTGTTCCTCTTGGCCCATCGTGGTGGGTGTCACACCTGGACACTGGGGCTGAGGCTGTCCTGGGACAGCCCCAGGCAAGGGCGTCCCTTCCTCTGAGTCCTTACTTTGCGTTCCCACCTGCCCTCGGGCCCTCTGTGCTCCTCCGGCCATATGGAGATGGGCCTGAGATGGGCTGAGGGCTTCCGGGATGGGCCTGGGAGGAGCTGGGTCAGGGTGGTGCTTGGGCTTCCCCATCTGCCATTGTCTCTCTGTGCTCCTTTGTGGGTGCACAGATGATCTTTTTATCATATAACCTGACAGATCGTTATTAATTATTTCAGATCAAATAAGTTTTAAACAATTTCTCACAAATTCTCTTGAAATGAACTATTTTTGCCTGAGTCCTGCCAAAACATAACATCATGAGTAAATTTACACTGTTCTCATTTCACATTGGGCTGGGACTGTCTTGAATATGTTTAAATATCTGTAGTATTGAAGCTTTGCCGCATCATTTCTCCCTGATGTTGAAAGGCGGTGGCGGACACAGCGAGCAGATGCTGGCACAGTGCTGCAGGCGGCTGCTTCGTGAGATCTTCGTGCTGCCGCTGCCAGCCAGGGCGTACTTCAGTTTTGCCAGCAAAGGCCGTGGCTTGCAGTTGTGAATAAATCTTCAGTGATACCTAAATTAAAAAGAACTTTGTACTTTCTGATTTGGTTAATTCCTTGGAAAGTGCTTTTTAATGGTGTTGTGAGGTTTACTTAATAACTGATTTTTAAAGGACACTTGAAGTAGCCAAATGCTGTTTAAAACCGTCCTCAGAAAATAGTGCCTTTGCTTCTCTGGCCATTTGACATTTCTGTTCTTGATTAAAGTTAAATTAGGAAATAACAATTTTACTGGGTAGTAACATTGTCAGAAGATAGCTTCGGGATATACTAATTGAGGAAGAAGCGATAAGGGCCCGGTGCAGAACATGGCCAGCTGGCGGCAGGGGCTGGGGTGGGCCTGTAGGCCTTGGCGGAGGCAGGAAGTGCCGGGCGCTTTCAGGGGACATCAACAAAGGTAACATATTAAAAAGCAAAAGAAAAGAAAAAGGGGTGGTTGCAACAAGGTGTGCAACCACCGGTTTATATCTTACAGCTCTCTGCTGTTCCACCATCTCAATTGATGGTGGCAACAATTTAAATCTGTAGTTACCTGTCGTAGTTCAAGAGGAAATCTTTTTTGTTCTACATATGTATAACACATCTTTGCACTATCAGGAACATTTGGGTTTTACCTTTTTTGTTAAAAGTCATATTTGCAAAACTGTTGCTGTCATGAGCTTTGCTGCTCACAGTCTTTTAAGTTGCGGCTAATACTCATTGCAATACCGAAGTTCCTGCAAGTGTTGAGTTAGAGGAGTCATAATTGCAAACGTGAGGTGCTCTGGGGACGTGAGAGATGTATGTTTGAATTTTCTGTGCAGGAGGGAGAATTTAAAATCTGTGAAGGCTCTAACCATTGACTTTTATAATTAAGGCCTCACAAATAAGGATAAAAGAGAGATGATGGAGTCAGGGATTCATCGTGCTATATATGCAAAGAAAATGATTAATGCTGTTTTGTGCAGGCTGACAGAGGGAGATAATCCCAAGGCAAGGTAGGTGAAGGCACGTGTATCAGTGAGATCCCAGTAAGATTTAGGGGCTGCTGGGCCCTCTCTGAAGGCTTTTCTGGAAATAAAATGTTAGTGTCCGAGAGCATTGTAGGCCAACATTGTAAAACTAAAAATTATTATTCTTTTGAACACAGCTGAAGCAAGTAACCTGCAAGACAGCCTTGCTGGGCCAATAGATATTCAGAATATAAAGGGAAGATTAATGAAGACAGCAAAAAATATATATGTTTTGTTATTCCCATGTCTGAACTGTTCTTTGTGGAAAATTGTGGAAAGTTGAAAAATTGGTAGAACAGGTTATGGAACAAACAGAAAAAATAAACAGTAATGTGACAAGCACCATGTGTTATCTAGAGTTTAAAAGACAATCAAGGAAAAAATTGCTGCACTGCTAATGTGATCTCCAGCTTCAATTCACCTGAGATGCCCATATATAAAGGGACTGAGGGGAGTTACGGAACTAAAAGCTGGAACACCTGAAACTTGTGTTAGGAAACTATATTAAGGAACAGAATCGATTGACACATGGTTAAACATGACGTACTGAAGAAGAATCAAAGCTTTATTTTAAAACTTTATGCTTTTCAAACCTATTGGATTTCTCTGAACAAGTCAGCCTGAATGTGGATAAAGGTGATCAGAATTTCCAAAAGACATTGAAAAAGGCTCCCTGTTAAAGACTGTAAAGTAAACAAATCAAGTAGAGCATAAGAAAGTCTGTATATTGCTGAAAGGTTGGCTAAAAGTTACAGCTCACGGATAGGAGAAAATGGCAAGTTTTTACAATGGAGGGAGTCACCATGGCATCACAGAGAGATCTATGCTGGCATCTGTGTTGTTCATCACACTCATAAATGATCTGCAAAATGAGGTAAGCAGTGAAATGACCATGATGATAGGAAATTATGAGTTAATGAAGATGAGGACCAATTGTGAAGAATTCCAAAAAAGGCCCTATGTGACCAAGTAGGGGGATGTTGAAGTAGTTGATGATGAAATTCAGAGTAGATGAATGTGATGTGATGCACATAGTTATAAACTGTAGGAAATCTACAGAGGAAAAAAACCTAATAAATCCTAATTTTCCATGTAAAATGACAGGCTCTAGCCTCACTGTAATTCTGGAGGAAAGGAATCTTGGTTATAACACATAGTCCTATAAAAATGTCAAGTTAATGCTTACCTTAGCAAAAGAAGAGATCAAATTAGTAGGAGAACAGAAGAAGGATTAAAAATATCACTGTGTAAATGATGTGTATACATTTTCAATATTACAAGAAGTTCTGGTATCCCTATCGCATGAAGGGTGTAACAAAGCTGCAAAAGGTTCAGAGAAAGGTGATAAAATAGCTTTAGTACAAAGAACAGCTATAAAAAGTAGAAATCTTGAACTGGGGAAAAAAAAGAAGCTGGGACTTAATAAAGGTCAATAAGATGGTAAGTGGCATAGAAAGCATCAGTAAGAATCATCTGTATGTGCGCTTTTCATACAAAAACTTAGTGGGGCATCAAGTGAACCTAACAGATGGTAGCTGCTGAACAAACACAAAGAAGGGTTTTTCATGTTTTAGGATTCCCTCTACAATGCGTTAAAGATGCTAGAAATTAGCATAGACTCAGAGGATGACTGGACGAGTTCATGGAAAAGAAATCTATCAAGGGCTATTAAACAGGAAGACGAGGCTACTGGAATGTGTTCCTTTTAAGAAATCTCTGAGATGCAGATCTTGAATGGGAGGGGAGTTTTCTGGTGAAGTCTTTCCTAGGTACCTCCTTTGGCTTGCTATTGGAGAAAAGATACTGAGCTGAATGAACCTTTGATCTGGCTGATGCAGCTGTTCTTATTTACTTATTAAACTCACTAATAAAACCGTAACTCATACTAGAATGTACTTTAAAGAATGAGGGAGATATGATCTTGCTAGAGATCTCTTCTCAGCCTCACTACTAGTTGCTGCCTTCCTCTGTAGCTGCAGAATGGAAGATGCTACTCACGGTCACAAGAAGAATAAATGTGACTTCATTTTCATTATCATGATTGTTTAAAATATCTTAAGCATCACTGACTTTACTATAGTTAGTTTTGGCACATTTTATAGTTTGTTTGTTCAAAATGCATATATCTTGCAAAAATTGCTTTCTATGTAGATATGTGTATGTATGCATATACATCTGTATATATGTATAAATATATCAGTGTTCCACAGAATACCTTATGAATTACAAGAGGAGAAGTGGTTGTCTTTTTTCTTGTTTCTTGTAGAAGCATTTGAAACTTGGAAAAAAAAAAACAGTGAATCTGTACTTGCTAGTTCTAATTATTAGATACTGGTAAATGGTGGGAAGGGGAGGGGGTTGGGGGCGTGTGTGATAAAATAGTCATGATAACTATAAAGGCCCAGGAAAATAAAAGTCCAATATTTAGAAAATATTTTTAAGTTTGTATTTTGTGAAGTTTATTCAAAATCTTATGGCAAAACTGTACTTAAATTCTACTGATTCTTAGTGATTCTACCACCCATCTGACCTCAGCATTTAAGGGAAAATTGCAGTGTTTTAAGTTTTCTTTCTCACTTAGGGGTCACAACTGAGAAATGTTGAGCCTGAGCAGGTGAAAATAGGGCTGGTACGGGATATGCAAAGAACCTTTCTAAGCTAAAATAAGGCTGAAATCAGTGTAAATAATTTTTGACTACAAGCCAAGAGCGTCAGTTTTCTTAAATTACACTTTTTACATCATAAAGTTAAAATAGCTGTCCTGAAATATCTTCTTACAGACAACATATGACAGAAAATGAATGCTAACAGCATAGTTTATATTCATATAAACAACAATGTAGTGTCATACTAATAAAATTTTGGCAGTCTAATACACCTTTAATATTAAAATAATTCAGTGTACTGATATTGTACTCAATCAGTGACTGCACATCTTGTGAAAAATGGCAACTTTTTTTTTTTATTTGGCACAAGGGTCAGAGCTAAAGTGAATTCTATGGGTAGATCTTCTTTTTAGGGTGTATTCAGTTATATTCAGCCTACATTCTCTTCTGTGCTTACATTCAGCCCAGCAGAACTACTTAAACTCTGCTGATATTAATATTCTTTTAATATTTTCTTGTTGGTATGTTCAGTTTCTTTACTTTGTTGACCCTTTCTGCTATTAAGGCACCCATAAGAAACAAAATATTCTTAATTAATCTCATCAGTGTCCTCTTACTGGTCTGTGGTGTCTCTGCAGTCAGAAACTGCATTTTTTGTGGGATATTGCATTGCCAACTCCTACCTAATTTGCTGCCACCTGTCACCCAGAAGTCTCTTCATTCCTGATCTCCAAGTATACCCTCTTACTGAAACTCTCTTAAGTGATTTGGTGCTGAATTTACTCCTTGGAAGAGGTGTAACATTTGACAGTTCTGAAGGTTTTAGACTTACATATATTGACAAAATAAATATTATACAGATAGCAGCTGATCCTTTGTTCCCCAATACTGCTCTGTTAACATGCTTCATGTCTTAACCGGGCAGGGACAGACCTAGAAGGATGTCAGTTTTCTGGGCCTGCACAGCTCTTAAAGTCTCTCTGAGTATTGCTTAGTTCAGAAGAGAGATCCTCTTTGCAGTTGCCAGTGTGCAGCAATGAGATTGCCAGGAGTCAACCGTGTATTAAATTTATTCTAGGATTTTTACCGGGGTTTTTACTGAACACTAAGTAAATAAGTATGTATTTATATATGCCCATATAAAATTAAGAGCAAACCTAAATAGCATTTCACAGTAATCATTTTTCTTTATAGTTCTCCTTTGCCTTGTGTTTCTTGGGTACAAAGTGAATAGGCAGCATGTTTATGAATAGTTTCAGAACTGGAGGGATATATACAGAGGAGACCAAAAGCAAATTGGAAAAAGAAAGGACTATGGGGTGGTAAGAAATGCTTAAGTTAAACAGGGGTAAAGTGTTGGCTGCCTTGTTTATCATTAGGCTTTGTTTATTTTCCAAGAGAATAATGCACAATAACTTGAATCTACAGTAAGGAGTACAAAACACCTTTTGGAATAAAACTGAGAGCAATCACTGACAGTTGCAAAAACTTCTGTGAGCAGGTAGCAAGCGCCTCTGTAAGGACGCTGCTGGGCTATGGGCATTTTGGGGGTGGGAGGGCTCACTTACCACCCCAGCAAAATTCAGTTTTACCTTAAGCCAGCTGTAGGGTTCCCTAAGAGATTGGGGAGGTAATCTGTTAGTCTCCCTGGAAGTCAGAAATGTAGTTTACATATGGCATTTACATACGCAATTACATATGTTGTATTATGTTCTTTATGCACCAGAATTACAAATTTCTGCTCCTAAAAGGTGGCTCTGTCTTTGGTAGATTTTAGATGAATTGCTAACTTGAACTTGATAGCTCTCCTCTTTCAAAACAACCTTTTCACACTGAGTGGTAGGAAAGCTGATGTGCAGCATGGCTTGCAGGGGGTACTTGATTTACACAAACCAATTTCTGGATGTTGGTGACATGAAGTAGCTCATTAGAGTATTAGGGTGGTGGGCTGTCACTATAATTTTCCTTTTCTGTTTTCAGAATGTTATTTCTGTAGTAATTAAATTATTTTAAATTGCTTGTGACACTGATATGACATTTCCCCTGTAGTTGTAGGAAGAGGAATAAAATGCAAAGCATCTGCAAGAATGCTGACAAGTTACAGTGAACAGTACATAGCTGAAACATTCATGTTAAGTTCATAGTGTAATAGGATCCTTCTTCAAGAATGTCTAACAATACCAATATTTTATTAAAGTAGTATGAATCAATTGGTAAATATACTAGAGAAGATTTTTACTTTAAATGCCTCCTGAATCCCCATAGCCTTCATTAGAGTTTTTGTTATGTTTGAAATTTAGTAGAAAATTATTACTTATTAGTTCTTTAGTTTTAGCAGCAAATCCCTTTTATTAAATCCATTTTATTAAGATTTAGAAACCTCCCACAAGCATTTGACAGCACTGCTCTGAAAGATTCAGTCTCAGAGACCTACTGCTGGGAAGTTAAAATTGCAGCCTGAAATACTTTTCTAGTTTAGGTATAACAATAAAATGCTGGGATTATACTTGTTCTGAAGTGCTTAAAATGCATGTAATAATCCAAGCACTACAGTGCACAGAATGTCCTTAAACTTTTCTCTGTTCAAATATTTCATTAACGCTTCTCTCCAGCTCTGAGCCAGTACAACTATTGTGTGTGGGATTAACAAAATCAAGTAGGAAATTAGCAAGAGTGTTGCACTGTAAGTCAAGGTTTCTTGCTGAGGACTTCCCGTTAATGAGTTACCATACCCTCACAAGGTCTGTAAGATGTACAAACCAGACACAAATACCTGCTGAGTAAACCCTTAATGTTATTTTTTAAGAATCCTAAAAAAAAAACCCACACGTGCCTGATCACAATACACATGGCACTAAAAATGTTATACTACAGAAATTTTGCTACGTTTTTGAAGTATAAAAATCTTAATGATGCTTGCAACAGAATGCGTAATAAATGTGTGTCTACATTTTGCTCTCTGTGTTAAAAGTATGTTTCAGAACAACAGAAACTCTAATACTTTGGTATTTGTATAAAAACTTTATAAATGGCATTCACCAAAAAACTCTGAATGCTCTCTGGCATTAAAACTGTCAGTCTGTTGATTTTATGGCATCAAGGCTAATGCTTAAATTTCACATTTGGATGAATAAGTGAGTCATACATTGTTAATACTACATAATCTCAAATAATGATTCATTGCATAAAAAGATGGTAGGTGTCTCAGAAAATCCAGCATTAGGGGTTTTGAATCTAGAGGGAAGAGTGGTATAAATGCAATTTTATGTGGTGTTTGTAATCTAGAAAAAATATTATAAAATTAAGTTTACATATAGTTACTCATGTAAGAATATATACCGGAGGAGGGGAAAAACACCAAAATACCTATTTTCCTTTCTTCTATTTCAGGTCAGAACTGTGGAGGCTTAGTACAGGGACCAAATGGTACTATAGAAAGCCCTGGATTTCCTCATGGTTATCCAAATTATGCCAACTGCACTTGGATCATTATCACAGGAGAACGTAACAGGATACAATTGTCATTTCATACTTTTGCCCTCGAGGAAGATTTTGATATTTTGTCAGTTTACGATGGGCAGCCACAGCAAGGCAATTTAAAAGTGAGGTAAGGTAACTTTTTTCTTTCTTAATTTCTCTCTCTCTCTCTCTCTCTCTCTTTACCTCTGTCTTTCTCTCCTGAATATATGTTCTGATGATATGTCACAACTATATTGTGTTTCCTTAGTTCTTCCTCAGCCAAGGGGATAGCAGTGCCCCAAGATCTCACAGCAAAAGACATTAGTGCAAGTTTCAGAGCCTTATGGCCCTAGCTTGTGTGCCAGTAGCATCAGTCATACTTAAAATTTGCACAATTCAAGATCAGTTTTGATAAAGGCCCTGAGCACAGGAGTATCCCACGTTGCAGTAACTTATTTATCTGTTCCCTGATGAAATCCAGATTCGGCCCAGGGACCCTTTCCTGAAGGCACCTCTCCCCAGTTTTTGAAACAACTCTTACTGAGATCACGCTTTGCTTTTCTACCATGCCTACAGTATTTGAATTAGAGGTTGGGTATGCTCCTTGTGCTAACAGTGTCCCAGGGTCTCTCACCAAATGTGGCACAGAAGAAGTGGTGGGCGATACAGTAGTTTGTGAGACGCACAATCTCACTAATGTGTTAGGCAACCTCTGGAAATGCTTGCCAGATTTAATCCTTCAGGTGACTATTGCCTGCCTTGCAGGTGAGTTGGGCTGTAAATTGTTTGACTTTGCTAAAATTGAAATTCCTCTGAATCTCTAAGGAAATACAATTATTAAGCAATTAAGGACCATTAAAGGACAGAAACCAGGGAGTCTTATACGTCCAAATACCACTGAGGTTACAAAGAGGCTTTATGGAAGGTTTTTGATCTTGAAGCTTTTCACAACTTCAGATATTGGTGCATTAATTTCATTGGTGTCTTCTTTTGGGTTCCTCGGTCATTTGCTGGATCTGGACTGCAGAGCTGGAAAGCAAACATTGCTATCACTGCTGCTCTGTCATTTTCTGTTCAGGCATGAGATTTATGGAGCACTGTGAAACATTGATGTCAGTTCTGTTGTCCGATTACTCTTTTACATGCTGATGATTTATATCATACTGTTAAAACAAATGTGGGAACATCACCAATTTGTTCCACATTTTAGTGAGTATCATCACGTATTTTTGACAAGAACAATGTTCTGATTAATTGTTGACTCAGTTCAAAAAGTTTTGAAAACTGCGGAAGGTAGTACACAGCTACCAGTGGTTGAGTTGCAGAATATACGTGCTTTATTTACTATACTTAATTGACCTTTAGTACTTGTATCACCTTTATACAAAGACTAATATTTCTTTTTCAGTCAAAGGTTTTTCTTATCTATAGCTAACATGCCTGCTTGTTTTGCACTAGTCTGTCAGTAGAAAATTGTTTCAAGGAAGAGCACCAACTGATGTTCTGTGGGTATGAGCGTAGAAGACAGAAATTCCTAAGTATGATCTTGATCCCACTGAAGTCATTGCAATTGCCACTGATTTAAGTGAAACAAGGATTTCATTTCCAACTTCCAACAGTGAAGCAGATATTTTATTTATCCTTGCTTGTATTTGCCAATTAGTTACCTTCATAAATAGTATTATAAGGAAAAAAGCATTTGTTGGCTTTGCAGCATGCAGAGGTTAAAAAAGCAGAATTTGAATGACGGGTTTCTATTGACTTATCTCATACCCTGTGACATACCCTTTGTTGCACAAAGCAAATTCACAGGTGTACCCCTCTACAATTGCACATTTCAAGACAATTCACTCAGCAAATATTGGAAAATTATAGTCTTGGTTTTTTAGCTGACAGCATGCAAATGCAAGAAAGCATCTTGGAACTTCTGCTTCAGGGTATGCTTTTTTCTATAGATAAAAATACTCTACTAGATTTTGGGTAATTATATTTCTTCAGCCATCATGCAAAATCTGGAGGTTTTCCTTAAAAAGAGCTGTGTAACTATATAGCTCTCACAAACTGTAATAATGAAGTAATATTCATCCCATATTTTGTATAATATTTTTCAGTTGCTAAAGCAAAATTGGATAAAAATGAATAGTACATTCAACTAGTTTACTGTGCTGCCTGAAGGACCTTTTTGTATGCTAAATGTGCACCAGGGTACTTTCGCTACAAGTTCATTGTAAAACTCAAGAAAATAGAAAATATGGTGTTTGGATGCAGAGAAGCTGTGCTCTGAAGCCCCCGTGCCGTGTGCCCTGGAAGGGACACCGCTCCGCCGGGCGCATGGCCTGTCGTGACTGGCAAGGGTGGCTGCCGCGACGACTAAGGCCCCTGCCACCGGACTCTCCGGGGCTGCTCGCAGCTTCTTGGTGTGGTTGCCAGTGCCTGGGCCTTCCCACGGCGCTCCAAGAGCCTCGTCGATATATTGAAATGATAAGGGAAAGGAATAAATTGTTTTAAGCTGTTTGTGTGGAGGAAGAAAAGAGAAACAGGTAGTTGTAAAATGTATTAACTTCTTCAGTTAGTGCATTATTAAAGCATGTACTGATTTAAGGGATAAATTACACATGGTAGCTATCATAGGTTATTGTAAGCTATGTTATGAGGAGGTTGAGAAGGAAGATAGTAGTAGGAAGAACAATGTAAACAAAAGATAAGGCACTAAAAGTGCTATCTTACCTCTTCCTATTTTTCTAGATAAAACCCAACTAGCATTCTGTCATTCTGTATAATTACTGAGATCTGCGGTCCAAAATTGTCCTTAAAAAGATTGCTACAGCTGCTTTATTTTTATCACTGTAAGGTTCACAGAACACAAAACAGGATTTGATATATGTATAAAAGGATTTGATATACGTATAAAAGAGGAAAAGAGAAATTTTAAGTCTAATGCCACCTGTCACAATATTGCTTTGTAGGGTACTGTAGTCTTAATTGTATAGGCAAACATGAAGTTAGATAATGAATTTCACCATATATTATAACCAAAACAGATGTCTCAGTTCTACGTTATTGAAAAAACCTTAAAAAACCTTATCGTAAAGCTTAAGTATTGCATTATC